>NC_057809.1:424744122-425047966 GCF_018294505.1 Triticum aestivum
TTAAAAAATTTGAACTTCTTGCTTTTTATGCTTTAGTATAGGAAAATAATTTGATTTTTTCATAAATTTCGAATTAATCCTTTTATTGAAAAAATTTGTGTGAGGAATGCCCCTGAACTTTTTTTATTGCAAACCACCCCATGTTTGGTTTTCGAACATTTTCATTTGTGTTTTCTAAACTTCCTGATCTTTTATTCTCTAAGATCCCAAACTTGTGCAAACTATTTTTTTATTGTTTGTCAAAGCATATTTCTATTTATTTAGTGAGCAAGCTTCTACATTTTGAAAAGTGAGTGTCTATTTTTTTTAATTCACCGAGAGATGGACAAATATAAAAGTTGTAAGTTTTTTAGATAGGCAACCTTTTTTGTGAACATGTATTAAGACCACACACACACTGGAGGACATAGCAACACACACACACACATACAAGAGCACACACGAATGCTCAACAAAAGAAAAAAATCTGAGTGCACACATGTGAGCTCACAACACACATGCAAACACATGAGCACCCACAAAGTGAGCACACACACAGGAGACATCACAGTCCGCACGCACGCACCAAACACACTAGTCTTATTAGTAATTATACTTCATAACGCTCTTTCTTGATTTTGACTTTCATGGAACTCTTCTTTTGAACTTCTAATTCTGAATAAGACTCCAGGCTGTACTTGACTTGACCAAGAGCATCAACGCTAGCCTCGAAGGAGTTCAGCCGAAGAGCCTCTTGAACGTTAGTGCCACTGAAGAAGTTGAATGCAACATATAGACTGCATCAGCAAACCGTTTTCAAAACATAGTCCGGGTTGTTTATGCAAAATGGGCAACCTCTTGTCAGATAATTGCAAAATTGATTCAAGTAGAATACCAGCTACAGCGGCGCTTCCCAGAAACATTGTCTGAAATCTAACGCCCTCCTCATCGCTGAATGCAATCACCTGAGGTAAAACCAAGCAGAAAATGAGCACCATGCTCTGTCATGGTGATATGTTCAGACATTTATAGTGCATATCTGTGATATAAAGACTATGCCATGATAAGTCAAAACACATGACATCTAACAGGATATGAATCCTGAATATAAAAGACAGCTAGAATAACGAAAGCCAAGCGATTGGCCATGTACACGTCTTCGTCAAGATTAGCATGGGAAGGGACAAACGTTTAGCGAAACACTATTAAAACTAGATTCCTTCTGGCCTACATCTATCTTTGTAGCTTGTCTGGTTATCTCATTAAAATAGCAGCAGACCTCATCCCTACTTATCTAATCAGCACCCCAAAAGTTAGATCTAAAACAATTAGGCAATAGACACTGCTAAAAGTTAAAACTTTGCTAACGTCATTTAGTAAAACAAAGAAAAAAACATCCCGATGGATTATGCTGACTAGAAGCAACTAGTGAACAATAACTATTAAAGCACTCTGAAGTAGTGAAATTAAATACACAAGACAAGGGCAAGTTCAGTGCAGATTGGTGTCGTATTTGTGAGACGCATGTGAGTCATCGTGCACCTGTGAGCAATAAGGTTTTAGTGCATAGTGCATACGTAGAAGTTGACAGCTTACCTTAGTGGTATCCATCTCTCAAGTAGCAGAAGTACGACAACAAAAACAAAAAAAGATGGTGTTTTGCAACTGAACTAGACGTCATACTTGTATAAGGGAAATTACTACACGCTTATGCAGGTGCAGAAATCTGAATTATTCAGAGAAGGGAGAAACTCTGAACTTGTAGCTCGATAGAACCCGAACTTCTGCTTTCTTTGTGATTTGGGAGTCTGGGTAAGTTAATATCATTGAGGAGCAGCAGCGTAATAGTATACATTTGTGTACAGATCCAAGAGCATAGCTTTCACAAAACTTATATGAAGATTATCTCCAAAGAAGCAGGGACCAGGGGACTAGTCAGTCGCAGGAGATGCATCAATTGCAGAGTTGAAGCACGCAAATGGAAGATTCTAAGCAGTCCAAGTATTGTTACAGCGAGAGCACTGCCCGATGCAGTTGGAATGGCTGCACACGCACGAGGATCTGGCCCCGATCCAAAGGGAGTGGCCTTGGAAGAGGAGGCACACAACAGTGCGTGGCCTAGCAGCAGCGCGCATGTGGCCTTGGACAGCCGAATCAGATAGATGCAGGGGCGGCGCCGGCGGGAGGCCCGTCCAACCACCAGGCGCAGGCGGCCTTGGACCGAGGTGACGCATCGACGACGGGTCCGGCCCCAGCTTTGGCCGGTGAACTTTGTGCGGCGGCGCAATCGACCTGCAGGAGCATGGTGGGGAGACCTGCATGGGATCCCTCCCATGGGGGGTGGGGGGGATGTGCGTGCTTGTTTTTTTTCATTTGGACGCTCCGATCTCAGGACACCTCATCGACCCTATATATAGCGCTACGATCTAAATAACTATTTTGATCCCAGAATCAGAATAGTGGCACTATATATATGTATATATGTATATATAATGATTTTTTCCTTGCGGGACAAATCTTTGGGAAGAATACAGAGTCGGGAAAGTCCACGAGGGCCCCACAAGCTTGGGTGGCGTGCCCCAGGGGTGGGGGGCTACCGAAGCTTGTGGCCCCCTCATGAACTTTCCTGACTATTTTTTATTTTTCATAATTCTTATATATTCTGAAACGAACAAAAAGTATTTTTATGTAATTTTCGGAGTCAGTTTACTTACGGTATCACATACCTATTCGTTTTTCAGGATTCTGGAGTGCTTCGGAAGGTTTCATTTAGAATTTTAGATATTCCTTTGGAGTAGTTTCTTGAATAATATTGGTTTCAACGTTAATGAGGTACCTACAATATAATGTTTAATTTGTTGCCCATTAAAGACCTTTGGAATTGTGCCTTCGGCATTGTTGATCTTGGTGGCTTTGGAGCGATAAAATTCTTCGACGATATAAGGACTTTCTCATTTGAAGAGAAGTTTACCTACAAAATATCTATAGTAAGAATTGTACAACATAACTTTAACACCTACATTAAATTCTCGCTTTTGGATTCTTTTATCGAGCCAACTTTTAACCATTTCTTCAAATAACTTAGCATTCTCGTAAGTTTGTGTTCTCCACTCATCCAGCGAGCTAACATCAAATAATCTTTTTTCACCGGCAAGTTTGAAATCATAATTAAGTTCTTTAATTGCCCATTAAGCCTTATGTTCTAACACAAGAGGTAAATGACATGCTTTCTCATAAACCATTTTATATGGGGACATGCCCATTGGGTTTCCTTAGCAACATTAAGGATTGGCCACCTTGCTGCACCTTGCTACTTTTGTTACTTGTTACCAATTATCTTGATATCAAAATTATCTTACAACATTTGTAGAGAATACCTTACTGAAAACCGCCTATCAATTCCTTCTGCTCCTCATTGGTTTCGATACTCTTACTTATCAAAAGGGCTACGATTGATCCCCTATACTTGTGGGTTATCAGACCCCCACATCATGATCAGGGAAACAATATCACGAAACCAACCTTCAATACCTACATTCAAGGCTGATCTCATCGATCTGCACCTGAACCAATCTACATATCTCATATTCAATCACCGAATCTATCACCACACAACGTAGGATCCGATTCCACTGTTGTAACATGCGGTACACTATGCTAGCCCAAAATAAAAAAAGTTTCTATAGCACACCCAAAAACATGCTGCTAGAAATAGATCACGGGATCAAATTTACCACTAGATGCGCATTCACCACAACGGAAGTAGAGTTGGTGATGAACGTAGTCGATCAGAAGAGTTGTCTCGTCCTTGTGTAGCCGATCTCTCGCGAACAGCTCCTCGCGGATCCGTCTAATGGCTCCTTGCGGTTCCCTCGAACGGTTTGTCCTAGCACCACAGATGCGATGCCTCCAAGGTATCCACACGTACGAGGAGCAGCATTGGGTGGCGGACTGCTAGGTCCAGTCGCGTGATACGGAGGCATGGGAAGTGGCAGCAGCTGTGGAGGGGGGGAATATCAACCCTAAGTGGTGCGCTCACTCTCCTTTATATATGCCTCCGAGGTGGTCTCAACACTTGAGGCCCACTAGGAGCCTACACTCATTTTCCACTCGAATCTAATTTGAATGGGTTGCTGCCCCTTAAGTGGCACATGGGCTGTTACACCCTATGGGTTCACGTACACATGAACACAACCCAAGTCATTGGTAGCGGCTCCTAGAAAAACGTGCCAACTCTCGTGCATGCGTAAAGTCATTTGATAAACCTTGACAATATGTCATATGTAACATTCCTTTTGCCTTACAATACTGTTGTCGAGCTCAAGGCGAGTACATGTCACCCATGTGGTAGCTCGACCTCACTTTTCGAAGTAGTGATACAGATTCCCGAACCGGGTTAACACTTTGTAACACCCCAAGTATCATGCTACAGTAAACCCCTGGGTTTAATCTAATCTTTTTGGCTAAACAATGCATGATCATCTTTGATCCTATCTCATTTCAATTTCCACTTGAATTCAAATTCCATTACTAAGTGAAATTCAAACTTTCACAAACATGAGAGCTAAAATGTTCTTCTTGTGGCAAATATTCATTGGTTACTATTGGTGGTGAATCAACATTTTTATAAGGTGTTTCACTGCCCTAAACTAAATAAAACAGTGTCCTAGTTGATAATTTTATTGCCTTTCTAATTGGTAAAAATACTAAACTACTTTAATTTTGTGCCAAGTTAATTATAGTAGTGGACTAAGTTAAAATGGTATTTTAGGTGCAAGATTAGTTTTTTATAAAACTATTTTGCTTTCTGAAAATAAAAGACAACGAAAAAGTTGTTTTTTAAAAAAAAGTAAAAGAAGAGGTGAGAGAGAGAGCGCCCCCTGCCTTCCTTGGGCCTTGGCCCACCCAAGTCGGCCCAACCCACCTGGCCAGGCTCAACCGGGCACCCACCTCCCATAACCCCCCCCCCTCACTACCCCGTGACCTAACCCACGTCGCCCCACTCCTACTCCCGCACGATCCCCTCGACCCCCCTCGCTCCTCTCCGCAACCTGACCCGATCTGGATCGGGATCGGATGAACCACCCCGACCCCATCACCGTCGCTCCCCTCGCCACCACCTCGACCCCGCGCCCCCTCTCCTCCCGCGCGGCATCGCTCGATCCCGTGCCGCCTAGCGCCCTTCCCCGACGCCGCCCCGCCGCTTGCTCCATCCCGCCGCCTCGACGCGTCGGGCTCTATCGCCGGATCGCCTCACCGCCTCGCCTCCTCCACGACGCGCCCTAGCGCTCGTCGCCCCGACCTCATCACCCCCGACCCGAGCGTCGTCGTCGGTCGTCGCCCCGTCCTCGTCCTCCTCCCCGCCGGCCTCCTCAACCCTCGCCACCCCCTCCACCTTCCCGAGTCGCCCCGACCTCCCCTATGAGCTCTCGCGGCTGCTCCCCCTCTCCCTTCCCTCGATTACTGTCGTAGGCCTTGCCCTGCTCTCTGGTTTGCTCGAACTCGCGCAGTGCCGCCGTCCCCGTAGCTCACCCGAATGTCGCTCGCCGCGCCCGCCAGGGTGCTTCCCAGCTGCGTCGGGGCTCGCCGCCTGCTACTTCAATTGCCCGCCGCCCCGCTGACCATGCTCCGTCGCGCCAGCGTCGCCGCCTCCCGGTGCCGCACAGACCCGCGCGTCCCCTGTTGCCGCTCTTCCCTCTTCCCCCGCCTCACTCGCGACGGTCCGGTGGCCCCGCCTCTCCACCGATCGCCCCTGTCACCACCGCGCCCCTCCTGGCGCCTGCCTCGCCGGGCCTCGCCCCCTCTGGCCCGCGCGCGCTGCGCCGCTCGAAGCCGCGACTGAGTTGGGCGGGTGCCCAGGCGGGTTCGCCCCGCACACGGCGCCCCTTACGCCCGCCCAATAAGGCCATGTGCCACTGACCGAGCGGGCCCATGCCCTGAAAGCAAAACAAAACAAAATATGTATAAATAAAAATAAAAATAATTTAATTAATTAATTAACCCTGTTAATTAACCCTAATTAATTATGTTTAATTAACCTAATTGCATATTAATCTAATTAAACATGTTTAGTTAAAATGTGTCTATGACAGACGGGCCCCCACTGCCCTGTTTGACCAGCCAATGGTCATTGTTGACTGATGATGTCATGCTGATGCAATATTTACCTTTTAGTTAATAATAATTTTAGAAACCATTTTATACTTGTAAAAATCATAGTAAATAAACCGTAGCTCGGATCGAAAAACTTTATACATGAAAGTTGCTCAGAATGACGAGACGAATCCGAATACGCCCTCCGTTAGTCTAGCACACGTCTCTAGCATAGCAAACCTTGAACTTTTCCCCTCCGGTTCATCTGTCTGACAGACGTCCGGAACCGGGAAAACCTTCCCGGATGTTCCCCCCTTCGCCAGTATCGCCTAGTACTGCGTTAGCTCACCCCTGGCACCGCAATTTGCCTTGTTATATTTTGTGATGCTTGTTTGCCCCGTATTTATTGTTTCTCCCCCCTATTCTTCTCTGGTAGACCCCGAGACCGACGTTGATGCGACTAAGTACGACTACATCCCCGACGACCCCTCCTTGCCAGAGCAACCAGGCAAGCAAACCCCCTTGAGCATTCCGATATCGCCCATTTCTTTCCCTCTCATGCTTGCATTAGAACTGCTACTGCTTTCTGTATGATCCTACTCTGATGCATAGCCTGTTGTTGTTACCTGCTTTCATACCTTACCTACTTATCCTAAACTGCTTAGTATAGGATGGTTAGTGATCCATGAGTGACCCCCACCTTGTCCCAGTTGCCCCGCTTTATGTTCGATGACTCGATCAACGTGATCGACGTCCAGGCCCCGACACCGCACATCACCCCTCGTAGTTGTATGACTCTGCAGAGTTACCATCGAGTGCCGAGGGTGGAACCTCTTACATCACTCCTGATGAGATCTCCGTAGTGTAGCTTTACGGTTGAGGTCATCGAGGGTGATTTCCTCCTTAACCACTTCCATTACGGCTCTGTCGTGCAACCCATCAAACGTGAACCTCGAGGGTGGATCCTCTTACGTTCACCTTGATGACAACATTGAGTGGAATTCACCGGGGGTGATTCCTCGGGTTTTCCCCTTGGTGTTAGACACACAGTTACTATGGTTACTATGACTTTGCACTTAACCATGACACTAAAGACGGGTCGACCCTGAGTGGTACCCACGCGAGCTTAATTGCGAGTGATGTGGAGTCGGGTTGGACTGTGTAAGCGCCTGCCTTGTTGAAGGAGGTAGCTAGGTCTGCTCACCGGCCGCCCACGCAATGTGCAGGAGTTCCCGGGGAGATGGCCCATGACCCCTGGGGGCATAGGTTTAGTCCGGCGTGCTGGCCTCTCTATTAAGCCTAAGTCAGGTTGCGGCGTATTGTTTGGCCGAGGCCGGGCATGACCCAGGAAAGTGTGTCCAGCCGGAGTTAATCGAGCGTGGTGGATAAGTTGGTGCACCCCTGCAGGGAAGAAAACATCTATCGATAGCCTGTCCTACGATAACGGACACTTGGAGTTGTATCCTGATCGATACAACTAGAACCGAATACTTGTGATGAGAACTGGATGATGATGAGACTTGGATATGAGATGATAACTGGATAGTATGGCTCTGGGATTGCTTTCTCGCAGGGAGTCGAGAAAGGATCTCTGGCCGAGGTTGATAACTCTACTGCTACTTTACTTTATGTTACTCTACTCCCTCCTGTTGGTGTAAGATGGTGGTTTCCAGAAGATGCTAGTCTTCGATAGGCTAGGCTTTCCCCTTCCCTTCTGGCATTCTGCAGTTTAGTCCACAGATACAACCCATTCCTTTGATACAAATGCATACCTAGTTTAGATCTGATGTAAGTCTTGCCAGTACTTTGGATGAGTACTCACGATCGCTTTGCTACTTCTTTTCCCCCATACCCGATTGTTGCGACTAGATGACGGAGCCCAGGAGCCAGACGACGCCACCGATGACTACTACTACCCGGAGGATGCCTACTACTACGTGAAGACCCCCGACGACTAGGAGTAGTTAGGAGGCTCCCAGACAGGAGGCCTTGCCTTTTCTATCATTGTTGCTTTTGTGCTAGCCTTCTTAAGGCAATCTTGTCTAACCTATGTCTGTACTCAGATATTGTTGCTTCCGCTGACTCTTGTGTATTCAAGCTTATGTATTCGAGCCCTCGAGGCCCCTGGCTTGTAATATAAAGCTTGTACTATTTTAATTTGTGTCTAGAGTTGTGTTGTGATATCTTCCTGTGAGTCCTTGATCTTGATCGTACGCATTTGCGTGTATGATTAGTGTACGATTGAATTGAGGGCATCACAAGTTGGTATCAGAGCCGACTGCCTGTAGGTAGCCCCCTTTCCAACTCCTTGGCCGAAGTTGAGTCTAGTCACTGAAAAACTTTTACTAACATTGGCAGTGTGTCTTACGGGCCCACGTCGCCATTGGGTGGTATTAGGATCTTTTACTCCTCGTATATACTCTAGGATTCTGATCTCTCTTCTATTAAGGTTAAACATTTTACTAACTCCGACATTAGGTTCTCGTACCCACTTCCTCCCAGAGAGCCCCGACATTACCGATGACTGCCTGCTTCGCCAGAAGATTCTGCGGATACTCCTCAATGTTTCTTGAGACTCTGTGCCCACTGCCTTACAGTTCCTGACCACTGGTAATCCTCGTGAATAACCTCCTTGCCGCTTGTACCTTCTTATCCAGTTGCTCCTATTATTACAAGATGTACCCTCCGTTGTTTCGAGAATCCTTTGTGCCTTCTGCTTTGCGGCTCCTTTTTGCACTACGAATAATTCACTAAACCCATTCATCCCCAGTTGTTCATATGCTTTCCAAAATACTTGGAAATACGATGTGATCTTCCGAAAATCCTCTGCAACCTATTGCTCTTGATTCTCCTTGCCTGCTTGCATTAGGATTAATTCCATATGTCTAGCAATATTCTTTAAAATTCTTTGTGGTAGTCATTCTATTCCTACGGATTCAACGTGTGAGCGAATACTCGCAATCATCAAAAAATCCTTGGAAATTTGACATCGCTCCGGTTATGAGCTAGTTCTTGCCCAATCAAGATTTGATTGGGTGCACCTTTAAGTCTATTCAACTTACTCATCTTTTGATCAGAGCCTCTGCTTCTGATCCTTCGACTTGAAATCGTAATTCCTTTGTATTCAAGCTTTGAAGTTATCCAGTTATATCTATAACCCGATGCCTTTGCAATCTTTCTTCTTCTGGGTGGGTATCGATACTCACATCAGATCTTTTATGGACCGCCATATTCTTGGTTGGATTATTATCCGACAGTGTCCTTCATATTCTTTAAACTTGTGAGTTTTGCCCTGACACATAATGCCTGTGGTAAATTCTATCATCTCCTTTTGTTAACCATGCTCTTCTTTCGAGCTGGTATATTTTAGTCCTGAAGTTAGTGGTATATGTTCCCAAGATACCCCTACGGGTTGAACCTACGTCTTCCCTAATCCATGTGAACTCGAAAGAGATGTGAGTCATACTCTTCTGGTGCTTCACCAGACAAATCTTTCGCACTACAAATTCTTCGAAAACGAGGAGTGAATGAAAGGTTATGCATTGAAGAAGTGGGAGTCGACCTTGAACCTTTGTGTTCATGCCCATGGACCCGATGTAGAACTTATCATGGAAGCTTCTTGTGATAATAATAATCCCCTTGTTATAAGTTCATCTGGTATCTATATTTGGTCCTTTGCAACCGTGGTTCTGACCATGATTGTTCCCCTTTGATTCCATTTCTCGGACAAGTTCACGCACTTGTCTCCTGCAGATCAATGCAACTCCACAACCTCTATTTTGATCTCCCTTCAAGTATTACCCTCCGGTATCTCGAGAATATCAAAGAACTGTGTTGCTTCCTATGAGTCTTCATCTAGTATTGCTTCTCACCGATTTCAGTTTTCCCCGGGATCTGAGTTGTTTATCACTCGAGAACGCCGACAAGTGAATCGATGCCACACTCTGATTCTATAACTCTAAGTAATTTTTGTTGCTTACGAGTTTAATAAACCTTCAAGTCATTCCTACCCTGATCGGCTATATCATTATCGTGCTAAATTTTAACTGTGCTACATGGTCCTTCTTCCTAGAGTACAATTTTCGAGGATGAGCTAAGCTTACGTTGATCTTCCTCATCTTATCATTTCACCTCGAACAACAAGCTTGACTTCGATCTTGTGTCGAATCCGTGGTTCTCATAGCCTTTCACTTCATCCTTCCTTTTCTGCTCGATGGCATGTTCTTAGTGTTGGGGAACGTAGTAATTTCAAAAAAATTCCTACGCACACGCAAGATCATGGTGATGCATAGCAACGAGAGGGGAGAGTATGATCTACGTACCCTTGTAGATCGACAACGGAAGCGTTTGGTTGATGTAGTCGTACGTCTCCACGGCCCGACCGATCAAGCACCGAAACTACGGCACCTCCGAGTTCTAGCACACGTTCAGCTCGATGACGATCCCCGGACTCCGATCCAGCAAAGTGTCGGGGAAGAGTTCCGTCAGCACGACGGCGTGGTGACGATCTTGATGCACTACCGTCGCAGGGCTTCGCCTAAGCACCGCTACAATATTATTGAGGACTATGGTGGAAGGGGGCACCGCACACGGCTAAGAATATGATCACGTGGATCAACTTGTGTGTCTAGGGGTGCCCCCTGCCCCCGTATATAAAGGAGCAAGGGGAGGAGGCCGGCCGGCCCTATAGGCGCGCCAAGGAGGAGTCCTCCTCCTAGTAGGAGTAGGACTCCTACTAGGAGGGGGAAGGAAGTGGGGAGGGAGAGGGAAAGGGGGGCGCCGCCCCCCTCTCCTAGTCCAATTCGGACCAGGGGGGAGGAGGCGCGCGGCCCACCTTTGGCTGCCCCTCTCTCTTCCACTAAGGCCCATATGGCCCATTACTTCTCCCGGGGGGGGTTCCGGTAACCCTCCGGCTCTCCGGTTTTCTCCGAAATCACCCGGAACACTTCCGGTGTCCGAATATAGCCGTCCAATATATCAATCTTTATGTCTCGACCATTTCGAGACTCCTCGTCATGTCCGTGATCACATCCGGGACTCCGAACTAACTTCGGTACATCAAAACTCATAAACTCATAATATAACTGTCATCGAAACCTTAAGCGTGCGGACCCTACGGGTTCGAGAACAATGTAGACATGACCGAGACACGTCTCCGGTCAATAACCAATAGCGGAACCTGGATGCTCATATTGGCTCCTACATATTCTACGAAGATCTTTATCGGTCAGACCGCATAACAACATACGTTGTTCCCTTTGTCATCGGTATGTTACTTGCCCGAGATTCGATCGTCGGTATCTCAATACCTAGTTCAATCTCGTTACCGGCAAGTCTCTTTACTCGTTCCGTAATACATCATCTCGCAACTAACTCATTAGTTGCAATGCTTGCAAGGCTTATGTGATGTGCATTACCGAGAGGGCCCAGAGATACCTCTCCGACAATCGGAGTGACAAATCCTAATCTCGAAATACGCCAACCCAACATGTACCTTTGGAGACACCTGTAGAGCACCTTTATAATCACCCATTTACGTTGTGACGTTTGGTAGCACACAAAGTGTTCCTCCGGCAAACGGGAGTTGCATAATCTCATAGTCATAGGAACATGTATAAGTCATGAAGAAAGCAATAGCAACATACTAAACGATCGGGTGCTAAGCTAATGGAATGGGTCATGTCAATCAGATCATTCACCTAATGATGTGATC
Source organism: Triticum aestivum (assembly GCF_018294505.1). Lineage (NCBI taxonomy): Eukaryota > Viridiplantae > Streptophyta > Magnoliopsida > Poales > Poaceae > Triticum > Triticum aestivum. The sequence continues at coordinate 424,755,908 of NC_057809.1, forward strand.
CCGTTAATCAAATAACAACTCTTTGTTCATGGTTAGGAAACATAACCATCTTTGATTAACGAGCTAGTCAAGTAGAGGCATACTAGTGACACTCTGTTTGTCTATGTATTCACACATGTATTATGTTTCCGGTTAATACAATTCTAGCATGAATAATAAACATTTATCATGATATAAGGAAATAAATAATAACTTTATTATTGCCTCTAGGGCATATTTCCTTCAGTCTCCCACTTGCACTAGAGTCAATAATCTAGATTACACAGTAATGATTCTAACACCCATGGAGCTTTGGTGTTGATCATGTTTTGCTCGTGGAAGAGGCTTAGTCAACGGGTCTGCAACATTCAGATCCGTATGTATCTTGCAAATCTCTATGTCTCCCACCTGGACTAGATCCCGGATGGAATTGAAGCGTCTCTTGATGTGCTTGGTTCTCTTGTGAAATCTGGATTCCTTTGCCAAGGCAATTGCACCAGTATTGTCACAAAAGATTTTCATTGGACCCGATGCACTAGGTATGACACCTAGATCGGATATGAACTCCTTCATCCAGACTCCTTCATTTGCTGCTTCCGAAGCAGCTATGTACTCCGCTTCACATGTAGATCCCGCTACAACGCTTTGTTTAGAACTGCACCAACTGACAGCTCCACCGTTTAATGTAAACACGTATCCGGTTTGCGATTTAGAATCGTCCGGATCAGTGTCAAAGCTTGCATCAACGTAACCTTTTACGATGAGCTCTTTGTCACCTCCATATATGAGAAACATATCCTTAGTCCTTTTCAGGTATTTCAGGATGTTCTTGACCGCTGTCCAGTGATCCACTCCTGGATCACTTTGGTACCTCCCTGCTAGACTTATAGCAAGGCACACATCAGGTCTGGTACACAGCATTGCATACATGATAGAGCCTATGGCTGAAGCATAGGGAACATCTTTCATTTTCTCTCTATCTTCTGCAGTGGTCGGGCATTGAGTCTTACTCAACTTCACACCTTGTAACACAGGCAAGAACCCTTTCTTTGCTTGATCCATTTTGAACTTCTTCAAAACTTTGTCAAGGTATGTGCTTTGTGAAAGTCCAATTAAGCGTCTTGATCTATCTCTATAGATCTTAATGCCTAATATGTAAGCAGCTTCACCGAGGTCTTTCATTGAAAAACTCTTATTCAAGTATCCCTTTATGCTATCCAGAAATTCTATATCATTTCCAATTAGTAATATGTCATCCACATATAATATCAGAAATGCTACAGAGCTCCCACTCACTTTCTTGTAAATACAGGCTTCTCCAAAAGTCTGTATAAAACCAAATGCTTTGATCACACTATCAAAGCGTTTATTCCAACTCCGAGAGGCTTGCACCAGTCCATAAATGGATCGCTGGAGCTTGCACACTTTGTTAGCTCCCTTTGGATCGACAAAACCTTCTGGTTGCATCATATACAACTCTTCTTCCAGAAATCCATTCAGGAATGCAGTTTTGACATCCATCTGCCAAATTTCATAATCATAAAATGCGGCAATTGCTAACATGATTCGGACAGACTTAAGCATCGCTACGGGTGAGAAGGTCTCATCGTAGTCAATCCCTTGAACTTGCCGAAAACCTTTTGCGACAAGTCGAGCTTTGTAGACAGTAATATTACCGTCAGCGTCAGTCTTCTTCTTGAAGATCCATTTATTCTCAATTGCTTGCCGATCATCGGGCAAGTCAACCAAAGTCCATACTTTGTTCTCATACATGGATCCCATCTCAGATTTCATGGCTTCAAGCCATTTTGCGGAATCTGGGCTCACCATCGCTTCTTCATAGTTCGTAGGTTCATCATGATCTAGTAGCATGACTTCCAGAACAGGATTACCGTACCACTCTGGCGCGGATCTCACTCTGGTTGATCTACGAGGTTCAGTAGTATCTTGTTCTGAAGTTTCATGATCATCATCATTAGCTTCCTCACTAACTGGTGTAGGTGTCACTGAAACAGTTTTCTGTGATGCACTACTTTCCAATAAGGGAGCAGGTACAGTTACCTCGTCAAGTTCTACTTTCCTCCCACTCACTTCTTTCGAGAGAAACTCCTTCTCCAGAAAGTTTCCGAATTTAGCAACAAAAGTCTTGCCTTCGGATCTGTGATAGAAGGTGTATCCAATAGTTTCCTTTGGATATCCTATGAAGACACATTTCTCCGATTTGGGTTCGAGCTTATCAGGTTGAAGCTTTTTCACATAAGCATCGCAGCCCCAAACTTTCAGAAACGACAACTTTGGTTTCTTGCCAAACCATAGTTCATAAGGCGTCGTCTCAACGGATTTTGATGGTGCCCTATTTAACGTGAATGCGGCCGTCTCTAGAGCGTATCCCCAAAACGATAGCGGTAAATCAGTAAGAGACATCATAGATCGCACCATATCTAGTAAAGTACGATTACGACGTTCGGACACACCATTACGCTGTGGTGTTCCGGGTGGCGTGAGTTGCGAAACTATTCCGCATTGTTTCAAATGTACACCAAACTCGTAACTCAAATATTCTCCTCCACGATCAGATCGTAGAAACTTTATTTTCTTGTTACGATGATTTTCAACTTCACTCTGAAATTCTTTGAACTTTTCAAACGTTTCAGACTTATGTTTCATTAAGTAGATATACCCATATCTGCTTAAGTCATCTGTGAAGGTGAGAAAATAACGATATCCGCCACGAGCCTCAATATTCATCGGACCACATACATCTGTATGTATGATTTCCAACAAATCTGTTGCTCTCTCCATAGTACCGGAGAACGGTGTTTTAGTCATCTTGCCCATGAGGCACGGTTCGCAAGTACCAAGTGATTCATAATCAAGTGGTTCCAAAAGTCCATCAGTATGGAGTTTCTTCATGCGCTTTACACCGATATGACCTAAACGGCAGTGCCACAAATAAGTTGCACTATCATTATCAACTCTGCATCTTTTGGCTTCAACACTATGAATATGTGTGTCACTACTATCGAGATTCAATAAAAATAGACCACTCTTTAAGGGTGCATGACCATAAAAGATATTACTCATATAAATAGAACAACCATTATTCTCAGATTTAAATGAATAACCGTCTCGCATCAAACAAGATCCAGATATAATGTTCATGCTTAACGCTGGCACCAAATAACAATTATTTAGGTCTAATATTAATCCCGAAGGTAGATGTAGAGGTAGCGTGCCGACTGCGATCACATCGACTTTGGAACCGTTTCCCACGCGCATCGTCACCTCGTCCTTAGCCAATCTTCGCTTAATCCGTAGTCCCTGTTTCGAGTTGCAAATATTAGCAACAGAACCAGTATCAAATACCCAGGTGCTACTGCGAGCATTAGTAAGGTACACATCAATAACATGTATATCACATATACCTTTGTTCACCTTGCCATCCTTCTTATCCGCCAAATACTTGGGGCAGTTCCGCTTCCAGTGACCAGTCTGCTTGCAGTAGAAGCACTCAGTTTCAGGCTTAGGTCCAGGTTTGGGTTTCTTCTCTGAGTAGCAACTTGCTTGCCGTTCTTTTTGAAGTTCCCCTTCTTCTTCCCTTTGCCCTTTTTCTTGAAACTAGTGGTCTTGTTGACCATCAACACTTGATGCTCCTTTTTGATTTCTACCTCCGCAGCTTTCAGCATTGCGAAGAGCTCGGGAATAGTCTTATTCATCCCTTGCATATTATAGTTCATCACGAAGCTCTTGTAGCTTGGTGGCAGTGATTGGAGAATTCTGTCAATGACGCAATCATCTGGAAGATTAACTCCCAATTGAATCAAGTGATTATTATACCCAGACATTTTGAGTATATGCTCACTGACAGAACTGTTCTCCTCCATCTTGCAGCTATAGAACTTATTGGAGACTTCATATCTCTCAATCCGGGCATTTGCTTGAAATATTAACTTCAACTCCTGGAACATCTCATATGCTCCATGACGTTCAAAACGTCGTTGAAGTCCCGATTCTAAGCCGTAAAGCATGGCACACTGAACTATCGAGTAGTCATCAGCTTTGCTCTGCCAGACGTTCATAACATCTGGTGTTGCTCCAGCAGCAGGCCTGGCACCCAGCGGTGCTTCCAGGACGTAATTCTTCTGTGCAGCAATGAGGATAATCCTCAAGTTACGGACCCAGTCCGTGTAATTGCTACCATCATCTTTCAACTTTGCTTTCTCAAGGAACGCATTAAAATTCAACGGAACAACAGCACGAGCCATCTATCTACAATCAAGCATAAACAAGCAAGATACTATCAGGTACTAAGTTTCATGATAAATTTAGGTTCAATTAATTTACTTAAAGAACTCCCACTTAGATAGACATCCCTCTAATCCTCTAAGTGATTACGTGATCCAAATCAACTAAACCATGTCCGATCATCACGTGAGATGGAGTAGTTTCATTGGTGAACATCACTATGTTGATCATATCTACTATATGATTCACGCTCGACCTTTCGGTCTCCGTGTTCCGAGGCCATATCTGTATATGCTTGGCTCGTCAAGTATAACCTGAGTATTCCGCGTGTGCAACTGTTTTGCACCCGTTGTATTTGAACGTAGAGCCTATCACACCCGATCATCACGTGGTGTCTCAGCACGAAGAACTTTCGCAACGGTGCATACTCAGGGAGAACACTTCTTGATAATTAGTGAGAGATCATCTTATAATGCTACCGTCAATCAAAGCAAGATAAGATGCATAAAAGATAAACATCACATGCAATCAATATAAGTGATATGATATGGCCATCATCATCTTGTGCTTGTGATCTCCATCTTCGAAGCACCGTCGTGATCACCATCGTCACCGGCGCGACACCTTGATCTCCATCGTAGCATCGTTGTCGTCTCGCCAATCTTATGCTTCCACGACTATCGCTACCGCTTAGTGATAAAGTAAAGCATTACAGCGCGATTGCATTGCATACAATAAAGCGACAACCATATGGCTCCTGCCAGTTGCCGATAACTCGGTTACAAAACATGATCATCTCATACAATAAAATTTAGCATCATGTCTTGACCATATCACATCACAACATGCCCTGCAAAAACAAGTTAGACGTCCTCTACTTTGTTGTTGCAAGTTTTACGTGGCTGCTACGGGCTTAAGCAAGAACCAATCTTACCTACGCATCAAAACCACAACGATAGTTTGTCAAGTTGGTGTTGTTTTAACCTTCGCAAGGACCGGGCGTAGCCACACTCGGTTCAACTAAAGTTGGAGAAACTGTCACCCGCAAGCCACCTATGTGCAAAGCACGTCGGGAGAACCGGTCTCGCGTAAGCGTACGCGTAATGTCGGTCCGGGCCGCTTCGTCCAACAATACCGCCGAACCAAAGTATGACATGCTGGTAAGCAGTATGACTTATATCGCCCACAACTCACTTGTGTTCTACTCGTGCATATAACATCAACATATAAAACCTAGGCTCGGATGCCACTGTTGGGGAACGTAGTAATTTCAAAAAAAATCATACGCACACGCAAGATCATGGTGATGCATAGCAACGAGAGGGGAGAGTGTGATCTACGTACCCTTGTAGATCGACAACGGAAGCGTTTGGTTGATGTAGTCGTACGTCTCCATGGCCCGACCGATCAAGCACCGAAACTACGGCACCTCCGAGTTCTAGCACACGTTCAGCTCGATGACGATCCCCGGACTCCGATCCAGCAAAGTGTCGGGGAAGAGTTCCGTCAGCACGACGGCGTGGTGACGATCTTGATGCACTACCGTCGCAGGGCTTCGCCTAAGCACCGCTACAATATTATCAAGGACTATGGTGGAAGGGGGCACCGCACACGGCTAAGAATATGATCACGTGATCAACTTGTGTGTCTAGGGGTGCCCCCCTGCCCCCGTATATAAAGGAGCAAGGGGAGGAGGCCGGCCGGCCCTATAGGCGTGCCAAGGAGGAGTCCTCCTCCTAGTAGGAGTAGGACTCCTACTAGGAGGGGGAAGGAAGTGGGGAGGGAGAGGGAAAGGGGGGCGCCGCCCCCCCTCTCCTAGTCCAATTCGGACCAGGGGGGAGGAGGCGCGCGGCCCACCTTTGGCTGCCCCTCTCTCTTTCCACTAAGGCCCATATGGCCCATTACTTCTCCCCGGGGGGGGGGGTTCCGGTAACCCTCCGGCTCTCCGGTTTTCTCCGAAATCACCCGGAACACTTCCGGTGTCCGAATATAGCCGTCCAATATATCAATCTTTATGTCTCGACCATTTCGAGACTCCTCGTCATGTCCGTGATCACATCCGGGACTCCGAACTAACTTCGGTACATCAAAACTCATAAACTCATAATATAACTGTCATCGAAACCTTAAGCGTGCGGACCCTATGGGTTCGAGAACAATGTAGACATGACCGAGACACGTCTCCGGTCAATAACCAATAGCGGAACCTGGATGCTCATATTGGCTCCTACATATTCTATGAAGATCTTTATCGGTCAGACCGCATAACAACATACGTTGTTCCCTTTGTCATCGGTATGTTACTTGCCCGAGATTCGATCGTCGGTATCTCAATACCTAGTTCAATCTCGTTACCGGCAAGTCTCTTTACTCGTTCCGTAATACATCATCTCGCAACTAACTCATTAGTTGCAATGCTTGCAAGGCTTATGTGATGTGCATTACCGAGAGGGCCCAGAGATACCTCTCCGACAATCGGAGTGACAAATCCTAATCTCGAAATACGCCAACCCAACATGTACCTTTGGAGACACCTGTAGAGCACCTTTATAATCACCCATTTACGTTGTGACGTTTGGTAGCACACAAAGTGTTCCTCCGGCAAACGGGAGTTGCATAATCTCATAGTCATAGGAACATGTATAAGTCATGAAGAAAGCAATAGCAACATACTAAATGATCGGGTGCTAAGCTAATGGAATGGGTCATGTCAATCAGATCATTCACCTAATGATGTGATCCCGTTAATCAAATAACAACTCTTTGTTCATGGTTAGGAAACATAACCATCTTTGATTAACGAGCTAGTCAAGTAGAGGCATACTAGTGACACTCTGTTTGTCTATGTATTCACACATGTATTATGTTTCCGGTTAATACAATTCTAGCATGAATAATAAACATTTATCATGATATAAGGAAATAAATAATAACTTTATTATTGCCTCTAGGGCATATTTCCTTCACTTAGAGTCTCTCGACAAAATCTGTCGTGATCACCGTCAACACTTTGGCTTCTTCAGAAATGTCAATCAAATTCATGGCTAGAAATACCATCCCTGCCCCTCGATGGTTTGTGATATCATCAATGACATCCTTGACTTCCTGCCAACACATACCTAGTCATGTTTGGTTAATCCTTATGTTCCGAGGTAATCGTGGAAGTGTTCCTTTGTATCTTTTGTGATCTTCAAATCCAACTCTTACCCGAAACACCATGTTATTGCTACCTCGAAGCATGACTATGGTACTTCGTATGTCAACAAGAACATTGGATGCGCAATGCTAAATGTTTCTTAAAGTATTATTCAAACACCATGGTGTGGTTAATATCGTGATTCTTCCCTCGCCCCTTTGTCTAAATACTTTTGAACTTGTTGTCCTATCATGTATATCATGCTCCACCTTTCCTTGGGAAGGATATACTCCCAATTCTGGTGTGTAAACACATTTTCCTTTCCATTGGTCTGATTAATCCGATAATTTCATTTTCTTTTCCATTGAATTGTTTAACCTTCTTGTGATCTATATGATATACGCAGAAATAATTCCCTGCTTATAACCCCCCCGATGTACAGCCTTATCAGTGAAACCCTATTACCATTGTTGATGACATTCTGGTAACCACCGATGGACGAGAACTTTGCCTATTGGTCTACCTCGTTCAACGAGCAGGAGAATGGTTCTCTTCGTCCCTCGCCCTTGGTACCGACGATTGTTGCTGACATAACTGGCAGGCTACCCTCTGACATGCCTTGCTATCATGACTGTGCAAAATGAATAGCGCCATTCCTTCTTTTAACCCACATGGGGGGCCCATAACCCACAGTTCCACAGGATCGAAGCCTGACTCTCTTGTACAACCTTGATGTCGAAATATTCTTTACACTTGGCTTCATATCATATCACGAGCCACCTTCCGAGAGATGATGTATTCACGATGCTCTAAACCCTCTTTCTCACACTCTGTTCAAGTATCAATCGTTGTTCATTCAGTTGAAACTTCCTATTGTACCTTCATACTTTGCTCTTGACGTTTTTCTTAAATCTCAACTCGAGAGATACTTCTGTCACATTCCCTGCATTGTTCACCAGAAAATTAACCCTATATGGGACAATTCTCCCGAAGTTACTCTTTACTTCACCACTTAAATCTCGGGACGAGATTTCTTGTAGTGGAGGGGATTTGTAACACCCCGAGTATCATGCTATAGTAACCCCCTGGGTTTAATCTAATCTTTTTGGCTAAACAATGCATGATCATCTTTGATCCTATCTCATTTCAATTTCCACTTGAATTCAAATTCCATTACCAAGTGAAATTCAAAATTTCACAAACATGAGAGCTAAAATGTTCTTCTTGTGGCAAATATTCATTGGTTACTATTGGTGGTGAATCAACATTTTTATAAGGTGTTTCACTGCCCTAAACTAAATAAAACAGTGTCCTAGTCAATAATTTTATTGCCTTTCTAATTGATAAAAATACTAAACTACTTTAATTTTGTGCCAAGTTAATTATAGCAGTGGCCTAAGTTAAAATGGTATTTTAGGTGCAAGATTAGTTTTTTATAAAACTATTTTGCTTTCTGAAAATAAAAGAAAACAAAAAAGTTGTTTTTTAAAAAAAAGTAAAAGAAGAGGTGAGAGAGAGAGCCCCCTGCCTTCCTTGGGCCTTGGCCCACCCAAGCCGGCCCAACCCACCTGGCCAGGCCCAACCGGCCACCCACCTCCCATAACCCCCCCTCACTACCCCGTGACCTAACCCACGTCGCCCCACTCCCACTCCCGCACGATCCCCTCGATCGCCCTCGCTCCTCTCCCCAACCCGACCCGATCTGGATTGGGGTCGGATGAACCACCCCGACCCCATCACCGTCGATCCCCTCGCCACCACCTTGACCCCGCGCCCCCTCTCCTCCCGCGCGGCATCGCTCGATCCCGCGCCGCCTAGCGCCCCTGACGCCAGCGCCCCTCCCCGACGCCGCCCCGCCGCTTGCTCCATCCCGCCGCGACCGTGGCCCGCCACCTCGACACCCCGGGCTCTATCGTCGGATCGCCTCACCGCCTCGCCTCCTCCACGACGCGCCCTAGCGCTTGCCGCCCTGACCTCGTCACCCCCGACCCGAGCGTCGTCGTCAGTCGTCGCCCCGTCCTCGTCCTCCTCCCCGCCGGCCTCCTCAACCCTCGCCACCCCCCTCCACCTCCCCGAGTCGCCCCGACCTCCCCTGTGAGTTCTCGCGGCTGCTCCCTATTGGGGAACGTAGTAATTTCAAAAAAATTCCTACGCACACGCAAGATCATGGTGATGCATAGCAATGAGAGGGGAGAGTGTTGTCTACGTACCCTCGTAGACCGAAAGCGGAAGCGTTATAACAACGCGGTTGATGTAGTCGTATGTCTTCACGGCCCAACCGATCAAGTACCGAAACTACGACACCTCCGAGTTCTAGCACACGTTCAGCTCGATGACGATCCCCGGACTCCGATCCAGCAGAATGTCGGGGAAGAGTTCCGTCAGCATGACGGCATGGTGACGATCTTGATGTTCTACCGTCGCAGGGCTTCGCCTAAGCACCGCTACAATATTATCAAGGATTATGGTGGAGGGGGCACCGCACACGGCTAAGAGATCAATGATCAATTGTTGTGTCTATGGGGTGCCCCCTGGCCACGTATATAAAGGAGTGGAGGAGGGGAGGGGCCGGCCCTCTCTATGGCGCGCTCTAGGGGAGTCCTACTCCCACCGGGAGTAGGATTCCCCCTTTCCTAGTAGAACTAGGAGCCCTTCCAAGTATTAGGAGTAGGAGGGAAGGACATAATTCTTCTGTGCAGCAATGAGGATAAACCTCAGATCACGGATCCAATCCGCGTCATTGCTACTAACACCTTTCAACTTAGTTTTCTCTAGGAACATATCAAAAATAAAACAGGGGAGCTAAACACGAGCTATTGATCTACAACATAGATATGCTAATACTACCAGGACTAAGTTCATGATAAATTTAAGTTCAATTAATCATATTACTCAAGAACTCCCACTTAGAAAGACATCCCTCTAATCTTCTAAGTGATGACGTGATCCAAATCAACTAAACCATAACCGATCATCATGTGAAATGGAGTAGCTTTCAATGGTGAACATCAATATGTTGATCATATCTACTATATGATTCACGCTCGACCTTTCGGTCTTAGTGTTCTGAGGCCATATCTGCATATGCTAGGCTTGTCAAGTTTAACCCGAGTATTCTGTGTGTGCAAAAACTGGCTTGCACCCGTTGTAGATGGACGTAGAGCTTATCACACCCGATCATCACGTGGTGTATGGGCATGACGAACTTTGGCAACGATGCATACTCAGGGAGAACACTTTTATCTTGAAATTTAGTGAGAGATCATCTTATAAAGCTACCGTCGAACTAAGCAAAATAAGATGCATAAAAGATAAACATCACATGCAATCAAAATATGTGACATGATATGGCCATCATCATCTTGTGCCTTTGATCTCCATCTCCAAAGCATCGTCATGATTTCCTTCGTCACCGGCATGACACCATGATCTCCATCATCTTGATCTATATCAATGTGTCGTCACAAGGTCGTCTCGCCAACTATTGCTCTTGCAACTATTGCTATTGCATAGCGATAAAGTAAAGCAAGTATTTGGCGCTTGCATCTTATGCAATAGAGAGACAACCATAAGGCTTTTTCCAGTTGCCGATAACTTCAACAAAACATGATCATCTCATACAACAACTTATATCACGTCTTGACCATATCACATCACAACATGCCCTGCAAAAACAAGTTAGACGTCCTCTACTTTGTTGTTGCAAGTTTTATATGGCTGCTACGGGCTTAGCAAGAACCGTTCTTACCTACGCATCAAAACCACAACGATAGTTTGTCAAGTTGATGCTGTTTTAACCTTCGCAAGGACCGGGCGTAGCCACACGCGTAATGTTGGTCCGGGCCGCTTCATCCAACAATACCGCCGAACCAAAGTATGACATGCTAGTAAGCAGTATGACTTATATCGCCCACAACTCACTTGTGTTCTACTCGTGCATATAACATCAACACATAAAACCTGGCTCGGATGCCACTGTTGGGGAACGTAGTAATTTCAAAAAAAATTCTACGCACACGCAAGATCATGGTGATGCATAGCAACGAGAGGGGAGAGTGTTGTCTACGTACCCTCGTAGACTGAAAGCGGAAGCGTTATAACAACGCGGTTGATGTAGTCGTACGTCTTCACGGTCCGACCGGTCAAGCACCGGAACTACGGCACCTCCGAGTTCTAGCACACGTTCAGCTCGATGACGATCCCCGGACTCCGATCCAACAGAATGTCGGGGAAGAGTTCCGTCAGCATGACAGCGTGGTGACGATCTTGATGTTCTACCGTCGCAGGGCTTCGCCTAAGCACCGCTACAATATTATCGAGGATTATGGTGGAGGGGGCACCGCACACGGCTAAGAGATCAATGATCAATTGTTGTGTCTATGGGGTGCCCCCTGGCCACGTATATAAAGGAGTGGAGGAGGGGAGGGCCCGGCCCTCTCTATGGCGCACCCTAGGGGAGTCCTACTCCCACGGGGAGTAGGATTCCCCCTTTCCTAGTAGAACTAGGAGCCCTTCCAAGTATTAGGAGTAGGAGGGAAGGAAAGGGAAGAGAAAAGGAGAAGGAAGGGGGCGTCCCCCTCCCTAGTCCAATTCGGACCAGCCCATGGGGAGGGGTGCGGCCAACCTTTGAGGCCTTTCTCTCCTTTCCCGTATGGCCCATTAAGTCCAAAACGAATTCCCATAACTCCCCGGTACTCCCGAAAATACCCGAATCACTCAGAACCTTTCCGGTGTCCGAATATAGTCCTCCAATATATCGATCTTTATGTCTCGACCATTTCGAGACTCCTCGTCATGTCCCTGATCTCATCCGGGACTCCGAACTCCTTCGGTACATCAAAACACATAAACTCATAATATAACCGTCATCGAACTTTAAGCGTGCGGACCCTACGGGTTCGAGAACTATGTAGACATGACCGAGACACGTCTCCGGTCAATAACCAATAGCGGAACCTGGATGCTCATATTGGCTCCTACATATTCTACGAAGATCTTTATCAGTCAAACCGCATAACAACATACGTTGTTCCCTTTGTCATCGGTATGTTACTTGCCCGAGATTCGATCGTCGATATCTCAATACCTAGTTCAATCTCGTTACCGGCAAGTCTCTTTATTCGTTCCATAACACATCATCCCGCAACTAACTCATTAGTTGAAATGCTTGCAAGGCTTACAGTGATGTGCATTACCGAGTGGGCCCGGAGATACCTCTCCGACAATCAGAGTGACAAATCCTAATCTCGAAATACGCCAACCCAACAAGTACCTTTGGAGACACCTGTAGAGCACCTTTATAATCACCCAGTTACGTTGTGACGTTTGGTGGCACACAAAGTGTTACTCCGGTAAACAGGAGTTGCATAATCTCATAGTCATAGGAACATGTATAAGTCATGAAGAAAGCAATAGCAACAAACTAAACGATCAAGTGCTATGCTAACGGAATGGGTCAAGTCAATCACATCATTCTCTAATGATGTGACCCCGTTAATCAAATGACAACTCATGTCTATGGCTAGGAAATTTAACTATCTTTGATTCAACGAGCTAGTCAAGTAGAGGCATACTAGTGACATACTGTTTGTCTATGTATTCACACATGTATTATGTTTCCAGTTAATACAATTCTAGCATGAATAATAAACATTTACCATGATATAACAAAATAAATAATAACTTTATTATTGCCTCTAGGGCATATTTCCTTCACTCTCCCTCTCCCTTCCCTCGATTACTGCCATAGGCCTCGCCCTGCTCTCTGGTTTTCTCGAACTCGCGCAGTGCCGCCGTCCCCGTAGCTCACCCGAACGTCGCTCGCCGCGCCCGCCAGGGTGCTTCCCAGCCGCGCCGTGGCTCGCCGCCTGCTACTGCAATCGCCCGCCGCCCCGCTGACCATGCTCCGTCGCGCCAGCGTCGCTGCCTCCCGGCGCTGCACGGACCCGCGCGTCCCCTACTACCGCTCTTCCCTCTTCCCCCGCCTCACTCGTGATGGCCCGGCGGCCACGCCTCTCCACCGGCCGCCCCGGTCACCACCGCGCCCCTCCTGGCCCCTGCCTCGCCGGGCCTCGCCCCCTCCGGCCCACGCGCGCCGCACCGCTCGAAGCCGCGGCTTAGTTGGGCGGGTGCCCAGGCGGGTTCGCCCCGCACACGGCGCCCGTTACGCCCGCCCAATAAGGCCATGTGCCACTGACCGAGCGGGCCCACGCCCTGAAAGCAAAACAAAACAAAATATGTATAAATAAAAATAAAAATAATTAATTAATTAACCCTAATTAATTATGTTTAATTAACCTAATTGCATATTAGTCTAATTAAACCTATTTAGTTAAAATGTGTCTATGATAGACGGGCCCCCACTGCCCTGTTTGACCAGTCAATGGTCACTGTTGACTGATGATGTCATGCTGATGCAATATTTACCTTTTAGTTAATAATAATTTTAGAAACCATTTTATACTTGTAAAAATCATAGTAAATAAACCGTAGCTCGGATCGAAAAACTTTATACATGAAAGTTGCTTAGAATGACGAGACGAATCCGAATACGCCCTCCGTTAGTCTAGCACACGTCTCTAGCATAGCAAACCTTGAACTTTTCCCCTCCGGTTCATCTATCTGACAGACGTCCGGAACCGGAAAAACCTTCCCGGATGTTCCCCCCTTCGCCAGTATCGCCTAGTACTGCGTTAGCTCACCCCTGGCACCGCGATTTGCCTTGTTATATTTTGTGATGCTTGTTTGCCCCGTATTTACTGTTTCTCCCCCCTCTTCTTCTCCGGTAGACCCCGAGACCGACGTTGATGCGACTGAGTACGACTACATCCCCGACGACCCCTCCTTGCCAGAGCAACCAGACAAGCAAACCCCCCTTGAGCATTCCGATATCGCCCATTTCTTTCCCTCTCATGCTTGCATTAGAACTGCTACTGCTTTCTGTATGATCCTACTCTGATGCATAGCCTGTTGTTGTTACCTGCTTTCATACCTTACCTGCTTATCCTAAACTGCTTAGTATAGGATGGTTAGTGATCCATGAGTGACCCCCACCTTGTCCCAGTTGCCCCACTTTATGTTTGATGACTCGATCAACGTGATCAACATCCAGGCCCCGACACCGCACATCACCCCCCGTAGTTGTACGACTCTGCAGAGTTACCATCGAGTGCCGAGGGTGGAACCTCTTACATCACTCCTGATGAGATCTTCGTAGTGTAGCTTTACGGTCGAGGTCATCGAGGGTGATTTCCTCCTTAACCACTTCTGTTACGGCTCTGTCGTGCAACCCATCAAACGTGAACCTCGAGGGTGGATCCTCTTACGTTCACCTTGATGACAACATTGAGTGGAATTCACCGGGGGTGATTCCTCGGGTTTTCCCCTTGGTGTTAGACACACAGTTACTATGGTTACTATGACTTTGCACTAAACCATGTCACTGAAGACAGGTCGACCCTGAGTGGTACCCGCGCGAGCTTAATTGCGAGTGATGTGGAGTCGGGTTGACCTGGAAGGTGCCCGCGAGATACTTACGAGGCGTGGCCGGGCATTCTTAGCCCTTGCTGCAAGTACTCGAGACGGGGCGACGGGGTCACATTGATCATGAGTCTCTGCTCGTTACCGCGCATTCCTAATCCACTACGATTTGGATATTTGATCCGAGGGGCCTCTGGCCTGATAGCACTAACCATCACGTGGGCATAGTATGGGCGTTCTGTGTCGTATACATCAGCCGAAGCTTAATAGACGTCAGCGACTGAGCGGCGCGCGCCGGGTTGGACTGCGTAAGCACCTGCCTTGTTGAAGGAGGTAGCTAGGTCTGCTCACCGGCCGCCCACGCAACATGCAGGAGTTCCCGGGGAGATGGCCCATGACCCCTGGGGGCATATGTTTAGTCCGGCGTGCTGGCCTCTCTATTAAGCCTAGGTCGGGTTGCGGCGTATTGTTTGGCCGAGGCCGGGCATGACCCAGGAAAGTGTGTCCGGCCGGAGTTAATCGAGCGTGGTGGGTAAGTTGGTGCACCCCTGCAGGGAAGAAAACATCTATCGATAGCCTTTCCTACGGTAACGGACACTTGGAGTTGTATCCCGATCAATACAACTAGAACTGAATACTTGTGATGAGAACTGGATGATGATGAGACTTGGATATGAGATGATAACTGGATAGTATGGCTCTGGGATTGCTTTCTCGCAGGGAGTCGAGAAAGGATCTCTGGCCGAGGTTGATAACTCTACTGCTACTTTACTTTATGTTACTCTACTCCCTCCTGCTGCTGCAAGATGGTGGTTTCCAGAAGATGCTAGTCTTCGATAGGCTAGGCTTTCCCCTTCCCTTCTGGCATTCTGCAGTTTAGTCCACAGATACAACCCATTCCTTTGATACAGATGCATACTTAGTTTAGATCTGATGTAAGTCTTGCGAGTACTTTGGATGAGTACTCACGGTTGCTTTGCTACTTCTTTTCCCCCATACCCGATTGTTGCGACCAGATGACGGAGCCCAGGAGCCAGACGACGCCACCGATGACTACTACTACCCGGAGGATGCCTACTACTACGTGAAGACCCCCGACGACTAGGAGTAGTTAGGAGGCTCCTAGGCAGGAGGCCTTGCCTTTTCGATCATTGTTGCTTTTGTGCTAGCCTTCTTAAGGCAATCTTGTCTAACCTATGTCTGTACTCAGATATTGTTGCTTCCACTAACTCTTGTGTATTCGAGCCCTCGAGGCCCCTGGCTTGTAATATAAAGCTTGTATTATTTTAATTTGTGTCTAGAGTTGTGTTGTGATATCTTTCCGTGAGTCCTTGATCTTGATCGTACGCATTTGCGTGTATGATTAGTGTACGATTGAATCGAGGGCGTCACACACTTAACCCAAATCGCATGGCCATGCTTTCTGAATCTGATAACTCGAGAGAGCCCAGAGGATATCTCTCCTTACCGAAAGGGCAAATCCCATCTTGGTGAACCATGTCTCGCAGCATGTGTCACGACTCAGCTGAAAGTTATCTTTATAACTACTCAGTTGCGCAGTAGCGTTTGATAGACCCTAAGTGAGTCGATCCTCATCCTGAGATCATATGAGGACCTCAGGTCTAGGACATGGCATATACATCATAATTGAGACTAATGATGCCAATATCTCGTTGTGTCTCAAAGTGGGTTTGTCCGACTCGATGATCTCCATCACTGAGTCTATACTATCGGTTTAGCATCTTTATGCCCATGACTTGTGAGACATAGTCATCAACCAAATCATATACTAGCCAAAGACTATGTGTCCGCATAACCTTATCAACCAAGGACAATTAGAAAAATCGTCATTCAACATAAAGTTTCACAAACAAGTCAAATAATCATTGATATATATATATATATATATATATATATATATATATATAACAGATGATGTTCAAGGACAATACACTAGACTCATGAATACATAGGGAAATATCATCATCACATGATTGCCTCTAGGGCATATCTCCAACACCGACTCGTTACTGTGTCACAGCTACGGATGACACATAGTTGTCCCGAAGGCATAGGGCATCCTACCCTGAAACAAGCCCTAGATTGGGCCGGCCCAGCACGCGGGATGCCACAAGCCTAAAAAACACTGACCTTTTCACTATTTTTCTTTCACATTTTTTGTTTTCGATTTTTTGCTTTCTTTTTTTACTTTCTTTATATTTCAATATCTCACAAAAAGATTTAAATAAAATTTTAAATTTTTTAATCATGCATTTCCAAAATGTTAAATGTGTATAAAAAATGTTTCTGAGCTATGCTAAAAATGTATATAAATAATGTATATGAGAAATATACTTTGTGTATTGGAAAAAGTATAGAAATAAAAAACTGTAAGTTTTCAAAAACGTTAATCATGTATTTGGAAAATGTTAAACATGTATAGAAAAAATATACAACATGTATAGAAAAAGAATACATTAAAATATATGTTTAAAAAATGTAATCATGTATTTCCAAAATGTTAAACGGGTATATAAAAGACGTTCCTATGGTATAAGAAAAATACAATGCTTATGGAAAATGTAGAAATAAAATTATATGTTTTAGAAAATGTTAATCATGTAATTCCAAAATGTTGAACATGTATTTGAAAAATGCTTCTGATGTATATAAAAATATACAACATGTATGAAAGAAGTAGACATCTAAACAACACAAGCTTTAAAAAAATGTTAATGGTGTATTTGAATTTTTTTTAACGTGTATATAAAAAATGTCTTAATGCATTCGAAAAAAGAAAACCGAGAAAGAAACAATGAGAAACAAAAGAAGAAAAAATAAAATAAAAATCCAGTAAGAACCATGAAAGAAACAAAAAAACAGGTGAAAAAACTAAGAAAATAAAAAAACGACGAAAACCACGAATAAATAAAGTAAACTGAAAGGGAAAACATCCAATAAGAACCGACAAACAAAATGAAAAGGAAAGTGAAGTGAAGAAAAACAAGAAAGAAACAAAAAAACTAACATATAACAAAGAAAAGAAAGAAAACCATCAAGAAACAAAGGAAACAGAAGTATAGGAAATAAAAGGAAAAACAGAATAAAACTGATGAAGAAATAAAAAACCAAAGAAAAAAAAAGGTAAAAAAGGATTAAGCCATGAAAGGTGCCCTAAAAAGTAGAAACCGGACAAAAGATAAATCACACAGAAAAAGCGCCCCAAACAGTGGAAACCGGACAAAAAGAAAAAGAATACACAGAGAAGGAAAACACAAGATGCTGCGGTGTTGGGCCGACGCGCTTGCGCTGTGCTTCAGGTGTGGGGAGACATAGCCGCCCAAAATAGGGTAGCTGCTCGCGACGCACTCATGAAGCCGTTGGATGGGCCGGCCCAATGGTTTCTGCTGTAGCGCAGTGATGCGATTTACCAAAAAAAGGGGGTGCGCCCTAGACAGTAATTAAACTCTGGACATCTAGTTAGTGAGGAAGCGTACCTAACCAGTGTATCTCACAAAAGTTCCACACAAATCAGGAGCGTGCAAGGTTAAGAACTATATACAACATAATCCTGTCAAGTTTTAAATTTTTTCTAACATTCCTTGAAATTTGTAAATAAATTTTGAAAACGCTAGTAATGTTTGAACATCAAACACTATTTCGAACAATTCAATTTTTTTTTGAAATTTCAACTTTTTTGAAACCATGAATATTGTTTATCTTTTTTTGAGAATCCCAATCATTTTTTTGAAAAACCCGAACATTTATGGAATTTTGAGGAAAAAATGATAATAGGATTATTTTTTTAATTCTGAACAACTTTACAAAAGCATAAACATTGTTTAGAATTCTTGATCATTTTTCGAAAATGTGAATATTTTTTGAGTTTCCGAGAAATGTTAAAATAGGAACTTTTCTTTAATATTCTGAACAGTTTTGCAAAAACAGGAACCTTTTTAAATTTCCAACCATTTATTAAATTTATTAACAAAATCTGTAAACAGGATGATTTTTTGAATATGTGAGAAAGAAAATTAAAAAAACGAAGATTTTTTAAAATAGTAGACAACGTAAAAAACAAGATTTTTTCTGAAATCCTGAACATTTTCTGAATGTTTGAGAGGTCCCATTTTTTAAACAAGAAAACATTCGTGGAAAAATGAAACTGAACTTGAAAGAAAAGAAATAGAAAATGAAAATGAAATCAAACAGAAAAGGAATTTTTTTAAACCCAAAAAAAGAAAAGGAAATAACAAAAAGAAAGAGAAAATCAGAAATGAAACCGGTAAAAGGAAAGAAAAAAGGAGGGTAGTTGCTGCACCACCTATAGAAATGGGCCGACCCAAATGCGTCACTCGGCCCCTCGCCCTTTGCAAAAGCGGCGGTAGATTGCTGCGGTAAGCGGCAAATAGGGAATCAAGGGGTACATTTTGCGGGAGCTTCACAGGGGTCACTTTAGTGGTGTGCCACCTGGCGCGGTCTCAACCGCCACCGGGTGTCACATGCTGGGTACTCCCTCAGATTTTTTTTCTTATACACGTTTCCAGGTTTCATTTGGTTTTTCCCGGGTTTTTTTCTTCAGCTTTTTGGTTTTTGCCCGGGTTTCCCTACGTTTTGGAGGGAGAATTTGTGGTTTTTTTGTGTGAAAAACATGGCTTTTTTTCCCTTTTCTCCCATGGAGGCACAAATTTGCTTCTACAAGGGGCATAGTTGTGTCACTCAGAAATAAAAAAAAGTAAAAAGTAAAAGAAAAACGTGCTTCCAGCTCAATTTTTTTCTTTCTTTTTTCGTGAAAAAATTTCATCAAAACCTATTAACATGAGATCTAATTTTGAAAAGAAATCCAACAATGAAAATGGTTCGGGATTCGAACACACCGTTTGAAAGATAAAGTATTTTGAATGTACGAATCTACGAAAAAAACTCTAAGATTGCGACAAGTGATCCATATATAGTACGTCACTTGTCAAACCATAAGAAGATGCGAGTGATGTTGGCAGAGGGTACCCTTTAATTAGTGATATCGGCAAATAGCTATCTCATTACACGTTCGCTGTGCTCTACGCATTAGCCGGGCCTGGGTCCCTTAAAAGAATGAGCTGGGCCTGTGCTACCGCTACTCACAGACGGAGATGCTACAAATTTTCTGAGCCGCCCACTCTCCCCGCAGCGACTATTTTTCGCTTTAAGCGATTCGACGGGCTGCTCTCGCTGAAGATTTTTCACCTCCCCCTTCGTATTGGGCCAACCAATTTGTGCGTGTAGAAAGTAAGAAAAAGAGGGAATTAAGGGGAGAACCAGGGTACGATCCCTAGTCTCCAACAACGACGACGAGGGGTGCTATTACCACTGCGACGACGTCATGTTACAGGTACACTCTCTAATTGAGCCGATTAAAGCCGGCTTTCTTTGAGTTTTTGTTTCTTTTTTTCGTTTTCGTTTTATTTTTATTCTTCTTCTCCATTTTATCATTTTTTGCACTTTATTTCTTCTTTTTTTCCTTTATGTTTTCTTTTGTTTATATTATTTTTTGGTTTTCTTTGTTCTTTTGGTTATTATTCTACATTTTTTGTATACGTCAACAACATTTTTCTAATATACATCTAACATTTTTTCAATACTTGTTCAACATTTTTTCAATACTTGTTCAACATTTTTTAAATACATGTTCAATATTTTTATATACAAGATTAACATGTTTTCCAATACTTGTTCAACATTTTTCAAATGTTGTTCAACATGTTTCAAACACTTACTAAACATTTTTATATAAATGATCACCCTTTTTAAAATACTTTTTCAACATTATATTCAAATACTTGTTCAACATTTTAATATACCTATTCAACATTTTTATGTACATGATCAACATTTTCTTAAATACTTGTTCAACATTTTTTTTAAAATTCTTATTCTACATTATTTTTAAATACCTGTTCAACATTTTTCGTATACTCGTTAACATTTTTTAATGCTTATTCAATACTTTTCAAATAGTTGTTCAACATTTTTAATATACCTATTCAACATTTTTATGTACATGATTAACATTTTCTTAAATACTTGTTCAACTTTTCTTAAATTCTTATTCAACATTTTAAAAATACTTATTCAACATGTTTATATACATGATCAACATTTTCTTAAATTCTTGTTCAACATTTTTTTAAATTCTTATTCTACATTATTTTTAAGCACTTGTTCAACATTTTTTGTATACTCGTTAACATTTTGTAATGCTTATTCAATATTTTTCAAATAGTTTTTCAACATTTTTAATACTTATTCAATATTTTCAAATGCTTGTTCAACATTTTTCGAATTCTTTTTTAATATTGTATGATACTTATTCAACAATTTTCAAATACTTGTTCAAGTGTTTGTAATATATATATTTAAAATATTTTAAAGTATAATAAAAGTAAAAAAGGAAAGCAAAAAACGAAAAGAAAATGTGAAAACAAAACGAAACGGAAAACAGGCAGGTGCTTCCTGCGCGCGTGGGCTGGCCCATATGCTCGCTCGCTTCAGCGAGTTGGAAGGCGAGACATAGCGATGCCCCACTCTCCCTCCAGTTTGTACCGGCTACATGGACACGGGCGTCCCCCGGCAGGCAGGATCAATGGAGTTTCTAATAAAAATACAAAAAGGAGGACAGGATCAATGGAGCGAGGCATCGACTACGCGCGATACCGAGATGGTCTTTAACTTGTCCCCAACACGTGCCGGTGCCGGTTGGCGGCCCCTCGCCGTGGGGGGCAGCCAGAGGCAGGCATGTCCGTACGAGGCGCCGGAGCCCACGCACCCCCACGTGGGGCCTCGGAAATAGCCCCGGGCATGCGCCGACAACAGAGAGGACCGCGTCCCCCACGCGTTTCTGTAGCCTCTCTGGTCGACTGGGTCAAACACGCAAGCAGTCAAACGCGGCAGTGAGAAATGAGGCGAGCTGGCGAGCCGAGAGGACAGCGTCCGTGCGCCGCGCAGAGCCCCGGGCCGGGCCGCGCCGCGCAGCGAGCCTCGCGCGGACATGTGGATGTGGGCGTGCATGCACATACCCTCTCGGGGAAGTAAAATGCTGGTCTTATTTTCGGGAGGTGGTACGTATCATACTCCGTGGTAGCTGAAGTTTAAACATAAGAGCAACTTTAATAAGGCGACCTATTTCGTACGCCTGCATCTGTTTAGATCGGAGCGGACAAAAATGACGGCCCAACGCGTCGATCCAAACTTAAATCGTGTCCGTCCGGCGTCCGCGCCGACCCATTTTCGGCCCAAAATTGCGTCTGGAATGCGTCGGCGCGGACGCGAAGCGGACGCGCCGCGCGTCTCCTCGCTCTCCGTCGCGTCCCCACCTGGTAGCCATCCAACCGCCACCGATCGTCTTATTTATGACGACCACCGACAGCGGGCCCATGCGTCAGCCAATGCGCGCGTCCTTTTTTAACCACGTGTGCGGCGGGGTCGGCCTCATCCACTTCTCCCATCCACATCTGGCCTCCCACCACTTCCTTTGCTTCCTCGCCGGTGACCGCAAACCCTAGCGCGCGCCATGGGCCTCTTCGGAAAAAGCAATGGCAAGGGGAAAGGCACCCCCGGCGCCTCGTCATCCCGTGCTCCCCTCCCCCTCCCCCTCCACCGCCGGCGCGTTTCCGCCCTGGACGCCGGCGCCTGCACATCCCGGTGCACCAAGCACGGTGGCACTGGGAGTACAGGAAGCCCCTCCCCTACCCCGACGTGACGCTGCCGCACCATTGGCATTTGGATCCAAACCGGATCCCGGTGCCGGCGGTTCCGCGGACCCAACGGGCGCACGACGACGAGGTGCGCCGGCGCCGCGCGCTGCTCACACCGGAGCAGCGTCGACTGCTCGAGTACGCCGCCGACTCTCCTAACTGGGAGGCTTGGTTCGCCCTCGAACACGAGGAGCAACGACGCTCGGGTGTCGACGCCGTCCCGCCGCCGTTCCCACCGCCGCCCCCGCAGGTAGAGCCGGAGGACATGGAGGCGGAGGCGGAGTACCAAGCCGCAATCGAGGAGGCCCTGCAGCACGCGCTGGAGGCTAGCCGCATGAAGGAGGACGCACACTGGGATGGGCTGGAGCAAGCCCTTGCCCTGTCGGCGGCGGGGGACTCCATCCACACCCCGCTCTTCGTGCCGCCGCCTCCGTCGTCGCCGCCCATACAACCCAAGCCGGAGCCGAAGCCGGAGCCGTCACGTAAGCTCTCCCCACCTCCACCCACTTGGCCGGAGGAGGCCTACTCGTGGACGGGCCAGTACCGCGAGTGGGTGAGCGCGCCTCCCGTCTACTTCGCCGCGACGCCGGAGGAAGAGACGGCCCACCTCGAGCGATGGAAGGAGCACTGGCTCCGCCAGGAGCAGGGCGACGGCGAGGAGCAGATGCGCTACGAGGCCATGCTCCAACGCGACGCGGAGGCGCTCCTGCTCGAGGAGGAGGAGGAGAAGGAGCGCGCGCGGCTTGCCGCAATGCCGCCGCCCCAGTAGACGCCGGAGGAGGCTGCCCTGGCAGCGTACCAGGCGGCGTTCGGGTGGGCTGGCCCTGCTCCGGTCTTCATCGACCTCACCGACGACGGCGACGTCGAGGGCAAGGACAAGGGCAAGGCCGACGATGTCTAGGGCAGCGTGCGGGGCGGCAGCAGGTGGGCGCAGACTTTTTTAATGTTTTTATTTAATGTTTATTAGATGTAGGTGGACTTTGGCCGGCGTTTGACCGGCCACTTTTATGTTTAATTATGTTTATTTCGTGCAACTTGTTTTTTTTTTCACGCCGCCATATTTGGGTCGGCCTCCCCGTTGGGCGGTCAAGCCGATCCATTTAAAAATGCGGACGCCGGCGTCCGCCTGGCCGACCCAAACATACAAAAGCGGATAAAGCGTGCGTCCGTTTGGGTCGCCCCGTTGGAGTTGCTCTAAGTTGACCGAAAATGCTGGTGCCAAACTGTCAATAAATAAAACAACTCTAACGCGCAGAATGCATTTCGCCCACGGGTCTTAGTTTGGATAGAAACAAACGAAAACATGGCCCAACGCACGGACGCAAACTCTTATTTGGTCTATTTGTTGTACGTCGGGATGGATGGTTCAAATTTTATGCTCAATTTACGTTCATACAAACACAAGACGGATGCACTGCACGTCCGCTTGGTGTCCACCTCGGGCAAGTGTGTCGGCCGTCCAACTACCCCATACGAACGTAGTCAATGTGTTTACCTAACTTGAGCCCGCATGGCAGTGGCTCAAAGCCCCCGAAGTCCCCGTCTTTTTAATGCAAGCATGCGGGGGTCCGTCGACGTCCTCATCCACTTCTCTACTCTTGTTCACATCTAGCCACCCTTGTTGCCTCGCCGGCAACTGAAAACCCTAGCTTGTGCGTCTGTCATGGGGTTCTTCAACAGGAGGAAGGGAGGTGCAAATTCGATGCCGGCGTGCGTTCATCCCGAGCGCCGGATGCACCAGATGCGTTCGCTTTGGTGCCGCGGGCGAGGAGGGCTCGCCGGCCACTGGACCGGCTCTACATCCCGATGTACCACGTGCGGTATCACTGGGGTACCACGTACCACTGTCGTTGCCCGATGTCAACCTCTCCCACAGTTGGCACCTCGACCCCTAACGCATCCGGGTGCTGGCGGCGCCGCGGTCACCATGCACGCATGCAGAGGAGGTACGCGAGCGCCATTCCTTCCTGACGTCAGACCAGCGTTGATACCCGGCGTACTGGCTAGAGTCCCCCAACTGGGAAGTCTGGTTCGCCATTGCTACGCACTGTTGGCCCCGGTGGTGGCCTAGGATGAAGAGGCGACGGAGGCGGCATACCAGGCCACGCTTGAGGAGGTGCTCCAGCGTGCCTTCGAGGATTCCTAGCATGAGGACGACGCGTGCTGCCCTGGCATGAAAGAGGCGCTCCAGCTATCCGTGACGAGAGACTATGTCTACCCTTTGTTGCAGCCCCCTCTCACAGAGCATCCCGATCCCGAGCCTACGCTGGCACCATGTGATGCCCCCCATCTGTACCAGTGGGAGGGCGTTGTGCGGGAGTGGGTGAGCGTGTCAGCCATGTGGCTAGGCGCGACATCGGAGCAGGAGGCAACCTGCCTCCAGAAGTGGAAGGCATGCGCGCTGGCGGAGGAGCAGGCCGATGGCGAGCGGTGCATGCAGATGGAGCGGGACGAGGAAGAGCGCCGACAATGCTGGGCACGGGAGGAGGAGGAACGACAGAGTGCGAAGAGGAGGAGCGCACACCGCATAACAGACGCCGGAGGAGGCGGCGGTAGCGGCGTACCAGCAGGCCTTCCCATGGACTGCACCGCCGCTGCCCTTCTTTGACCTCACCGTCTCTAACGACGAGGGCGACGCCTAGGCTGGGGCGGCTGGGCTATTTTTTTGTTATTATTAGTGTTTAATTATGTTTAAGTAGACTTTGGCTAACGGTTGACAGGCTGGTTTTATGTATTTTTTGCTTATTTAGTCTTTTCATAAGAGTGCGCGGATTAATGCGTTGGTCATGTTGGATGCAACGATCAACCCAAACCTGAAAGCGACATTCGCTAGACCGATCCAAACTAGAAAGCGGACACGCGTGTCCGCTAAGTCAATCTAAACGGACCAAAAATAAATAAAAACCTCGTCTGTTATCGTTGACCGGTTGAAGTTGCTCTAAGCATAAGTATATGGACAAAACATTTGTAGTAGATCTCCAACGGCAAGATCAATCGGTTTCGGCGCATGCTCTCGCATTGCATCAGAGACGACACTCACTTCAACGGCACACATAACGTAAGCCATCAGCTGATGCATGCATCTACGGATCTACCCGCACAAAAGATGCTAGATGCATCGATCGTTACCTGCTACTAGTTGCACCATCCATGGTTGATAATAGAGGGGCCGGGCAAATTAATAACACTAGCTCAAGTGATGAACGATGAGTTCTCTTCTGCACCGTTAGAGACCTCCCCGTAGGCCGTAGTGGGGTATTATTCCTAGTGTCCTTCACATCGTTATCTTGTTTTTGCGGGTGACATCGTTATCTTTCATTGATGTTCATTGCTTTAGAAATAGCTCACCACTCATGCTAATGATTCTTTTATTGATGTTCAAACCAATAACATTTGGCTAGTGTATGTTATTTTAAAATAGCCTAGCTAGATTCTTACTTAGAAGCAAGTAATAACTAACAACATATATGTTTTTTTTGGGAGAACAACATGAATCCTATATACCTAAATAGTTGATCATATCTAACTTTAATTATCTCAGCATGCAACTATGCTATGTCATCATGCATGGAAAAAGGCCTTAATATGCATTATGTATTCTACTCATATCTAATAAATATTGTACAACTATATTATAATTAAATACAGTAAATTGCATGTATTTTAGTTTTAAATTCTCATATTGTTAATCCAAATACTTCATTAGCAAAAACAAATCCAAATACTAATGTTTCATCCAACCAAATCTCATTTAAATAATGGCAAGAATTTCCCAGAACAACAGCGGGCTATCATCTCTAGTATGTATTCAGTGACCACTATTGTAGTTAACCTACTAATTTGTACTAGTAAACATGTGTCGACATATCTGGTCTTATTGTCATTTTTGTTACACCTTCAGATATCGAATGCGGGAGGAAATTTCATTGGTACTGCCATACTATCCTTTTCTCCTTCGATTTCATGGTTGCTTTGTTGGTTTCCGATTTGATGCATCGAAAAACTATATGCATGGCCGGGCAGCTGCTCTTGCACTGCAAAAGCACATACCTAACATGGATTTATAAAACTAGAAAATTGGTTCATGCGTTTAATATTAGGTTATGATCAGCGTAAGTGCGTTTACTATTAGTGTATCTAACCCCTTATTTTTTGAAAGAGAATAAGGTGTATCGATCATTGGTTATCAATTAAGTTTTCAATACTTGACATATTCTTTGATCGATACATGTTCTTTTAAAATTCATTAAAACATACAATAATGAGATAAAATATTTGCAATGAAAAATATTGTGATAAAATGTGTGTTTAGAAATCTGCATATTTTTATGTTGCAATCAACGTTTTCTAATATATCGATCTTGGATTCTATAGCCAAAAATCTATTATGGATTACATTCTTAGACATCATATCTTGTATGCATGGGCATAATATGAATTTAAGATGGCTGTTTATTTGGTAGGATGAGCTGGCAAGATTACTCTCTGGAATATGTTTCTCCCCGGAAACTCCTAAACTCGAAGTCCCAAATCTCTTATGCATGGGCATAATATGAATTAACTATTGTCTCTACCTATTTATTTAGCCCTAATAACTCAAATATGGTTCAGTTTCTCATAAGGGCAGGGTGTGTGCGTGCATGTGTTCATAGGGGTGAGTACATGTATGGGTTTGTGAGCGTTTGCATCAGCACTATGTTTCTAAAAAAGAGTTATTCATTACTTGTTTAGATATTGTTCATCAATGTGTGCCTTATAGTCTTCATTTTATGCACTCAGGAATTATTTATGAAGTATAATACTTTTATTATGTTTTATGCAAGTCAGATTTTAGTCAGCACACACGGCTCCAATGCTACTTGATAGTATACCCTTGTACTCGTTATGTGAGCTCCCCGTGCCCCTCCTAATATGGTATCATATATATTATGGATTATGCTTAGTCTGCACCGCTGCTCCCCTCTAATCTAATATCATTAGACTACCCACAATGGGAGTATTAACATAGATGGTAACATCACACATATCTACTTAGACAAAAATAGATAATGTGGCAAGCAATCAATGAAGAAAGAGAGACATGTACTAACATAGCTAGTTACTCATAGTATAAGTAACACCACACATATCAAGACAAGATGAGTTTATAACATAATAAATGAAGTGTTGCATGACACCATACATATGCATGTTACTAGTCTAAATTACTATCCATGCACTGTGGCTAGTCTTATTATGGTATATGTCGAGGAAGTAGACGTCACTGGAATATTAGTCAAAGCCGCCATCAGTTTTGTACGGATGGTCTTGTAGCCTCAGATTAATTATTTTCACACAAAAAGGAAATTAAATACTAAAGGTTAGACATACTAGCCTTTTATCATCTATATATGATCTACCAATTTGTTGGGGGTTGTTCTATGTATCCTACCTCCCATGTCTCTATACCCCCCCCCCCCCCCCCCCACCCCCCACCCCCTAAAAGAAAATCATATATATACTCTTGAAGTAACTACAATTCTGTACTATAGTAGGATTCTGACCAATTAGGATTAGAGCGACATACTCAGCATATTGTTTACGTATGTACCATAGCGATACCAAACTAATGAATTTTGCAAAGAAGAAAATCAAGTGCACGTTTACTGTACTATATCTTATTTAAGCTACATATATGTACATGGGGCTGTGGCGCTTCCTAGTATTCCTAAATAAGTTATAATTCAAATAAAATTTGAATTATGGTCAATTATACCTTTTGTATTTGAATGTACTTTATACATACACGTATTGTACTTTAGTGTGTTATATAATTCATTATCCTTGTATGTTTGTTATTGGAAGTATGACCACATTTCCATATTACTTTATGATAATTAGTTTGTGGGTGAAATCGTTTATGCTCAGCAGAATTACACACCTCTAATAATTCTATAGTACATAATATTATTACAACATATGACACACACACACACACACACACACACACACACACACACACACACACACACACACACACTTGTGAACAATATCCAAAGTAACAGGTGTTTATGCTATCACACTCTACAGTTTTAGGAAGCTATATATATGAACTCGTTGGAATTTTAAAACTTGATATTGCAAATTTAGCTTTGTATAGGTTAACAATTTCGGAGTTTTAAGGTAAAGGCAACACTTTAGAATTGTATAGGTCGAGTAAGATCCTATCATATAATTAGCATTGTAAAAACTAGCTTGTCCAGCCAAAAAAAAAGTATGTTCAATTTATAAATATCACGCAGATCCGGGAATAGAAAAGAAACCTGTGCAACAGTTAACATCATATAACATGCATTCTAGGAATACTGAAAGAGTAATGGATTTTGACGAGAAGTCAAATACACTACCAGTTCGGTAGTGATGTAGGTATCCATAATATAACAAATAGAAGAGGATATCAGTAGTAAGGGAACATCAAACATGCCAGTAGGTAACAGCTCAGTAGTGATGCATGTAAATTAACATGCAGATCTGTGAAGGCTTCAAACATATAGTACTAACTACATGTATATGCTTATAATCGGTCATAGGCTGATTATATAAGGGAGAATGTATAACAGTAAGCTGAGTACTTTGTGAAGTGCAAACAGTATATACCTCACTGCTAATATGTAGCACATGTTTGATGTATTTAAGAAAAATACATGTTGATCACGGAATATATGTTCATTTGTTGAGTACTTAATTTCTTTAGGGACAAAGAAAGGAGGAATAAACCACATACTCAACAAAGTACTAGTTGCTCGTCAAAGCCTCGTCTTAACGAAACGAAACTATGCCTTATATATTTTCAAATGGAGCTAGGGAGTATAAGTAGTTTCTAAAATTTCATCAATTTGATCGCTAATCAGGCTTCGTATCCCAGGCAGGCACACAGCTAGCTGGTGCATACACTGCATATCATTTTTGTAAGCTAGCTTCATGCATAAAATGAGGAGCTAGCAGGCCAAGCAAGAAGCAGTGAAATCTGGCGGAGGAAACAGTAGGAAATCTATGGAATCAATGCAATTTGGCAAGACACAGTCGACGTCGACAAATGTACCATCTCCTTATTTGGAATCAAATACGGGTAAGCGCAAGTACTAACTGCACCGAGAAGGATGGGACGACGCAGGCAGCAGGCAAACTATTGGGCTGTTTGACCCGATCTGGAGCGCCATGTAGCTTAGCTAGACAGCGAGCCGACCGGCAGCTAGCACGCACGCGCAGGCAGGAGGGACAACAGTAGCGCGCTCGTAGTACTCCTCCTATAGCTATTCACCACTGTCACGCACACAAGCTAGCTAGAGAACGAGACGCGGGGGTGGCCGAGGAAGAACAACAGTAGCCCGGCCACCGTCGCGCGCGGTGCACACGTACGCGGGGAACAGTACGTCGTCCTCTTCATACGTACAGTACAGCGCCGCCGGGATCCGGCCGGACACTCATTCTCATTGGTGGTGGCTGGTGCAGCTTGGGATGGGAATACAAGAAAATAAGGCGGAAAGGATCACAACACAAGGAACCAACGCAAAGCTAGCGATATTTATGTGTACTCCTATGTGGCGGATTGAATTCTTGCTTCCAAGTACCAAGACCAAGGTGAAGATGATGCTCGCGAGTGCGCCACAAGACTACACACACACACACACACACACACACACACACACACAGAGAGAGAGAGAGAGAGAGAGAGAGAGAGAGAGAGAGAGAGAGAGAGAGAGAGAGAGAGAGAGAGAGAGATCGCCAGATGCAATGCACCTCATCTATCGATTGATCTCTTGCGTGCGCAGCGTACGGTCACCATACGCACACGCAAGCTATCTCTATAAACTTAATTCAGGACATAGTACGTACTATATGTACGTGTTTTAATGAGCAGTGAGACGTTTAACGCAGGCATGTGGGCAATCCATGATCAGTCAATGGCATTCACTTACTTGCAAGAACAAAGTTCAACACAAAAATTAAGATAGAGGAAGCTTGGCAGTAGAAATTAAGCAGAAGCAAATAATAACTAGCAAATGGACGTAGCACGATCAATAAAAGTCTGAATCATCTAGTCTAGATCTTAAGCCCGGCAGAATGGTAGTAAAACAATGCATGCATGCACAAGCAGTTAATCGATCGAGACCTACATAAAATATGCTCATCATCGGTCCGGCATACCAAATGGGCACGTGCGCAGTACAGGTCCTCTCTCCTCCTCAGCAGGCCGCACCGGCGGGGGGCGGTGGCGGTGGGGGTGGAGCCTGGTGGCTGCTGCTGCTGCTGGCGTCACCAGGCGTCGGCTTCTTGCGCTTCTTCTTCTCGTAGCTGACGCCGCGCGCGCGAGCCTGGTGCTCGCGGACCTCGCGGAGGAACAGGCGGACCGCGCGGGCGGCGAAGGGGTTGGACTCGGGGCGGCCGCCGTGCTCCTCGAACGCGGCGCGAAGGCGTCCCACGAGCGCGTCGAGGCTCCCCCACGCCTGACGCAGCGGGCAGGGGCAGGGCGCCGGCGGGTTTGGGTGGCCGAAGAAGGGGCACGACGCCGTGTGCACCTTGGTCTTGCCGAACTGGTCCAGGTACCGCAGAAACTCCAGCACGTGCGCGCCGCTGCACTGCGCGAGGCTCAGCGGCGGCCGGTGGTTCCGCAGGTACTGCCCGAACGTGTTCCAGTCCCGCCGCTTCTGCGCCTCGTACCGGCTGGGCGTCTGCGGTGTGCCTCCACCCCCAGCAGACGAGGACGCCCCTCCACCGCCGCTAGATCCACCGGCGCCGCTGCCGCCACCGCCGCCCGGGGCATTCGGGCTCTCGGGGTTTGGCGACAGGTCCATGGATCAACCTGACGCCCAAAAGACACAAGCTCCGCCATTATAGTACACGAATGATGAAGCTAGCTGATGAATGCGTGCGTATTTGGGGTCCGCCCTTAAATTTGGAGTTGGTGCACACTCCGCTCCCTTCCCTTTGGCTCTGAGTGCGTGTGTGAAAGGGATGCATCTATACTACCAACCAATATACTCTAAGATATGTACATACACATGTGCGAAACGGCCGGATTCTTTTACCGGAAGGGGCATCGGTGGTTACATGCTTAACATACCTTTAATCACGGCGGCGCGCGGCCGATCCCTTTTTCGCCGGTGGCGGACTCAGAGCCGCGAAGAAGATAGGTCGACCAGCAGCAGCAGTGGCGTCGGCGGGAGGTGAAGAAGCTGGCTCGAGAATTTGATCTGCAGGGGGGGTGGAAGAGGTGGATATATAGGGATAAGTAAGTCTGAGAAAAAGTTAACGCGGACATTAGCTTCTTTTGCCACTTACCGCTCCTCAGTAGCAGCAGTAGTGGTGGTTGCTGTGCTCATAGGTCCATTAATCTGACCTGAGTTGCTCTTGCTGCAGCTGGCCAGAGCTTGTTGCTCGAAGACGAAACCTTCTTCATGTGCTGGAATAGCCTTGAAGGGATTTCATTGGCATGCTGCTGCTGCTATTTTTAGGTGGGTTTCAGGGGGCGGTGGATGGATTGTTTGGCCTAAAAAAGGGGGGATCTGCGAAGTGAGTGAGAGATGGAGGGACGTAGAGAGAGAGAGGGGGGGGGGGGGGGGGGGGGGGGGAGGACAGATACAGAGGTGCGGCACTGTTTAGGGCTTTTAGGTGAAAGAGGGGGGAAGACGGGAGACACTGTTGAGTGAGAGGTGAGAGGTGACATGACTAAAGCTGAAATCCTTTTATTTTCCATCCATGGTGGGGGAGGAGGAGAAAGCGAGCGAGCGAGGGGCACCTCACCTCCCACCCCCAGTCCCAGTCTCTCGCCACCACCTCCATTTGTATAGCTCCCCAGCAGTGGTGGGGTCTGGGATGTCCTTTGCGCCGTTTACACCCGTCGACGGGGACACGGACGGTGGAGATCGGCCCTCGAAAGAGTCCAAGCTGCTAGGCGCAGCTCCATCACGCACGCACAGGAACATATCTGAGGGCGTCCAGCATCCAATGGACGGCCTGTAAAGTGGTAGGGCCCGCTCATGTCCGTACGATTGGAGACGGCCCGGGGCCTACCGCGCAGAACACCATGAATGGCCGCGCGCGCGGCTGCTTGTCCATGTGAGGAGACGACAAATATGAAACTCCGTCCCAGCCTAGCCTAACGCCGGTATGAAATGCTTCCGCATAAAACCGCGGTGCATGATTAACCAAAGGAATTCTCTCTCTTTCAGAACTCGTGTCCGCATCCATATTCATCGACATTTAGAAAGATGATTCATGTCGTACCGCCGCATGTGGCAGGTACTGACCAACTTGGATGATACAAAATCTACCAACTTGCAAAAAAACATGCTTCTGTGGAGGGAAAGAAAGTCGAAGATACATGTGTTGATTTTTTGTTGTCTTTTTTATTTTGCTGTTGCTGTTAAAGAATATATCGACTTTGTTATCACACCAGCCTCTCCTTGTCTCACATGGATTGTTTGCCGATTTTTACTACATATTTGTCTGTGCGTTATCCTACAACTACCTCATTTTCTTGGTACAACGACTTTAAAATATCTTGTACTGGAGCAAGCGCGTAAATATAATAGTAACTCAGTAGCATCACGGTTCACAAAATATATAAAACCGGAAAATTAAACGGTCTATCTTAAACACTGGATTGTTGTGTTCGATCTAACTTGAATCTTGAACTACAGGAAATTTAATTCTGAAACCTAAATTTCTAAACCTATTTAATATGAACTATAGCTCTGATTTTATATTTCATGCCTCTTACAAATATGAACATGATGGGTGATCATATCTCGTACAAAATGAAACTATAATCCATGTCTTTCTTTTGATATTTGTATACAGATCTCAAATGTCTAGGGTATAAGCAAACAAGATAATGTGTGCGTGCAAGGTCTATGGGTTAACTCATGAACTAAAATTAATGCAAGGACTAGAAAAAATACAAAAGAAAAACAATCACTAGTAGAAAACAGGGCTTTGGTTCAGGCCGGGTCAGCCCATTAGTCCCGGTTCAGTCCAGAATCGGGATCAATGGGGGCATTGGTCCCGGTTCGTGAGCCCAGGAGGCCGGCCGGGCCACGTGGGCCATTGGTCCCGGTTGGTGGGATGAACCGGGACCAATGGGCCTCGCTCTTGGCCCACAACCATTGGTCCTGGTTCGTGCCTCAAACCGGAACTAAAGATTAGACCTTTAGTCCCGGTTTGAGGCACGAACCGGGACTAATGGGGTTGAGACCTTTAGTCCCGGTTCGTGCCACGAACCGGTACTAAAGGTCCCATTTTCAAACTCTACCCCCCTGGATCGCCTTTTCAATTTTAAAAAAAATAAAAGAAAATGATGGAAATGTCAAAAAAATAAAAGAAAATAAGTTTCCCATGTGATATGTGGTCTAGTTGTTGGGAAAATTTGCAAATGTGAATTTTGACTTTATTTGCAAAATCTATCTAAAATTTGTAAAAATGGGCATAACTTTTGCATACTAACTCGGATGAAAAAGTTTTTTATATGAAAAATCATCTACTCGAAAAGTTACATCCGAATTTAATAGTGGGAACCCCGTTAAACACTTTCAAAATCCTCAAAAACCTAATAGAAAAAAAGTTACGGGGCTTTTAAGATCTAGAGTGAAAAAAATCGAAAAAAATTCAAACAATGGGCAAACTGTGGTCAAACAATGGTCAAACTAATTATTCTAGAATATTAGTGTTACTAAATAATTATTTTAGTTATTTCAATTTTGGTCAAATCTGGTCAAACTGTGGTCAAACAATGGTCAAACTAATTATTCAAGAAATATTAGTGTTACTAAATAATTATTGTTTTTTTAAAACAATAGTTTCAAAATAAAACTATGAAATGTGTCACTTCACGCTCAAGCAAAATTCCTGAAGGTTAATAGGATTGACATCTTAGTATTGTCAGGAAAACAACAAGTGCAGACTTGGAGCGAGGGAGAATAGAACCCGGAAGTTAAGCATGCTCAGGCTGGGGGAGTGGGAGGATGGGTGACCGTTCGGGAAGTTAGATGATTTGGAATGATGAGGGGTGATTAGAGGATAAATTGAGAAGTGATGAGGGATGGTGATTACAGACTAGAGGTTAAAATAATTCAGAAATTTGAAAATAAAAAAAATTCAAAAATATTTTCAAAAAAAAATTATAAAATTTCCTTTAGTCCCGGTTGGTGTTACCAACCGGGACTAAAGGTGGAGCTCCACGTGGCCGCGCCCTTTAGTCCTGGTTCTGGATTGAAACGGGACTAAAGGGAGAGACATTAGTACCGACCCTTTAGTCCCGGTTCTAGAACCGGGACTAAAGGCCCTTATGAACCGGGACTAAAAGTCCTTTTTCTACTAGTGAATATGTAGCATCACCTTCATGCGGTTATATACATGACACTTAATGAAATTTACACTTAATGGAAAATGTTTGCATTCATTTTAAAGTGACATTTACTAATGACAATATCACCTCCACGTCCGGTTATACACATAAACAACAATAATTTATATTTGGCAAAAAATAATAACAATAATATATGTATGTATATATATATATATATATATATATATATATATATATATATATATATATATGCATGGCTTACTGTTAAGTGAATGAACATTACTTGAAAATAGATGAGTTTTTAAAGAACTTCTGCCCCCTAAACATGTTATACTTGAAAATAAGTATATTTATGTCAGCATTACTATTAATTGCGCATTTTTCTCTATCTATCATGTCCATTGACAGCTATCCCAGTGGTCCGTAGTCATGTCTGATCTAGCTATCTTGCCGATAAAAGGTTACCTTGAACTTTCCATTTGTGTAGGCTGATGTGTGGATGAAATTAAAACCCACCACCTGCATGGTACATGCAAAACACTTGTAAGCGGTTAGGGTACAATGATTGGGTGGATCAGGAGAATTGGCTACCAATATTTCCTTTGAAAAGTCGTCCTTTTGTTTGAATATCTTCAACCCTTTTAGTTGCTTCCAAATGTGTGCATCTCTCTGTTATCAGATGGGACCAGTAATAGTATGGTACTATTGGTGGCTGTTGGGCAACATTGATCATGATGCTACACTCTTACTAGTGAAATAGTTGCACATGTACTATATATGACGCATTAATGTTTAATTTTGGAGTATGACCTGTCAACTGAAGAAGTGCTCCTATGCAAGATATGCATATGATCTTAGCCACAGTAGTGCAACAAAACTAAGAGAAGTTTACTACGAACACGGCTGCGTACGACGATGAGTGAAATAGTTAGCTACTACCTTTGTTGCGTAATTTAAGACGTTTTTGCAGTTTACTTTGAACTCCAAAAACGTTTTATATTATCGGACGGAGGGAGTAGTTCTTTTTACAGCAAGTAAATAGCTAGGTTTATACCTTTTTTTCACCCGCTGCTCTCAGAAGTTGCATGCAGGTGAAAGGTACGTATGTACCGGCAGTTGTGCTACAATGAATGTACAGCGCTGAGGCTGATGGGGGCCTGATGGGTGGTGGATGAGATCACTTAGGCCTTGTTTGGTTAAGCCACTTCCCAAGTGGATTGAAGTGAAATGGAGGGGATTTCGGAGGAATTTAAACTAGATGAGATTTAATCCCTGCCAATACCTGTCAATCCCTCTCATTTAACATGGAACGAACAAGGCCTTAGGTGATGCTGCCATACTGAGTCTAATCACAGTCATTGGACGAATTTTATCGTACGCATAGCACTATCGTCTATGATCAGTGCAACTTGTTCTACACTGTGATTAATCGGAAGACGAGCTACAGCCTCTCGGTGGACATTTTTTCTACGAAACTACTCCTTGTTTTTCTAAATTATTTTCTCTTTTCGTAACATATGTAGCTTCTTGCTACACTCCGTCCTCCACTTTTCGAAAAAACTCCGCAGTAAGCACTCCACTGAGATGTGTTAGAATCGTGTTTGCCCTTCTCTCTTGCTACTGTTTCTGGTATGTAATATCTATATTAGTGCTCGATCATTCCTTTTCTTTTTTCGAACATGCATTATTCATCCTTCTTTTTCGAAACAAAAAGCACGCATTAGTAAAAAATTGTAATGCACTATACATCAGCCATGCATGCGTTTGAGACAGATCCGTACGTACGCCACGATCGAAACTCCGTCCAAAACAAAGATGATGCAAGGCATGGACCACAAGCGAGACTGGTCAATCGATCAGCTGTGAGTCTGTGCTAGTTATTTCTCGAATATCCTATCATTATGAGCGCATAAAATAAGATGGATATGCAGTACAATCCGAGTGCGAATTTCGGAGAGAGATAGCCACTTGTTGGGCGTTGGTTTACTGACAGTTACATGATTCTTTTTTTGCTGAGAACCTGTCATGTTGTGGGTCCTTAATCACCCGACAATTGTTCATGTCCTGCTTTCCAAATTATTGCATGCATGAGAAATTGTCCGTGCGATTGTATCGCTTTTTAATCAGAATGATGCAGAGTAAATGCTTGTCGCATGCGCATATGTGCTTGACAGGAGGTTCAGCGGATCAGGAGACAGTGCCACATCTACTTGTTGGTTAGACTAGTCAAAGCCTTCTCTAATGACTCCATGCATATAGAAACTGATGAGATGATTCAAATAATGACGCGAATCACCCAATCGTCCTCTGGGGGACGGCTGCTACTCATAAACGACTGTCTTACGAACATTCCATTGTTCGTAATAGGCTTCTACCTTCTTCAGGATGGGATCCACCACAAAATTAAGAAGGTTCGGTCTAGCTTCTTCTGAGAGAAGGAGAACGGGAAGCAGCGATACCATATGGTAAGCTGGGAGAATATATGTCAACCCAAAGAGGTGGGTGGTTGGGGTGCTCAACACCAAAGTCATGAATTGGTGTCTCAAGACAAAGTGAGCGTGGAAGATATTAACTGGACAGGAAGGCCTTTGGTTAGATATATTTGTTAGAACATAGGGTTTAGGAAACTGGCTTGACACCCTAAAACGGGGTGTGGCTATCTCATTATATAGATGTACCAAGAGGTACAATACAAGGCCTATACAAGACTACGTATATACAGTCTAACACCGTCCCTCAATCTTAACTATAGCCTGAAGTACAAAATAAGTTAAGATTGCGTCTATAGCCTACAAACTGTGGTTGTGGAAGAGGCTTCATGAAGATGTCAGCAAGTTGATCTTTTGAGGAGATGAACTTGATACAAAGTAGTCTCTGTGCAACACGTTCCCGAACAAAATGATAGTCAACCTCAATGTGTTTCGTCCTAGCATGAAACACCGGATTAGATGAAAGATATGTAGCACCAATGTTATCACACCACAGAACTGGAGGATGACCTGGAGAGATTCTCAACTCCCGCAATAAGGACTGTACCCATATGATCTCAGCGGTAGCATCAGCAACTGCTTTATACTCAGCTTCAGTACTGCTACGAGACACGGTGGCTTGCTTGCGAGCATTCCAGGCGATCAAGTTAGGACCAAAGAACACTGCATACCCCCCCGGTGGATCGCCGATCATCAGGACTTTCAGCCCAATCCGCATCAGAGAAAGCCGAAAGTTCACAAGACGGTGCAGAATGAAGAAGCAGACCGTACGAAGCAGTGGAAGAGACATATCACAAGATGCGCTTAACTGCCGAGAGATGAGTGGTACGAGGTGCATGAAGGTACTGGCACACACGGTTGACTGCATAAGAGACATCAGGCCTGGTGATAGTGAGATATTGCAGACCACCAACAAGACTGCGATACTCAGTGGCGTCATCAGCAGAAAGAAGATCTCCATCAAGGGCAGACAACCGATCAGTCACAGACACCAAAGTGATAGCATGTTTGCATTTGAGCATCGCAGCACGGCGCAACAAATCC
Source organism: Triticum aestivum (assembly GCF_018294505.1). NCBI lineage: Eukaryota > Viridiplantae > Streptophyta > Magnoliopsida > Poales > Poaceae > Triticum > Triticum aestivum. The sequence goes on from NC_057809.1 coordinate 424,794,359, forward strand.
ATAGAATACTTTTTCTGAGTCAGAGTCAACCCAGTAGAGGACCGTGATACCTCCAAACCAAGGAAGTAATGAAGAGCACCCAAGTCCTTGACAGCAAACTCCTCACTCAATGCGGACACAAGGCGATCAGCGGCAGCATCAGAAGAACTGACAAGGATGATATCATCAACATAAACCAATAGATACATCGTCACCTCAGGACGCTGAAGGAGGAACAGTTATGTGTCAGCAGTGGAGGGAATAAACCCAAGAGCCCGGAGAACAGAACCAAGGCGTGCATGCCACACACGAGGCGCCTGTTTAAGTCCATACAACGCCTTGACCAGACGACAGAGATGATGCGGACGTGTAGGATCAACAAAGCCTGGTGGTTGACGCATATAAACCTCTTCCCCAAGAACTCCATGGAGGAAGGCATTTTGTACGTCAAGCTGACGAAGAGACCAACCACGAGTAGCAGCAAGAGACAACAGTATACGAATAGTAGTAGGCTTGATAACTGGACTGAACGTGTCTTCATAATCAAGACCATACCTCTGCTTGAAACCCTTGGCAACCAGCTGTGCCTTATAGCGCTCAATCGAACCATCTGCATGTCGTTTTACTTTAAACACCCACATGGTCTCAATGATGTTGAGACCAGAAACCGGAGGAACAAGTTGCCAAGTGCCATTTTTCAGCAAAGCCTGAAATTCCTGCTCCATCGCAGCACGCCAGTGAGGGATACCCAATGCGGCCTGAAAATGACGCGGCTCAGCCGTCGGATCGCAGCAGCATGAGCAACACATGCGGCAAGCCACGCCACAGTCCCGTCTGTGCGTTCCTTGGGGCAAAAAACACCAGACCGGCTGCGTGTGTGTGGTCGATGAGAGACCACAACAGGCGGCGCCGGCAACCCCGGGCTTGCCACAGGAGACGAAGGTGAGACCGATCCGGGGCTGGAGGAGCCAGAGTCATCAGACTCAGCGCTGGATGACGTGGCCGAGACGGGGCTGCCGAGCCCAGCTGACGACAAGGCCGGCTCGCGAGGATCCGAGGTGGCCGAGGCGGGGCTGGCCGGTGTAGCTGCCGTGGCTGCTGGGCCAGGCAAGGGCGACGCCTGCGGCGTGATGGGCAAGCCAGGCGAGCCGGGCGACGGGGCGGGCGAGCCTGGCGGCGGCGCGGGTGAGGCGGGCGCTGCCGACGCCCGCGGGTCGGCTGTGGATCCATCGGGCTGGCGGGCACGACCCGCCATGCATGGGCCATGCACCGGATCATCATGACCATCATGAGTGTTGTTCATAGCCTCATCATCCAGGAGTTCAAGACGGGCACCACGTCCAATACCTGCATCATGGTTAGGAAGCAACACAGGAGCATTTGCAACATCCACAAATTGATTAGGCGAAGGTGTAGCGGAGTGCACAGGTGGTAAACTAATGGTAGAGTGGTTCGGAAGAGCACGAAACGGGAACACATTCTCATTAAACACAACGTCACGAGAAATGTAGACACGATTGGTGGGAACATGAAGACACTTGTACCCTTTATGGAGAGAACTGTACCCAAGAAAGACACACTTCTTAGGCCGAAACTCTAACTTACGCTTGTTGTACGGCCGCAAGTGTGGCCAACACGCGCACCCAAACACTTTGAGAAACGTGTAGTCTGGGATATCATTGAGCAAGAGTTCAAGAGGGGTTTTCATTTTCAGTAGTCGTGAGGGAAGCCTATTTATCAAGAAACAGGTGGTGGAAAAAGCATCACTCCAAAACCGAAACGGGACGGAGGCATGATCTAGTAAAGTAAGTCTAGTCTCTACAAGATGACGATGCTTACGTTCAGCAGTGCCGTTTTGCCGATGTGTATGAGGACAAGATACGCGATGCGAGATCCCAAGCTTGTTGAAAAACGAGTTGAGGTTGTGATATTCACCCCCAGTCGGATTGAACATGAATAATTTTGTGCTTAAGGAGACGCTCAACATGTGCTTGGAACTGAATAAAAACATCAAACACATCAGATTTACGCTTGATAAGATATAGCCAAGTAAACCGACTGTAAGCATCAATGAAATTGACATAATAGTTGTGACCACTAACAGACGTTTGGGCATGACCCCATACATCAGAAAACACAAGCTCAAGAGGATGTTTCACAACACGACTAGACTCTGAAAAAGGTAGTTGGTGACTCTTGCCCTGCTGACAGGCATCACAGATAGTTTCAGCACTTTTATTGGATACAACTGGTAGTTCATGGTGATGCAGCACATGACTAACTATAGGAGCAGCAGGGTGACCAAGGCACGCATGCCAGTGCGTAGGCGACACACGAACACCACTGAACACCTGAGGAGAAGACGGCTGAGGAGATGCAGGTGGTGCGTCAAGTGCATATAAGCCATGGCAAAGACGACCACTAAGCAGAACGGCCCTCGTGTCCCGATCCTTGATAAAGAAACGAAAAGGGTGAAACTCAGCAAGGACATTGTTATCACGAGTAAGTTGAGGAATAGACAACAAACTACGCATAGCAGAGGGAACTCGAAGGACATTGGAAAGATGCAGTTTGTGAAAATTGTGTGCAAGAAGTGATGCCTGACCAACATGGGAGATGCACATACCTACTTCGTTGGCGGTGTGCACCTGATCATGTCCACAATATGGTTCCTGAGTGGAGAGCCTGCCCATCTCGCTGGTGAGATGATTCGTGGCTCCTGTATCCATATACCACGTCGGATCAAGAGAGTAGGACTGGGTGCGCCCGTGCTTGTGCCCCATCACAGCAGCTGCAGCCTGCTTATCATTCCCTTTTCCATTGTTACCAAGGCCAAGGAAGTCTTGCTTGTAGCGTCTGTGGCAGCGATAGGCGAGGTGACGATCGATGCCACAAAGCTGACAAGCCTGAGGAGCACCGCAACTAGAACATCAAGCAATTGGGCGACTCCCTCCAGTGATGGTCGGCGCGTTGCCCCGCGAGGCCTGGGACGAGGAAGCCGGTGGTTTGCCACCTGATGCGGCTGGCTTCTGAGGTTTGCCGCGTGTGGCGGTGTTGGCGGAGGCGAAGCTGGGGGAAACACGACGCGCCTTGATGCGCTGCTCACGCCCAAGGAGGCACGCATAGAGCTCACGACGCGGGAGCGTATCCTCTCGACCATGGACATTCTCAATGAGATTGTCATAATCATCATCAAGCCCATTAAGCACAAAAGTGGTGAAGTCCTCGTCCTGAAGCGGCTGACCAACAAAGGCCAAGGTGTCGGCGAGGCTCGTCATCTTGTTGAAGTACTCCATGATGCTGAGATCGCCAAGCTTGGTCTCACCCAGCTCGGTGCGTATAGAGTGCGCACGCACCTGATACTGAGAGGCGAAACTAGTGTGGAGGGCTGCCCATGCCTCCCTGGACGTAGCGGCGAAGATGACCATCGACAAAACACTCGGGGTGAGCGAAGACTTGATAGCGGAGAGAATAGCCTGATCCTGCGCCACCCACGGTGATATGCCAAATGATGAGAGGGTGGACACGGGATGGATCCGTCGATGTAGCCCTCCAAGTAGCGGCTGCAGAGTAGAGGCAAGACCTGAGCACGCCATGACAGGTAGTTGTCCGGCGTGGGCTTCACCGGCAGTAGCTGCGAGAAATAAAACGGCGGCGGCGCCGCAGTTTGAGAAGTGTACGCCTGCGTCAGTGGGGCATAGGGATCCATGGACAGGGCCATCTCTGGACGAGGGACCATCGCATAGGCGCCAGGGGAGGAGTAGGACCCGGCAGAGGCGGCAGCCAAAGCGCCGTGCCCGGGCGCTGCAGGAGGACCGTAGGTGCCCGACGCGATGTAGGGGCCAGCACCCACAGCAGCCGAAGCACCTTGGTCGGGCGCTGCGGGGGCACCGTACAGCGAGGAGGCCGCGCCCCCATAGGACGGCGGCGGCGCCTGGTAGTAGTGGTGCGGTGGCAGCGGATGCGGCACCCCCGTGTAGGGTTGCGGTGGCGGCGCAGCATAGGCCGACCCCGGCCAGAAGGATGACGGCGGCGGGGGCGCACCATAGGATGGAGCAGGAGCACCGCACCACGGGTGCGGACTCGGCGAAGGAGGGCCGCCAGGGGCCGGCAGCGCCGCGGGCTCGGTCGGGATGATTGGAGCGTCCGGAGACCCCAAAGCCTGCGGGGAAGTGGGCCGCGGCGGCACGACACCGTACGTCGTCGCGAGGGGGCGGGAGGCCATGAAGGGCGACATCGGGGCGTGGGCCGGCGCGGCGGCGGCGGCGGTCGAGATCGGCGCGACGGCAGCGAGAGGTGGTGCAGCGGAGGACATCGTAACCTAATCTGATATCATGTTAGAACATAGGGTTTGGGAAACTGGCTCGACACCCTAAAACGGGGTGTGGCTATCTCATTATATAGATGTACCAAGAGGTACAATACAAGGCCTATACAAGACTACGTATATACAGTCTAGCAATATTTAGAGCCTGTTCGGATTCACTTCCCTCCGCAACTCTGCTCCTAGAGCGGGCGGAGCCGCGCCGAACGGATCACCTACACGGAGCAGCCAGAGCGGAGCGGAGCATTCTGTAGTTTATTTCTTCAGAGTTGCCAAATCGAGGCTCCGCTCCACCTGATCGATCCCGAAGGACCTTACCAGCTCGACCCAATTCCCCTTTTCCAGCACTCACAGAGAACACTGGCCGTCGGCCTCCCGCCGCTGTTGCGCAAGCTCGATCGAATCCCCTCCGGTGTATGAATGCGTCCCTCTGCCGATTAACCGCCGTTGCCGAATCTGCTCGCGGCTCCGCATCAGCAGTGGCGACTGCTGATAGGCTCACACTAACATATCGACGCCTCCGGTCACCACTCCACCACCCTCGCAACACAGACGCACCTCCGCCTCCCGCCGCACATGCCTCCAATGATTCCCACTGCTACTGCACCAATGGGCTCCTTTATCTCTCAGCGAAACCAGCGCCTCAAGTGCTTGTTATCGTCAGGCTACTCCCAGCAATCTATGCATAATTCAGTTCAGGAGTGGAGTTGACAACCGAACGTATTTCAAGATTCAGAAATGTGCTAATAGAGTTGGGAGTTAAGGAGTGAGGAGTAGAGTTGAGAATCTGGAGGAGTGGAGAGTTGCCGAACAGGCTCTTACTGCCAAATACTTGGTAAGGGTGGAGTGGACTTTAAACGAAACATCAAATGTCTCAATTTGCGAGGGATATTAGAAAAGTACAACCTCTACTACAACCGGGGACCAAATTTACCATTCATGATGGTAAGACTGCTTGTTTTTGGACCGATATTCGACGTGGGGAGGACTGGTTATCATTGACATTCCCAACGCTATTTGCCATTGCTTCTCATCAACATGCTAAAGAGGCATATGTATGTAGGCTTGTGCAGTGGGCACCCCAGTTTAGACGGCCATTAGGGGTGGTGGAAAGTGCGGAGTGCGTGGACCTCCACAATAGATTACAAGGGCACCAGCCGGACAAGGAAAGGACGAAGTGGCATGGCGCTTGGAACCATCTGGCCTCTTCTCCACTGGATCTCTATATAAAGAGGCCTGGGATTTGGAGAGCCCGGATCCCGGTGAAAATAAAAATCTTCCTTTGGCAAGTGGCGCATAATCGTATCACTAGTGGCGACCAGGTGCAAAAGAGAAAGAGGCCCGGGTGATGGCAATTGCATCTGGTGCGGTGAGCATGAAGACCGTGATCACATACTCTTTCGATGTAACATGGCCAGATTCATGTGGAGCTCGGTTAGAGCGGCAACGGGATCGTCGTGGAATCCAAATGGGTTCTCACATTTTTATAGACCGGTGTCGTCCACTACCGGACAGGATAGACGGATGGCTTGGCTAGGATTTGGTACTATGGCCCGGTCGCTATGGACTACGAGAAGTAAGGCGTTGATAGAGGGACAATTCACCCAGCATCTGGCTAATCTGCTATACGAACTGGTGTCTTTCTTGCAGTTGTGGAAGCCACTAACAAGGGCGCAAGGCCGAAGGCACGGGGAGGAGCTCGCCTCAAAGGTGCGGGCAAAGTGTACTGACACTAGTGGAGAACCGGGCTTTAGACCGGTTCATTAGGCCCTTTAGTGCCGGTTCTATAACCGGTACTAAGGGGAGAGGGGGGGGGGGGGACGAGCCCGCGCTGGGGGCGGGAAGACCAGTATCGGTTGGTAACACCAACCGGTACAAAAAGGTTTGGGGGTTTTGGTTTTATTATTTATTTTTCCTTTAGTTTTGTGTTGTCCATTTAATTTTTTCATTTGCTGGTATTTTACGATACTACATACATGTTATGCATATATATAGATAGAATTTCGTAGAACCGATTGGACACATTCCGACATTACACATGCTTTGCAAATGGCAACTGTGTGCATGCTTGCACACGTTTCCTATTTGTGAACCGTCTCGGATTATGGTGTATATCGCAAACGTTTGTGTTTTACCAACCGTGTGCGCCGTAATGACCTGCACAACGTAATTTTGTCCTAATTTAATTGCTGCTATTTAAAATTGTACCTAATTTAAACTTGAAAGTAGGCTATAGCTTTATTCATATCCATCAAGTTCAAACAACCAATGCATTATTCGATTCACAGGTACATATGTTTAAGAATTACAGAAGCACCAAATAAAGAATGATTCACAGGTACATATGTTCTATACTTGTACTATTACAGATGGTAAAGAAAGAGGCGACATACATTCCAGTTGCTGAACAAGGCGAAGCGGAATGGCCCTATTGTGCTCTCTTGGATGTAGAAGGCATGCAGGACTCTAGTCCAACCCCTTGTGATGGCCGGCCACCAATCATGTAGTTTGTGAGGTAATCTTGAGTAAACTGCTTTAGGATCCACTACAAAAGAAAAAAGATTCACATATTGTCATCTAACACAACTCATTAGGGGCAGTAAAAAGAAGGCTACAGAGTTCTTACTTACCATCCTGCAGTTCACTGTTGTCTTGCATAAAGTGTAAATAAATAGTTCGATTGACATCTTTTGACCCATTTTAGTAAAAATCTTTATCAGTTTCCTCACTTGATGCTGCTTCATGAATATCTCATTGCCCCATACACAGAAAGGGTCAAAGTGTGGATCTTTGGCAATGATATATGTACCTAAAAGCACCAAGTTAATATTAGAAGCTAAACAACAATTGAAAAATGATGTAGTACAACACTCCATCCGTCCCATCATATGTTTATATCTAGACATCATCAGAACATTAAGGTAACACTCTTCCTTGTTGCTATGTAGCCTAGGATTGCATATTTAGTCATTCAGTACAATGCATGTTGCTAAACAACAATTGAAAACAAAAAGGCATGTTAACTGCAATATCCTTAACAACAACCAAATATCGTAATTCATAGTGGTATTGTTGAAACTGTTATCGATGAAATTGAACTGCGCATCAAATAGTTGCCCATATAGAGCATCACATTGTGAAGAACTGAAATAAACAAGTCATAAGGACATCTCTAGGCGATCCTTAAAAAGTTAAAGGACTAAAACCCTTAGTGGACATATATATATATATACTCCAACAATTTTTGGCCTTTTCTAGTCGATCCTCTAAACTTAAGGTTGTAAACTTCAATTTGATCAAGTTTAAAGCAGGTTCAACCAAAAGTAGCATGCATTCAAACATAAACATAGATAGTTTTGCATAACCAAACATAAAACATAAATTTAAACTAAGCTAAACTACTTTTGGTCGAAGTAGAGGTCGAGCCAATCCTTCCTCGTCATGTATAGTGTGCCGCGAGCCGGGTCGAGGCCAGTACCTTCATCAGGGTCGTTGGGGAAGGCACTCCTCCACTCATCGATGTCGATCTCCTCGTCCTCGGGGCCCACCTTGATGCCCTCCGCGCTGCCGTCGCCGCCGCCTTCGACCTTGTCATCAGAGAAGAGCGCGATAACCTCGCCGCCCTCCGCATCACCGTCCTCGCCGCCTTCGACCTTGTCATCGGAGGAGAGCGCGATAACCTCGCCACCCTCCGCGCCAGAAAAGATCGCCCACTCCGCCTCCACGAGCTCCGGGTGCTGCCGGTGGAGCTCTTGCATGTAGGCCTCGTCGGCGGCCTCGGCCTCGAGACGCTCCCACGCCTCGCGGTCCTCCCGTGCCATAGCCGAGCTCACCACCCCTGGCTCCGGCGGAACGAGGTGGACCAAAGATGTGCCGAAGGGTAAATTGATCCTAGCCGCCGCGCCGTGGTAGCGGACCTGCCAGCGGTCGTACTCCATGCCCGCGAGCTTGGCCGTGTGGAAGCTACCGAGCCACTAGCGGGTGTGGGTCTCTCAATCTGTAATCTTGGCGACCCACGTCCCCCACCACCGCTGCCAGACCCCTAAGTAGGACTTCGTCGGCTGCCGGGTCCGAGGGAGGATGGGGAAGTCCTCGAACCGGCCTAGGGGTGCGGTGGCGAGCGGATCGGGGGACCGGTGACGGCGGATCAGGCCCATGGAGGACGATGGGGACACCCCGGCAGCCACGTCGCCGGCGTCGGGCGGAAAGACCACAATAAACCTCTTTTTGTCCATTGGCTACTCGAGCTCCCCGGCACACAGGCATAGGTTGAGGATGGAGGTGATGGCGGCGACCTACCAATGGTTTCGAGGGTTGTGTGTGTCTGTGTGAGCGGAGGTTGTGTTTGAGGAAATACTGCGGCAACTGAAAATTTTACTAGGCGGGACTAACAATGCGGGGCTACTAAAAATTTGGATCAAGGGCGAGCAGATATTTTTGAGATTGCGAGGGATGCAGAGGCGGGAGTAAAATGCCAGGGCTATTGAAAATTTGAATCAAGGGACTGAAGCAGAGCGGGAATAACAGACATCGCACACGGTCCGCACATACTAATCGTGTGCTATCAAACATTAAAACCTTCCAGGCGGTAGATATTTTCGAGATTGCGAGGGATGCAGATGCGGGAGTTTTGGGGGAGCGAGCTAGTGTGCTTGACATGCTGCCTGTGGACTGTAGCCGACGCACCTTCTAGCGTAAGCCATGGGCGTACTATACACCGATGGTGCTCCAAGATATTTTGTACTACATCTCACACGGTTGGTGAGAATAAACTGTGTGGGATCTACTCGATTTGAATTACAAAATGGGGTCACAACGGCAATGGATGGTGTTTGAATTGCTAGACCATTTATCTACAGTGAACATGCAACTGTATGTGTGTCGTAAAAGAATAGGAATTATTCAGTGTTCGTTTGGACATTTCATACATTAAACTAGTTTTCTAGCCTTTTTAGGTGCACAATTCAAAATTAAACTACATGCACATGCTCCGGCGCATACAAATTGGTTGAAAAATCAAATCTGTGTCCTTTAGTGCATGCTTAGGTCCCATGGAAGAAATGGGAATGGATTTTTCAGGGTTCGTTTGGCCTTTTTTATACATTAATTGGGTTTTCTAGGCATTTTATGTGCATAATTCAAATTTGAACTACAAGCACATGCTCCAGTGCACCAAAGTTGGTTGAAAAATCACATGTGTGTCCTTGGGTGAATTTCTAGGTCCCATGCAAGAGATGGGAATGAAATTCAAACACCAGTGCATTGTTGATTGCCGGCAAAACGTTGAGATGCTTGGTTTTTAAATTCTAGTAAATCCAAAACTCGTATGAAATTCATGAAACTTGGCATGCTATCATGGAGCGGCATCAACATGCCATGGTGAAAATTTTATCCCATTTGGGGTAGGTTCGGGTATAAGATTCTCACAAACCAGAGCTTCTCACAACAAGCATGATGGTTTCGATAGGGAATGTACCACCTTTGGGGACGAGACGATATCTGTTGCCTCTTATTGCTTTCAAAAATTTTCTAATGTCAACATAGAACAACAGGAGTGTTGTGTTCAATCTTGGAATTTTTCGGGGTTCGTTTGGCCTTTTTTATGCATTAACTGGGTTTTCTAGGAATTTTATGTGCATAATTCAAATTTGAACTACAAGCACATGCTCCAATGCACTAAGGTTGGTTGAAAAATCACATGTGTGTCCTTGGATGAATTTCTAGGTCCCATGCAAGAGATGGGAATGGAATTCAAACACCAGGGCACTGTTGATTGCCGGCAAAACGTTGAGATGCTTGGTTTTTAAATTCTATTAAATCCAAAACGCGTCTGAAATTCATGAAACTTGGCATGATATCATGGAGCGGCATCAACATGCCGTGTTAAAAAATGTGTCCCATTTGGGGCAGGTTCGGGTATATGCTTCCCACAAACCAGAGCTTCTCACAGCAAACATGATGGTTTCGGTAGGGAACGTCCCACCTTTGGGGACGAAACGATATCCATTGCCTCTCATTGCTTCCAAAAAAATTCTCGTGTCAACATAGAACAACAGGAGTGTTGTATCAATTTTTGGGATTTTTTGGGGTTCGTTTGGACATTTTTATGCATTAACTGAGTTTTCAATGCATTTATGTGCATAATTCAAATTTGAACTACATGCACATGCTCCAATGCACTAAGGTTGGTTGAAAAATCTAATCTGTGTCCTTGGGTGAATTTCTAGGTCCCATGCAAGAGATGGGAAATGAAATTCAAACACCAGGGCACTGTTGATTGCTGGCAAAACATTGAGATGCCTGGTTTTTAAATTCTAGTAAATCCAAAACTCGTCTGAAATTCATGAAACTTGGCATGCTATCATGGAGCGGCATCAACATGCCATGTTAAAAAAATTGTTCGATTTGGGCCAGGTTCGGGTATATGCTTCTCATAAACCAGAGCTTCTCACAACAAGCATGATGGTTTCGGTATGGAACGTCCCACCTTTGGGGACGAAACAATATCCATTGCCTCTTATTGCTTTCAAAAATATTCTCGTGTCAACATAGAACAACAGGAGTGTTGTGTCAATTTTTGGGATTTTTCGGGGTTCGTTCGGACATTTTTATGCATTAACTGAGTTTTTAATGCATTTATGTGCATATTTCAAATTTGAACTACATGCACATGCTCCAGTGCATATAAATTGGTTGAAAAATCAAATCTGTGTCCTTGGGTGCATGCTTAGGTCCCATGCAAGAAATGGGAATGAATTTCAAACACCAGGGCACCGTTGATTGCCGACAAAACATTGAGATGCCTCGTTTTTAAATTCTACTAAATCCAAAACTCGTTTGAAATTCATGAAACTTGGCATGCTTTCATGGAGCGGCACCAACATGTCGTGGTAAAAATTTTATCCCGTTTGGGGCAGGTTTGGGTATATGATTCTCACAAACCAGAGCTTCTCACAACAAGCATCGTGGTTTTGATACGGAACGTCCCACCTTTGGGGATGAAACGATATCCACTGCCTCTTATTGCTTCCAAAAAATTTCTCGTGTCAACATAGAACAACATGAGTGTTGTGTCAATTTTTGTGATTTTTTGGGGGTTCTTTTGGACATTTTTATGTATTAACTGAGTTTTCAATGTATTTATGTGCATAGTTCAAATTTGAACTACGTGCACATGCTCCAGTGCATATAAATTGGTTGAAAAATCAAATCTGTGTCCTTGGGTGCATGTTTAGGTCCCATGCAAGAAATGGGAAAGAATTTCAAACACCAGGGCACCGTTGATTGCCGACAAAACATTGAGATGCCTGGTTTTTAAATTCTAGTAAATCCAAAACTCGTCTAAAATTCATGAAACTTGGCATGCTATCATGGAATGGCACCCAACATGATGTGGTATTTTTCGTGTCCATTTCGAGAGAAGGCACACTCGAATAATGACAGCCAACAAAGGCATTTTGAAAAAATAACTGCCACTTTAATATCTCAAATGTTTGTATAATTCAAACCGTGTGCGTTCTGTTAACCATTCACGTGATGCCACGTGTCTTGGGTTTAATGGCTATAGGAGGTGCTGTGCGGACAGCTGCTTGACCTTGACTGAATGGAAGGCGTGCAAGCGCAGTCCGGTGCGCAGGCTGACCGAGAGGCGCGCAAGCTATCCTCCAATGCGCAGGCTCACCGAGAAGCGTGCGAGCTATACGCTGCGTAAGCTCACTGGGAAGCGATCCCTTTGACTTCCATGGTCGCCCGCCTTCCTCTCCAATAATGGCGCTCGAGCCGCTGTTTTATACGGGCAGCCTTACTATTCGCCTCCCATTCCCCTCCCCCCGCAGACCTCCACCGCCATGGCGCAGAATGATCGTCTGCCACTAGTCTTCAAGTTTGGTGAAGTCAACTCCGAGCCGGAGGAGATAGAAAATAAGGAGGAATGGGGCCTCATGGACATGGCCCAGAATGAGCTGGCCACGGCGGTTGCTGCCCCGCTCCCGTCCCAGCTCCCATCCCCACGCTCGCGCCAGTGACCATCCCTGTAGCATTGATGGGCTGGTCTCCGAGCACTATCACAGAGCTGGAAGCCACGGGCATCAGCGAGGTCTTTGCGGACCATCGCGAGCTCGTGTACATGCCAGCGCCCGTGCCCGTGCGCGCCCCTCCACCCACCGTGGCGCCGGCCCCCGTGCGTTTGGCTGCACCCGCCGTGCCCTTGTGCGCCCCTCCACCCACCGCGGTGCCGGTCCCCGTGCGTTCGGCTGCACCCGCCGCGCCCATGCCCATGCCCGTGCGCGCCCCCCCCCTTAGCGGCATGGGACGCTTCCGTCGACCGCTACCTCTCAGCGGCACCAATTGCTGTCCTCCCGTGCCCCGCCCGTCGATCGCGCGACGACATGGTGTTTGATTTACAAGTGAAGAACATTTTGTGCTGCCTTGAAGACTTCAACAACGGAGTCCCGGAGGACGACAATGACAACGACGGCGCGGCACGCCACTTCCGCCTCCGCCTCCGCCGCCGCCGGAAATATTTTTTTGGGGTTTAATACTGTATCTCGAATTCTCGATCATATGAATATAAATTCGCAGTGTGACTGAATGAAAGATATGGTTTGAACGAACTTGCATTTCTCTCTCTTAATGTACAAACTTATCAAATGCTTTTCTTTTTAAAAAATGTCAACGGGTTTTAAATATAAAACACTCATCGCAAACGTTTTAGTTAGAACACCCGTATGCAAACCGACAGCTCCCCCAGGAAGCCAATGGAAAATGTACCGAGCAGGATTTCTGCATCTCTTCAGCGCAAACGGTTGTTTTGCATGACCCGTGTGCAACCACGTACAAACAATTTGGTCAGATTTGCATATCTGTCATTTTGAGTATGTTGCCATTTCTCAAACTGGAAAGATTGACATTTGTTTATCTAGTAACATTGCCATTTGTCAACCTTGTAACACTGCGATTTGTCAAAATAGGCAGCTACAAATCACTAGCACTATCTAATTTTTGCAACTAAAATCACTAGCACTGTTCATATAGACACCACTAGCAGGCGTGAGTTCATGGACGCGTATGCAAATGTATCATTGATTACATACAACAAGTCATCAACCCACAATGACAACGAGGATACACGTTGGATTATAGATCATTTCCAACAAAACATTCTAGTGAAGTTTTTCTCATAGAACAAATAACAAAGCGATGAAATGAACTTTAGCTCAACCACTCGTCGACGTTGGAAACACTTGCTTTGAACTAGAAGTGATTCTCTGGGAAGGGCCAACTACTGTCAATCTCGAGACCAACGCATGACTGATCATCCAGGCTGAAGCAACCTATTTCAATACCCATATTGGGACGGTAGGGAACCATAGTAATGTCTGAGGTATAGATACAGTTATTTCTCATAAATGGTAGTAATGTTGTGTCAACAGCAGCTGGATCGCCTTCCACCATCATTGGATAGTTTTGTCCAAGAAAGATCGAGTTTCCTCCAAGACTTTCAATACTGAACCGGGAAGAAGGTGTTGGCGCTAGTACACTAGTATCCATCCCGAATACCCTGCAACGGATGTTGGAATAGGTCCGGAGAGTGCGACCATACGAGACAATGCCTGCTTCCTTAGTAACATCAGCAGTGCCCCGTATACAGACAAGAAGAGGTGATCCATCGAAATAAGTTGCCAGGCGTCACTGAGTATATCGGTCCTACTCGTCCTCATGCTCGTGAATAAAATTTTCAAGTATAGGTGGTGGAATGTTCACAGGACCTTGGAAACACAAGAAGGTTAATTAATTAGTAAAGGGAAACTAGCTAACCCGCATGCATGTGGATGAATTAATTATAACTATGGTGGAAGACAAACGTACCGAAAGCATGATGATTCCATGCAAAAATAGTGCCACGAGTGGTGGCAGCAAACACAAGACCCTCGCATTGAATTGCATCACAGTACTCATTCGTGTACATAAATTGATTTTTGAGCAATATCCATCGAGGCGTGGAAGTAAGGAAGGCAACAAGCTTGTCAAAGATAGCAACAACTTCATAGTTCGTGTAATCCCAAGAGTGGCTGCGAACTCGACAAATTGCTATCTTTCGTAGATGACAATTACCATGATCGTATTTGAACTCACGTAGATCATCTGTGTGCTCAACCTCTGGGTAGTCTGAGATTTTTGGAAGTGGAACCCGGTGACGAGTGTACACATTCACAAGTTCCCACTCGCAGTTGTACCCAATATAAACAACCCAATCTTCCTTTGCGCCTGCCCAAGCCTTGCCCTCAAGCGATGGCATCTTAACATCACACGTATCATTATCAAGCAACATCAACTGGCACAAGGCGAGGCTTCCGTCGTCCCCGCGCCAGTCAACAGGGTCACGGCGAACAAGATAGGGGAGATCAAACCGCTCCTGGACTCTTGGGTTGCTTGCAATGATGTTATTAGTTGAGTCGAGAATGGTCTTAAACGAACCTGCCATGCTAGCCGAGGTGATGATGTCGCACCGATCAATGAGTTCCTCCACCGCGTCATCATTCAGATCGGGGCAAGAATAAGGGGGTCGTTTCCGGCTTGTTCCCTCCATGGAGAAGACGATCAAATAATGGCAGAAGGAAGGGTGAAGGAAAATGGAGGAGGGAGGAAGAGCTAGCGTGCGACATCAGTTCCAAATCAAGAGGGAAAGGCGAAGAGTCGGTGGATGGTTGTCACGGTACATGAAGAGGCGCCTAGGGAGCGAATGGTTGCTACATAGGTCACACATTGACAACAATGGCCGAGTGAACCGCATGCAATCCCATCGCACAACACACACGTCTTGTTAAGTTGAACCGTTTCTGTTCTCTTGTGTCAACGCAAACAGTTCATCCGAGTGAACCGCATGTTGTATATCGCACACACCTTGATCTGGATGACCGTTTCTTTTGTGTTGCCTAATCACAAATAGTTCATCCGAGTGAACCGTATGCTGTATATCGCACACACCTTCATCTGGTTGCCCATTTCTTTTGTGTTGCCTAATCACAAACAGTTCATCCGAGTGAACAGTATGCTATGTATCGCACACACCTTCATCTGGTTACCCGTTCCTTTTGTTCCACCTCATCGCAAATAGTTAATTGAACTGAACCGTATGCCCTTCATCGCACACGCAACTAAAATCTGAACAGTGTTTGATGCATCCCCCATCGCAAACGTTTTCACCTTTTTGACGGTTTTCATACGCCACCATTTGCGATTATTGCATCGCACACAGTTTCTCGAAGGGTCTCTGATCGAAGTGTCGTGTTAGCAGCATCCTGCAGTAGTGTGATGTAAAAATTGTGAATAGTGTTCTGGCAAACGTACCCAGAGGTCTCTATCGGTTCTGGTCCTTTCGGTAGTCATCATGTGAATGTTCTCGCAAACGTAGAATGCACATAAATCAGTCCCCGGCGCCTGCTTCAGGGCCTTTACGAGAATAGAATCCAATCAGATAATAATTAGTCAAGCATGATAATTAATGGCATTAAAACTAGAATTAAAGAGATATGGTAGCTAGCTGGTACTAGCTACTTAATTAATTACCTTGGGTCGGATCCATTTCAGCTCTTTTCTCCAGTGGCCTTCAACCTGTTTCATGAACTTTTGCCAAGCCCTACCTACCGGCAATGAAAATGAATAAAGGAGTTATTAATTAGTTGATATCAGGAAATGACAAACTAAAAAGGCCGACATATATAGTTCAATAATGATTGAAATTACCTGTTGACCATCCCCTTCACGATTTCGTAGTTAGTATCTTTTTTAAGTAGTGAGTCCAGTACTTGAATTTTCCCCTCATCAACTTCAGTGATTAACAATTTCCAGTGGTATCTGCATGCGCACACATTTGCATGTATAATTAAGCGGGCATGTGCATAACTCATCAACTACCCTAAACCCTATACACTTATTAACATCTAGATAGTAAGCAAAAAATGGAATTTGTAGTACAAGATAGTGTGACTCACTGGAAGTTGTAAGGAAGTAGTATTTCTGAACATGCATTTAGGCACTTCAAGAACTCTAGCAAGCTTTTCTCTACGTGTGGTCGATCATATTCTTGCGACCATGTCTTTTCATTAATGCTATTTGGGTCAATGAACCCAATGCCATAGCGTCCAACTTTTTTCATTTCAAACATCTTCATTCTGCATAATACCACAAAAGAGAATATAGTGAGGATAATTACCGGTAATGAATAGAATGAGCACTACAGCTAGCTAGAGAATTAAATTAATTATAGAAAGAAACCACTTACAAAAAATAGCAATTGACACTAGATTTGTCGAGTGCATCTTGATTGAATAACTGAAACATTTTTTGAAACTCAACCCACAGATCTTTTTCATGGTAGTAATAGCCTTTAGGTACTTTCACCATGAGGGACTCTCTATCGGTAGTCTTGACTTCTTTCATGTACCATTCATGCAATTCATACATTCTCGTTGATGGAAGCTTGACCTCCTCAGGCTTCACCATAGGCTGGCCACAGGCATATTTCTGTTTTACGTCCTCCTCTCTAATCGTATCCATGGGCTCGATCTTTAGGAGTTGATAAACAATGACACCGACCTCTTCAACCATCCTTCTATGAGCGTCGATTATTACTAGCTGATCGGTGACGATACTCGCATGTGTTGGTACAATGAGCACGCGGGGGGGGGGGGGATTGCACCGCCTGTTCTCCCAGCTGGGGAACAGTTTTCCTGCTTTTTTGGCAGCTGCTTGGCTGGAGCTCGAGCTCAACTCATTCTTTTGTGCTTGATATGCCTTCCTAATTTGGCGCTCATAGTCTGAGTCCCTAGGCTTGGGAGCTTGTGCTCGAGCCATACGAATGAAGTGGTCAACGACATGCTTAGGCACTTTCTCCTTTGGCGGCGGTGGCGGTTTCGGTCCAAAATGGGCCCTCACTTGGGCTTGGCATTCGGCCTCGTTTTCCTTTGGAGTCATGTCGTAAGGCCTCTTCGGAAGAGGCACGAGGCTTGGACCAAATTGAAATCGCTTGCCTCTGGTACCTTTACTTGTACTGCTAGGCACCATAGCTGTGGCGACTCTCTTCTGCTATTGCTTAGGCGACGGAGATGGCTGACGTGCCTAACTTGGAGGAGGAGGAGTGGGCTGACACATTGTCAGACTTGGAGGAGGAGGAGTGGGCTGACGCGGTGCCGGACTTTGAGGACGACGAGCCTGATGTGTTGGCGGACTTGAAGGAGCAGGACTCTGCTGAGGCGGTGGCTGATGACTTGGAGGAGCGGGAGTCTTCTGACGCGGTGGCGGACTTCGAGGAGGAGTCGGCATATCGAATAATATATATAATCTCGAATACATCATCTCAAATATTATCGAATACATCACTAGCTAGCTAATATAGATCAAATACTATCGAATAATATAGTTCACTCGCGGTTCCTGAGCCGCGGGCGGTGGACACCCAAAGAGAAGGATGAAGGAAATATTCCCTAGAGGCAATAATAAAGTTGTTATTTCTATTTCCTTATATCATGATAAATGTTTATTATTCATGCTAGAATTGTATTAACCGGAAACTTAGTACATGCGTGAATACATAGACAAACATAGTGTCCCTAGTATGCCTCTACTTGACTAGCTCATTAATCAAAGATGGTTAAGTTTCCTGACCATAGACATGTGTTTTCATTTGATGAACGGGATCACATCATTAGAGAATGATGTGATGGACAAGATCCATCCGTTAGCTTAGCATTATGATCATTTAGTTTTATTGCTATTGCTTTCTTCATGACTTATACATATTCCTCTGACTATGAGATTATGCAACTCCCGAATATCGGAGGAACACCTTGTGTGCTATCAAATGCCACAACGTAACTGGGTGATTATAAAGATGCTCTATAGGTGTCTCTGAAGGTGTTTGTTGAGTTGGCATAGATCGAGATTAGGATTTGTCACTCCGTGTATCGGAGAGGTATCTCTGGGCCCTCTCGGTAATGCACATCACTATAAGCCTTGCAAGCAATGTGATTAATGAGTTAGATGTGTGATGATGCATTACGGAACGAGTAAAGAGACTTGCCGGTAACGAGATTGAACTAGGTATGATGATACCGACGACGGAATCTCGGGCAAGTAACATACCAATGACAAAGGGAATAACGTATGTTGTTATGCGGTTTGACCGATAAAGATCTTCGTAGAATATGTAGGAGCCAATATGAGCATCCAGGTTCCGCTATTGGTTATTGACCGGAGATGTGTCTCGGTCATGTCTACATAGTTCTCGAACCTGTAGGGTCTGCATGCTTAACGTTCGATGATGATTTGTATTATGAGTTATGTGTTTTGGTGACAGAAGTTTGTTCGGATTCTCGGATGAGATCACGGACATGACGAGGAGTCTCGAAATGGTCGAGAGGTAAAGATTGATATATTGGAAGGTTATATATGGACACTGGAATGGTTCCGATAAGGTTCTAGGATTTTTTGGAGTACTGGGAGGCTACCGGAACCCCCGGGGAAAGTTAATGGGCCTATTGGGCCATAGTGGAGAGAGGGAGGCTTCCACAAGAGGTGGGGCGCCCCCCAAGCCCAAACCAAATTGGACTAGGGTTGGGGGGCGCGGCCCCCTTTCCTTCTCCCTCTCCCCTCTTTCCCCTTTCCCCTTTCCGTTAGTTGGAAGGAGGGGGGGTGAATCCTACTTGGACTAGGAGTCCAAGTAGGACTCCCACCTTGGCGCGCCCCCATTGGGCTGGCCATGTCCGCCTCCCCCCTTTATATACGGGGGCGGGAGGCACCCCAAAGGCACACCAAGATTTCTCTGAGCCGTGTGCGGTGCCCCCTCCACAGTTTACCACCTCGATCATATTGTCGTAGTGCTTAGGCGAAGCCCTGCGCGGATCACATCACCAACATAGTCACCACGCTGTCGTGCTGACGAAACTCTCCCTCGACCCTCTACTAGATCAAGAGCTCGAGGGACGTCATCATGCTGAACGTGTGCTGAACACGGAGGTGCCGTACGTACAGTACTTGGATCGGCTGGATCGTGAAGACGTTCGACTAGATTAACCGAGTTAACATAACGCTTCCACTTTTGGTCTACGAGGGTACGTGGACACACTCTCCCGTCTCGTTGCTATGCATCTCCTAGTTCGATCTAGCGTGATCGTAGGAATTTTTTTTGAATTATTACGTTCCCCAACAGTGGCATGCGAGCCAGGTCTATGCGTAGATGCTATATGCACAAGTAGAACACAATGAGTTGTGGGTGATAATAGTCATACTGCTTACCACCAACGTCTTACTTTGATTCGGTGGTATTGTTGGATGAAGCGGCCCGGACCGAAATTACATGACCGCGTTCATGAGATTAGTTCTACCGACGTGCTTCGCACACAGGTGGCTGGTAGGTGTCTATTTCTCCAACTTTAGTTGAATCGAGTTTGACTATGGCCGGTCCTTATTGAAGGTTAAAATAGCACACTTGACGAAAAATCGTTGTGGTTTTGATGCGTAGGTAAGAACGGTTCTTGCTAGAAGTCCGTAGCAGCTACGTAAAACTTGCAACAACAAAGTAGAGGACGTCTAACTTATTTTTGCAGGGCATGTTGTGATGTGATATGGTCAAGACGTGATGAGATATAAATTGTTGTATGAGATGATCATGTTTTGTAAAAGTTATCGGCAACTGGCAGGAGCCTTATGGTTGTCGCTTTATTGTATGAAATGCAATCGCCATGTAATTGCTTTACTTTATCACTAAGCGGTAGAGATAGTCGTAGAAGCAATAGTTGGCAAGACGACAATGATGCTACGACGGAGATCAAGGTGTCAAGCCGGTGACGATGGAGATCATGATGGTGCTTTGGAGATGGAGATCAAAGGCACAAGATGATGATGTCCATATCATGTCACATATTTTGATTGCATGTGATGTTTATCCTTTATGCATCTTATTTTGCTTAGTACGGCGGTAGCATTATAAGATGATCCCTCACTAAATTTCAAGGTACAAGTGTTCTCCCTGAGTATGCACCGTTGCTACAGTTGGTCGTGCCGAGACACCATGTGATGATCGGGTGTGATAAGCTCTATGTTCACATACAATGGGTGCAAGCCAGTTTTGCACGTGCAGAATACTCCGGTTAAACTTGACGAGCCTAGCATATGCAGATATGGCCTCGGAATACTGAGACTGAAAGGTCGAACGTGAATCATATAGTAGATATGATCAACATAGTGATGTTCACCATTGAAAACTACTCCATCTCACGTGATGATCAGACATGGTTTAGTTAATATGGATCACGTGATCATTTAGATGACTAGAGGGATGTCTCTCTAAGTTGGAGTTCTTAAGTAATATGATTAACTAAACTTTAAGTTATCATGAACTTAGTACCTGATAGATTTTGCATATCTATGTTGTTGTAGATCAATGGCCCGTGCTACCGTTCCCTTGAATTTTAATGCGTTCCTAGAGAAAGCTAAGTTGAAGATGATGGTAGAAACTACACGGACTGGGTACATAACTTGAGGATTATCCTCATTGCTGCACAGAAGAATTACATCCTGGAAGCACCGCTAGGTGCAAGACCCGCTGCAGGAGCAACTCCGGACATTATGAACGTCTAGCAGAGCAAAGGTGATGACTACTCAATAGTTCAGTGTGCCATGCTTTACGACTTAGAATCGGGACTTCAAAGACGTTTTGAACGTCATGGAGCATATGAGATGTTCCAGGAGTTGAAGTTAATATTTCAAGCAAATGCCCGAGTTGAGAGATATGAAGTCTCCAACAAGTTCTACACCTGCAAAATGGAGGAGAATGGTTCTGTCAGTGAACACATACTAAGAATGTCTGGGTGCCATAACCACTTGACTCAGCTGGGAGTTAATCTTCCTGATGATAGTCTCATTGACAGAGTTCTTCATTCACTGCCACCAAGCTATGAAGGCTTCATGATGAACTATAATATGCAAGTGATGGAAAAGACAATTCCCGAGCTCTTCGCGATGCTAAAGGCTGCGGAGGTAGAAATCAAGAAGGAGCATCAAGTGTTGATGGTGAGAAAAACCACTAGTTTCAAGAAAAAGGGCAAAGGGAAGAAGGGGAACTTCAAGAAGAACAGCAAACCAGTTGCTGCTCAAGGGAAGAAGCACAAGTATGGACCTAAGCCTGAGACTGAGTGCTTCTATTGCAAAGGGACTGGTCACTGGAAGCGGAACTGCCCCAAGTATTTGGCGGATAAGAAGGATGGCAAAGCGAAAGGTATATTTGATATACATGTTATTAATGTGTACCTTACTAATGCTCGTAGTAGCGCCTGGGTATTTGATACTGGTTCTGTTGCTCATATTTGCAACTCGAAACAAGGGCTACAGATTAAATGAAGATTGGCTAAGGACAAGGTGACGATGCGTGTGATTAATGGTTCCAAAGTCGATGTGATCGCCGTTAGCACGCTACCTCTACATCTACCGTCGGGATTAGTTTTAGACCTAAAGAATTGTTATTTGGTGCCAGCATTGAGCATGAACATTATATCTGGATCTTGTTTAATGCGAGACGGCTATTCATTTAAATCAGAGAATAATGGTTGTTCTATTTATATGAGTAATATCTTTTATGGTCATGCACCCTTGATGAGTGGTCTATTTTTGTTGAATCTCGATTGTAGTGATACACATATTCATAATATTGAAGCCAAAAGATGCAAAGTTAATAATGATAGTGCAACTTATTTGTGGCACTGCCGTTTAGGTCATATTGGTGTAAAGAGCATGAAGAAACTCCATGCTGATGGGATTTTGGAATCACTTGATGCTTCTGAACCATGCCTCATGGGCAAGATGACTAAGACTCCGTTCTCCGGAACAATGGAGCAAACAACTGACTTATTGGAAATAATACATACCAATGTATGCGGTCCGATGAGTGTTGAGGCTCATGGTGGGTATCGTTATTTTCTAACCTTCACAGATGATTTGAGCAGATATGGGTATATCTACTTAATGAAACTTAAGTCTGAAACATTTGAAAAGTTCAAAAAAAATTAGAGTGAAGTGGAAAATCATCGTAACAAGAAAATAAAGTTTCTATGATCTGATCGTGGAGGTGAATATTTGAGTTATGAGTTTGGTCTTCATTTGAACCAATGTGGAATAGTTTCGCAACTCATGCCACTTGGAACACCACAGCATAATGGTGTGTCCGAACGTCGTAACCGTACTTTACTAGATATGGTGTGATCTATGATGTCTCTTACCGATTTACCTCTATCATTTTGGGGTTGTGCTTTAGAGATGGCTGCATTCATGTTAAATAGGGCACCATCTAAATCCATTGAGACGACACCATATGAACTGTGGTTTGGCAAGAAACCTAAGCTGTCGTTTCTTAAAGTATGGGGCTGCGATGCTTATGTGAAAAAGCTTCAACCTGATAAGCTCGAACCCAAATCAGAGAAATGTGTCTTCATATACGATACCCAAAGGAAACTATTGGGTACACCTTCTATCACAGATCCGAAGGCAAGATATTCGTTGCTAAGAATGGATCCTTTCTAGAGAAGGAGTTTCTCTCGAAATAAGTGAGTGGGAGGAAAGTAGAACTTGATGAGGTAATTGTACCTTCTCCCGAATCGGAAAGTAGTTCATCACAGAAATCAGTTCCAGTGATCCCTACACCAATCGGTGAGGAAGCTAATGATGATGATCATGAAACTTTAGATCAAGTTACTACCAAACCTCGTAGGTCAACCAGAGTATGATCCACAATAGAGTGGTACGGTAATCCTGTTCTGGAAGTCATGTTACTTGACCATGATGAACCTATGAACTATGAGGAAGCGATGATGAGCCCAGATTCCGCGAAATGGTTTGAGGCCATGAAATCTGAGATGGGATCGATGTATGAGAACAAAGTATGGACTTTGGTTGACTTGCCCGATGATTGGCAAGCCATAGAGAACAAGTGGATCTTCAAGAAGAAGACTGACGCTGACGGTAATGTTACTGTCTACAAAGCTCGACTTGTTGCAAAAGGTTTTCGACAACTTCAAGGAGTTGACTACGATGAGACCTTCTCACCCGTAGCGATGCTTAAGTCTGTCCGAATCATGTTAGCAATTGCTGCATTTTATGATTATGAAATTTGGCAAATGGATGTCAAAACTGCATTCCTTAATGGATATCTTAAAGAAGAGTTGTATATGATGCAACCAGAAGGTTTTGTCGATCCTAAAGGTGCTAACAAAGTGTGCAAGATCTAGCGATCCATTTATGGACTGGTGCAAGCCTCTCGGAGTTGGAATATACACTTTGATAGTGTGATCAAAGCATATGGTTTTATACAGGCTTTTGGAGAAGCCTGTATTTACAAGAAAGTGAGTGGGAGCTCTATAGCATTTCTAATATTATATGTGGATGACATATTGTTGATTGGAAATAATAAAGAATTTCTGGATAGCATAAAAGGATACTTGAATAAGAATTTTTCAATGAAAGACCTCAGTGAAGCTGCTTATATATTGGGCATCAAGATCTATAGAGATAGATCAATATGCTTAATTGGACTTTCACAAAGCACATACCTTCATAAAGTTTTGAAGAAGGTGAAAATGGATCAGTCAAAGAACGGGTTCTTGCTTGTGTTACAAGGTGTGAAGTGGAGTCAGGCTCAATGCCCGACCACTGCAGAAGATAGAGAGAAAATGAAAGTCATTCCCTATACCCCAGCCATAGGTTCTATCATGTATGCAATGCTGTGTACTAGACCTGATGTGTGCCTTGCTATAAGTTTAGCGGGGAGGTACCAAAGTAATCCAGGAGTGGATCACTGGACAGCGGTCAAGAACATCCTAAAATACCTGAAAAGGACTAAGGACATGTTTCTCATTTATGGAGGTGACAAAGAGCTTGTCGTAAATGGTTACGTCAATGCAAGCTTTGACACTAATCCGGATGACTCTAAGTCACAACCGGATACATATTTATATTGAATGGTGGAGCTGTCAGTTGGTGCAGTTCCAAGCAGATCGTCATGGCGGGATCTACATGTGAAGCGGAATACATAGCTGCTTCGGAAGCAATAAATGAAGGAGTCTGGATGAAGGAGTTCATATCCGATCTAGGTGTAATACCTAGTGCATCAGGTCCAATGAAAATCTTTTGTGACAATACTGGAGCAATTGCCTTGGCGAAGGAATCCATATTTCACAAGAGAACCAAACACATCAAGAGACGCTTCAATTCTATCCGCAATCAAGTCAAGGAGGGAGACATAGAGATTTGCAAAATACATACGGATCTGAATGTTGCAGACCCGTTGACTAAGCCTCTCTCACGAGCAAAACATGACCAACACCAAGACTCCATGGGTGTTAGAATCATTACTATGTAATCTAGATTATTGACTCTAGTGCAAGTGGGAGACTAAAGGAAATATGCCCTAGAGGCAATAATAAAGTTGTTATTTATATTTCTTTATATCATGATAAATGTTTATTATTCATGCTAGAATTGTATTAACCGGAAACTTAGTACATGTGTGAATACATAGACAAACAGAGTGTCCCTAGTATGCCTCTACTTGACTAGCTCATTAATCAAAGATGGTTAAGTTTCCTGACCATAGACATGTGTTGTCATTTGATGAATGGGATCACATCATTAGAGAATGATGTGATGGCCAAGACCCATCCGTTAGCTTAGCATTTTGATTGTTTAGTTTTATTGATATTGCTTTCTTCATGACTTATACACATTCCGCTGACTATGAGATTATGCAACTCCCAAATAGCGGAGTAACACCGTGTGTGCTATCAAACATCACAACATAACTGGGTGATTATAAAGATGCTTTATAGGTGTCTCCGAAGGTGTTTTTTGAGTTGGCATAGATCGAGATTAGGATTTGTCACCCTGTGTATCGGAGAGGTATCTCTGGGCTCTCTCGGTAATGCACATCACCATAAGCCTTGCAAGCAATGTGACTAATGAGTTAGTTGTGGGACGATGCATTACAAAACGAGTAAAGAGACTTGCCGGTAACGAGATTGAACTAGGTATGATGATACCGACGACCGACTCTCAGGCAAGTAACATACCGATGATAAAGGGAATAACGTATGTTGTTATGCTGTTTGACCGATAAAGATCTTCGTAGAATATGTAGGAGCCAATATGAGCATCCAGGTTCCGCTATTGGTTATTGATCGGAGATGTGTCTCGGTCATGTCTACATAGTTCTAGAACCCGTAGGGTCCTCACGCTTAACGTTCGATGACGATTTGTATTATGAGTTATGTGTTTTGGTGACCGAAGTTTGTTCGGATCCTAGATGAGATCACGGACATGACAAGGAGTGTTGAAATGGTCGAGAGGTAAAGATTTATATATTCGAAGGTTATATACGAAGGAAGGGGGCACCCTTTATATACGGGGGAGGGGGCACTGATACGTCTCCAACGTATCTATAATTTTTGATTGCTCCATGCTATATTATCTACTGTTTTGGAAATTATTGGGCTTTATTATCCACTTTTATATTATTTTTGGGACTAACCTATTAACCGGAGGCCCAACCCAGAATTGCTGTTTTTTTGTGCCTATTTTAGGGTTTCAAAGAAAAGGAGTATCAAACGGAGTCCAAACGGAATGAAACCTTCGGGAACGTGCTTTTCTCAACGAACAAGACCCAGGAGACTTCGACCCTACGTCAAGACACAAAAGAGGAGGCCACGAGGTAGGGGGGGCGTGCCTGCCTCCCCCAGGCACGCCCTCCACCCTTGTGGCCCCCCTGTTGCTCCACCGACGTACTCCTTCCTCCTATATATACCTACGTACCCCAAACGATCAGATACAGAGCCAAAACCCTAATTCCACCGCCTCAACTTTCTGTATCCACGAGATCCCATCTTGGGTCCTGTTCCGGAGCTCCGTCGGAGGGGGCATCGATCTCGGAGGGCTTCTACATCAACACCATATCCCCTCCGATGAAGTGTGAGTAGTTTACCTCAGACCTACGGGTCCATAGTTAGTAGCTAGATGGCTTCTTCTATCTTTTTGGATCTCAATACAAAGTTCTCCCCCTCTCTTGTGGACATCTATTCGATGTAATCTTCTTTTTGTGGTGTGTTTGTTGAGACCGATGAATTGTGGGTTTATGACCAAGTCTATGTATGAATAATATTTTAATCTTCTCTGGATTCTTTTATGTATGATTGGTTATCTTTGCAAGTCTCTTCGAATTATCAGTTTGGTTTGGCCTACTAGATTGATCTTTCTTGGAATAGGACAAATGCTTAGCTTTGGGTTCAATCTTGGGGTGTCCTTTCCCAGTGACAGTAGGGGCAACAAGGCACGTATTGTATTGTTGCCATCGAGGATAACAAGATGGGGTTTTCATCATATTGCATGAGTTTATCCCTCTACATCATGTCATCTTGCTTAAGGCGTTACTCTGTTTTCATTGACTTAATACTCTAGATGCATGCTGGATAGTGGTCGATGAGTGGAGTAATAGTAGTCTATACAGGCAGGAGTCGGTCTACTTGTCTCGGACGTGATGCCTATATACATGATCATATCTAGATATTCTCATAACTATGCTCAATTCTGTCGATTGCTCAACAGTAATTTGTTCACCCACCGTAGAATACTTATGCTCTCGAGAGAAGCCACTAGTGAAACCTATGGCCCCTGGGTCTATCTTCATCATATTAATCTACCAATACTTAGTTATTTCCTTTTGCTTTTACTTTGCTTTTATTTTACTTTGCATCTTTATCATAAAAATACCAAAAATATTATCTTATCATATCTATCAGATCTCACTCTCGTAAGTGGTCGTGTAGGGATTGACAACCCCTATTTGCGTTGGTTGCGAGGATTTATTTGTTTTGTGCAAGTACGAGGGACTCGCGCGTAGCCTCCTACTGGATTGATACCTTGGTTCTCAAAAACTGAGGGAAATACTTACGCTACTTTGCTGCATCATCCCTTCCTCTTCGGGGAAAACCAACGCATTGCTCAAGAGGTAGCAAGAAGGATTTCTGGCGCCGTTACCGGGGAGGTCTACGCAAAAGTCAATATACCAAGTACCCATCACATACCCTTATCTCCCGCATTACATTATTTGCCATTTTCCTCTCGTTTTCCTCTCCCCCACTTCACCCTTGCCGTTTTATTCGCCCTCTCTATCTCTATCCTCCCTCTCTTTCTCTATTTGCCTCTTTTTGCCCGCTTTCTTTTTGTTTGCTTGTGTTAGTTTGCTTGCTTGTCGTTATGGATAGTCCCTTATCTTCTCCATTGTCTCCCGAGAATGAAATTCTAAATTTTAAGCAAAGGGAGGGAGAAAATCTAAAAGACGCTTGGTATAGAATTTGCAATGCTCAAAATAGATCTACTAGGAAGTAATCTACCTCCATTCTTCTTCGCAATTTTTATGTAGGCATTACTCCTTGGCATAGATATGTTCTTGATACTATTACCGGAGGGAACTTCCTGGGTAGCCATACTTTTGATTCTTATAATGCTATGATAGATTTATTTGGTTCACCCCCTCTTTTGGTTAATGTAACTATATTAACTTTGGAGCATGTAATGCAAAGACTTGAAATTATTAAAAATAAAGTTGCTACCGTAGAGCTAATTGAAAATTTGGATAAAAAGATCCACAACTGAATCTCTCAATACGGATCTAAAGTAGCAGTTACTTTGAAAAATATTAAAGAAAAGGAACCCATAGTTAATGAGAAAATAAATCACGATTCCACTAGAATCGATAAACTCGAGGATATTATTACCAACTTGGGAACCGCTTTTTCTTCTGTAAAGAATACTCCTAGTCCTCCCACTAAAATTGCCAAGCTTATGTATGTTCCTAAAAATAAAGGTGAATCCTCTAGTAAGGAAACTGCGGATCTCAAATCTATAAGTATTCACCTCAATCTTTTTGCTATCATTATGGAACCATTTGATGCAAATGAATTTTTTGGTCTTGTGCCTAAAAGTTTGATAATTAATAAAAAGAAAGAAATTCCTAAATATGGTAGATGCCTCATTGAAGAATTGCCTACCAAAGATGGCAATACCTAGATCTATCCTTGCTTGTTATGCCTAGCTAGGGGCGTTAAACGACAGCGCTTGTTGGGAGGCAACCCAATTTTATTTTTATTCCTTGCTTTTTGCTCCTGTTTAGTAATAAATAATTTATCTAGCCTCTGTTTTGGTTGTGTTTTTTGTGTTTAATTAGTGTTTGTGCCAAGTAGAACCGTTGGGAAGACTTGGGGAAAGTCTTGTTGAACTTGTTGTAAAAAACAGAAACTTTAGCGCTCACGAGAACTGCTGTAATTTTTATTTGGAAAGTGCTATTTAGTTAATTCTTTTTGCAGATGATTAATAGATAAATTCCTCACGTCCAGAAATTTATTTTAGAATTTTTGGGGTTACAGATCTTGCGCTAGCTACAGATTACTACAGACTGTTCTGTTTTTGACAGATTCTGTTTTTCGTGTGTTGTTTGCTTATTTTGATGAATCTATGGCTAGTAAAATAGTTTATAAACCATAGAGAAGTTGGAATTGTAACATCCCCAATTTTCAATTTGGAATGTTATACATTAGATCATCATTGCATATCATATTTTTTTGTTGCTTTTGGTTTTGATCCTAGAAATCCTAATCAACTCAAGGACCCACGGAGAGAGTTGGGGATTTCGTTATTTTCATATTTGAGTTTTCTCAAATTTGAGAATAGGATCATTTGATTTTAATTATTTTATCATCAATTATTTCTGTTACAAAAATATGAGAGAGGGAATAAAATTACTTTCCCAAAATAAAGAAATATTGAGGATTTAATGATAAAATCAAATAAGATTTTATTTCGGAGTTTTTTTGTTATTTTATTTGAATTTAGGAAAAATGTGCGCTTTTCAAAATTGCATTTAGGCCCCAAATAAATGTTCACCTTGTGCGGCTTGATTTTAGAAGCCCGGGAAAATTTATTTTGGGATTTTTGGAGTCCGTTTAGTATTTCTTTTTATTTTTCTTCCACGCGTAATTATTAAAAAAAAGGAACCGACCTACGGGCCGTGTCCAACCGGGACTCCTGCCCGACTAGGCTTTATAAGCCGGGGGGGGCCAGCCGAGGCCCAACCGCCGCCCTAACCCTAGCGCCCCGCCGCCTCAAGCCCCGCGCCGCCGCCGCCGCCACCCGCCGTCGCCGCCGCCGCCGTCGCCGTCGCCGGAGCCGCCGCCACCCGCCGCCTCCTGAGCCGCCGCCGCCGCCTCACCGACCCGCCGCCCGTGGTCATCTCGAAATCCATGCCGCCGTTTTTTTTTGAAAAACCGTTCGATTTTTTCGTCGGTTTTTTTGTTAGTTTCGGTTTTTTAAATAGATCGGTTTTTCCGATTTATTTAAATAGCGAGCGTTCGTCCGTTCGTTCGTTCTAGCAAACGTTCGTCGTTTTTCTTTTTCTCGGATTAAATCCGCGATTTTTTTATCGCGATTCCTGATCCGATTTTTGTTTTAGTATAACTTTTCGCTCGTTTATCGGAATCAGGCGATTCAAGCGCCTGGAGTTTCGTCTCGAAACCCTCTATCCGTTTAACCAACTTAAACAAGTTTTTGCTACTGTAAAAATTGCCCTAGATCCACATTAGTAGAACAAAGTTGTTTTCTTTCGCCGTTTGACTTTCGTTGCTTCATTTGATTTGATTCTTTTTGCCAACCGGAGTTCTTAAGTTGAACTTTCTGGTTAGATCTCTTATTTGACATTTACCTGTGCATTAGATGAGTACTTATTGTATGCTTGTTTGTTTGTCCGCGATAGAATACCCGGAGTGCGCCGCCTGTTACTTCGAATCTCTAGGTTTCACGGATCATCAGCAAGGCAAGTAACACTTTGATCATACCTTTTCTACTACCCAGTTTTATTGCATTAGATCAATCCTCACACATTGCATGATTAGGATCTAATTAAATTGTGGGATGGGAAGTAGTTGAGGTAGTACCTATTACCTGTTCATTATCAAACCTTTGGGAGTTACTTCTACATTTGCCTTTGTGCCATGCTATGCTAGTAGACGTGGATTGGGTGAGTGATATCCATGACAGATGTGAGTTTGTTAATTAATGATTTATCTAAGGTGGAAACTTAAACACACATCTGGGTGGATTGAGGTACCTGGGTATTCCAGGATTGCCTGTTTTCTTTTGGACCGCCACCCAGGCTCAAAGGGATCATGAGATTATTCATGCTAGAAACTTCCGTGTGCAGCCACAAGCTATTATGGGCTCTAGCATAGTTGACTAAGTCGTGCGAACTCTTACAGTGGTAGACTAGCAGATGTAGGGGATGTAGGTGGTACGGTCTACCCGATCGTAAGGTGCTAGCGCTTCTGAAAGACTATGTCTCGGTCATCCGTCTTCTCAAACACCATGTAGTGCGAGAAACCAAACGGAGGCGATCGAGTCTTGTGGGGAAAAGTGCGCAAACCTCTGTATAGTGTAATGAACTAATCATGATTAGCCGTGTCCCCGGTTATGGACGTTTTAAGTATCTAGTACTTGGATTATCATGTGAATCTCAACATGTTACTCTAAATTAATTTTGTTGGGTTTTGTTAATGATGATGTTTAATTGGGATTGAGGATGCTGTCAACCATTCTTAATGTTTAACGACTACCATGATAGTTAAATAAAATCTATTCCTTTGTTGTAGGGAAAAATTGGCTTTACGCAAAATTGTAACCATAGAGATTTCCACCAGCCAAATATGCATATAGTATAGCAGTTTCATTCCATTACTCTCTATGTGTTACCTTGCCAGCATATTCCATGTGCTGACCCATTTCGGGCTGCAACATTAATGTTGCAGACTTTTCAGACGATGATTAAGGAGTTTTTAGGTCGTGGTTCTATACTCAGTGATGCCGTTGGAGTTGATGGACTCACTTATCTTCCAAGTCTTCAGCTGTTATCGTTATTAGATGGCCTTAAGCCATATTATTGTAATAAGTTCTCTTTTGAGACACTCGATGTAATAAGTGTGTGATTGCTACTCTGTTATAAATCCTCCGAGTACTGTGTGATGTCAGCATTACTGATCCAGGGATGACACCGGAGCACAGAGATCAGACCATTTGAGGTCTGGTCGCTACAGGAATACAGTAGGTTTAACACCAATATAAATAAAGAATGAGTTCATTACAGTACCTTGAAGTGGTCTTTTGTTTTCTTTCGCTAACGGAGCTCACGAGATTTTCTACTTTGTGTTTTGTGTTGTGATGTTTTCAAGTTTTGGGTAAAGATTTGATGGATTATGGAACAAGGAGTGGCAAGAGCCTAAGCTTGGGGATGCCCATGGCACCCCCAATATAGTCTAAGGACACCTAAAAGCCAAAGCTTGGGGATGCCCCCGAAGGCATCCCCTCTTTCGTCTACTTCTATCGGTAAATTTACTTGGAGCTATATTTTTATTCACCACATGATATGTGTTTTGCTTGGAGCATCTTGTATAATTTGAGTCTTTGCTTTTTAATTTACCACAATCATCCTTGCTGTACACACCTTTTTAGAGAGCCATACATGATTTGGAATTTGTTAGAATACTCTATGTGCTTCGCTTATATCTTTTGATTTATATAGTTTTGCTCTAGTACTTCACTTATATCTTTTAGAGCACGATGGTGGATTTGTTTTATAGAAACTATTGATCTCTCATGCTTCACTTAGATTATTTTGAGAGTCTTAATAGCATGGTAATTTGCTTAAAATCCTAATATGCTAGGTACTCAAGAATAATAAATTCTCTTATGAGTGTGTTGAATACTATGATAAGTTTGATACTTGATAATTGTTTTGAGATATGGAGATGGTGATATTAAAGTCATGCTAGTTGAGTAGTTGTGAATTTGAGAAATACTTGTGTTGAAGCTTGTGATTCCCGTAGCATGCATGTATGGTGAACCGTTATGTGATGAAGTCGGAGCATGATTTATTTTTTGATTTTCTTCCTTATGAGTGGCGGTCGGGGACGAGCGATGGTCTTTTCCTACCAATCTATCCCCTAGGAGCATGCGCGTAATACTTTGCTTTGATAACTTGTAGATTTTCGCAATAAGTATATGAGTTCTTTATGACTAATTTTGAGTCCATGGATCATACGCACTATCACCCTTCCATCATTGCTAGCCTCTCTAATACCGCGCACCTTTCGCCGGTATCATACACCCACCATATACCTTCCTCAAAACAGCCACCATACCTACCTATTATGGCATCTCCATAGCCATTCCAAGATATATTGCCATGCAACTTTCCACCTTTCCGTTTATTATGACACACTCCATCATTGTCATATTGCTTAGCACGATCATGTAGTTGACATCGTATTTGTGGCAAATCCACCGTTCATAATTCTTTCATACTTGTCACTCATGAGTCATTGCATATCCCGGTACACCGCCGAAGGCATTCATATAGAGTCATATCTTGTTCTAAGTATCGAGTTGTAATTCTTGAGTTGTAAGAAAATAAAAGTGTGATGATCATCATTATTAGAGCATTGTTCCAGTAAGGAAAGGATGATGGAGACTATGATTCCCCCACAAGTCGGGATGAGACTCCGGACAAAAAATAAAAAAAAAGAGAAAGAAAAAAAAAGAGGCCATAAAAAAGGGGAAAGGCCCAAATAAAAAAAATGAGAGAAAAAGAGAGAAGGGAGAATGCTACTATCCTTTTACCACACTTGTGCTTCAAAGTAGCACCATGATCTTCATGATAGAGAGTCTCCTATGTTGTCACTTTCATATACTAGTGGGAATTTTTCATTATAGAACTTGGCTTGTATATTCCAATGATGGCCTTCCTCAAAATGCCCTAGGTCTTCATGAGCAAGCAAGTTGGATGCACACCCACTTAGTTTCTTTTGTTGAGCTTTCATATACTTATAGCTCTAGTGCATCCATTGCATGGCAATACCTACTCACTCACATTGAAATCTATTGATGGGCATCTCCATAGCCCGTTGATATGCCTAGTTGATGCGAGACTATCTTCTCCCTTTTTGTCTTCTCCACAACCACCACTCTATCCCACCTATAGTGCTATATCCATGGCTCACGCTCATGTATTGCGTGAAGATTGAAAAAGTTTTGAGAATGTCAAAAGTATGAAACAATTGCTTGGCTTGCCATCGGGGTTGTGCATGATTTAAATACTTTGCGTGGTGAAGATGGAGCATAGCCAGACTATATGATTTTGTAGGGATAACTTCCAGCCATGTTATTTTGAGAAGACATAATTGCTTAGTTAGTATGCTTGAAGTATTATTATTTTTTGTGTCAATATGAACTTTCGTCTTGAATCTTTCGGATATGAATATTCATACCACAATTAAGAAGAATTACATTAAAATTATGCCAAGTAGCACTCCGCATCAAAAAAATTCTATTTTTATCATTTACCTACTCGAGGACGAGCATGAATTAAGCTTGGGGATGCTTGATACGTCTCCAACGTATCTATAATTTTTGATTGCTCCATGCTATATTATCTACTGTTTTGGACATTATTGGGCTTTATTATCCACTTTTATATTATTTTTGGGACTAACCTATTAACCGGAGGCCCATCCCAGAATTGCCGTTTTTTGCCTATTTTAGGGTTTCGAAGAAAAGGAATATCAAACGGAGTCCAAACGGAATGAAACATTCGGGAACGTGCTTTTCTCAACGAACAAGACCCAGGAGACTTGGACCCTACGTCAAGACACAAAAGAGGAGGCCACGAGGTAGGGGGCGCGCCTACCTCCCCCAGGCGCGCCCTCCACCCTCGTGGGCCCCCTGTTGCTCCACCGACTTACTCCTTCCTCCTATATATACCTAGGTACCCCCAAACGATCAGATATGGAGCCAAAACCCTAATTCCACCGCCGCAACTTTCTGTATCCACGAGATCCCATCTTGGGGCCTGTTCCGAAGCTCCGCTGGAGGGGGCATCGATCACGGAGGGCTTCTACATCAACACCATAGCCCCTCCGATGAAGTGTGAGTAGTTTACCTCAGACCTACGGGTCCATAGTTAGTAGCTAGATGGCTTCTTCTCTCTTTTTGGATCTGAATACAAAGTTCTCCCCCTCTCTTGTGGAGATCTATAATCTTCTTTTTGCGGTGTGTTTATTGAGATCGATGAATTGTGGGTTTATGATCAAGTCTATCTATGAATAATATTTGAATCTTCTTTGAATTCTTTTATGTATGATTGGTTATGTTTGCAAGTCTCTTCGAATTATCAGTTTGGTTTGGCCTACTAGATTGATCTTTCTTGCAATGGGAGAAGTGCTTAGCTTTGGGTTCAATCTTGCGGCGTCCTTTCCCAATGACAGTAGGGGCAGCAAGGCACGTATTGTATTGTTGCCATCGAGGATAATAAGATGGGGTTTTCGTCATATTGCATGAGTTTATCCCTCTACATCATGTCATCTTGCTTAAGGCGTTACTCTGTTTTCATTAACTTAATACTCTAGATGCATACTTAGTTATTTCCTTTTGATTTTACTTTGCTTTTATTTTACTTTGCATCTTTATCATAAAAATACCAAAAATCTTATCTTATCATATCTATCAGATCGCACTCTCGTAAGTGTCCGTGTAAGGATTGACAACCCCTATTTGCGTTGGTTGCGAGGATTTATTTGTTTTGTGCAGGTACGAGGGACTCGCGCGTAGCCTCCTACTAGATTGATACCTTGGTTCTCAAAAACTGAGGGAAATACTTATGCTACTTCGCTGTATCATCCCTTCCTCTTTGGGGAAAACCAATGCAGTGCTCAAGAGGTAGCAGACACCCCAAAAGCACACCAAGATTTCTCTTAGCTGTGTGCGGTGCCCCTCTCCACAGTTTACCACCTCGGTCATATTGTCGTAGTGCTTAGGCGAAGCCCTGTGCGTATCACATCACCAACACCATCGCCATGCCGTCGTGCTGACGAAACTCTCCCTTGACCCTCTACTGGATCAAGAGCTCGAGGGACGTCATCGTGATGAATGTGTGTTGAACACAGAGGTGCCGTACGTTCGGTACTTGGATCGGTTGGATCATGAAGACGTTCGACTACATCAACCGCGTTAACATAACGCTTCTTCTTTCGGTCTATGAGGGTACATGGACACACTCTCCCCTCTCATTGCTATGCATCTCCTAGTTAGATCTTGCGTGATCGTAGGATTTTTTTGAATTACTACGTTCCCCAACAAAGGAACCATTACAGGATTATAGCTCGGGTGAGATCCCTGACGAACCTGCCACGTATTGGAGAACCTGACATCCATAACAGTCATGTAGCGACGGACATGCTCGTCCTCCTCCCTGACACGATGACGTACCACCTCCGGTGGGGCCGGCTCCCTCCGTACTGAAAGTGGCCCATGTGAGCGCCACCAAAGGAGCTCCGGGTCGATGATAGGACCCGGGGCCGGGTTCCTCACCAAGCGGCGCGACCATGAAGGTAGCACCTCCCAGTGCCAGCCCGGCGGAGCCCAGTCTCGGACATGGATCCTCTGAAGCAGGACGTCGTCGCGAACGGGTCGACGGCGAGGATGCGGGTCGGGCATCGTTGACGTCGAGAACAAATACTATATGCAAAGGTAACATTTTTTTTAAATGATTGGATTGCGATTTCTTACAAACAAATTTTAAAAATGATATTGTTGCATCTATCAAAATTCTATATGCAAATAACATTTTTTAAATTCTATATGCAAATTCTATATGCAAACTTTTTACATATGTCGACGATCAAATATCATTGCATATGTCAAAATTCAAACTTTGACACATGATATCTAGGTAGCTAATTCATCTAACATTAATATATATATATATATATATATATATATATATATAATATATCTAGCTATTTCATCTAACATTGTAAGAAAAGTATAAAAAACCAATTCATCTAGCATTAATTAATATATCTAATTCATCTAACTAAACGTATAAAAAACTAATTCATCTAACATTAATATGTCTAGCTAATTCATCTAACATTTGACATTAATCTAATTAATTAATTCATCTAAACCTTTGACATTAATCTAATCTAATCTAATTAATTAATTCATCTAAAACCTTTGTATAAAAAACTAGAAAACAGAAAAAACTAAAAATATAAAAATATAACATCTAAGTGTGTGTGTACATGTACATGTGTGTGTGTGCGGGCTTGGGAGGGCGGCCGACCATGGTGGGAGTATCACAGCGCGGGGCGACGACGGGGGCGGCGACGTGCCGGTGCGGGGACGGGCCAACGACAAGGCCGGCGCGCGAGTCGACGGGGACGGGCCGGCGACGGGGGCAGCGACGGGGGGTGGCGACGAGGATCAAAGATGTAGAGGAGACGAAGAAGAGAGTAAGAAACTGAAAATTTCGTAAGTGCTATATATATAGGAGGGACCTTTAGTACTGGTTGGAGCCACCAACCGGTACTAAAGGTCAAATTTGGCGAGACCAAGCGGCGAGAAGCCACCCCCTTTAGTACCGGGTTGTGGATCCGACCGGTACTAAAGACCCCCCTTTAGTACCGGTTGGAGTGACGACTCGGTACTAAAGGGGGTGCGCTGGCGTAGGTGCGGTGCGGCAAGTTTAGTCCCACCTCGCTAGCCGAGGGGCGTCCGCACTGGTTTATAAGCCCCAGTGCAGTAGCTCTCTCGAGCTCCTCTCTAAGCAGGCCATTGTGGCCTAATGAACCTGTGCTGCCCTGTTGGGCCTACTAGGCTAGCAGGCCTGCATCCTGGCCCAACTACAGGTTGGGTTTCTAGTCGTATGCAGGCCGCTGTGGCCCAGTAGGCGGGCATTTTTTATTTAGTTTTTTCTTTTCTGCTTTATTTATTTTCTTTTATTATTTCTGAGTTGTTTTTTGCTATATTTAGAATTTCTTTGTGAATATTTTTGCTTTAGGTACAAAAAATTACAAACTTTTTGTTAGTGCCACTAGTTATCAAATTTAAATAGTTTAAATTTGAATTATTTGAAATTTGTGTGAATCACTAGTTTGGGAATAACTTTACTTTAGAAATAGATTTTTCAGTGATTCTTTTTCTTATGTTTAATATTAGTGTGTTTTATCATTATATTCAATTTGGTAATTGTTAGGTTATTTAAAAAATGAAATGCCTTTGTAACAGATGAGTTTTCATCTGAAACCTTGATACTTCGAAAGAGATTGTCCATTTTGTACATGAAGTGCATCCAATTTTTGTTGTAACCCTCTCTACTTTTTTACACATGCTATGTGGGTGAAATAATGATACCATGTGAACTTTCAACCTTTTCAGAGTTCCTTTGAATCATAACCCGGGTGAGGGCCGACGGGGACGGATATCAAAACCATGGCACTATGTATAACAAATAACGTATGGGTAAGATAATTATACAAGTAACTATATATCTAAATCACACAAATATGATTTTTTAATATAAAAAAGATAAGAACAAGCAGCTCATCACAAGGTGGTGCCGGTGACAGGACGGTGCGGGCGATCGATGATTGTTAGGACGGAGACGGGAAGGCACTAAGTAAACCACACCTACATATGCAAACTAAGAGTTATTTTGACCTCAAATTGCATACAAATCAAATAGTACCACATATAATTCCTCCCAAAATAAAACCCAAAAATCACTATACTTATAGATCATTGCAAGAGGTAATCTAGCAATGAGAGATGAAAGGACAAAGTTGCTAACCTTTGTGATCACTTGGATGGATGGGGTGCCTTCAAATCTTGGACAACTTTTGGCAAAAATGGAGGTGAGCTCGAGCAAGAGGGGAAGAAAACAGAGAGGAGGGAAAAGAGCGCTTTGGCTCGGGCTAGACGGAGCACTATATATAGTGATATCTTTAGTCCCAGTTGGTTATACGAACCATGACTAAAGGTGCATCTCTAGTACCGGTTTATGGCATGAACTGATACTAAAGGTGCTGGTGGGGCCCTAGACTGACAACAGCCTGCCACCATCTCTTTAGTACTGGTTCGTGGCACGAACCGATACTAAAGGTTCACCATGAACCGGTACTAATGAGCACCTCCCGCCTAGCTATTGGATTCGACACTAATAGTCACATTAGTGCCGGTTCAATTACAAAGAGGGACTAATGTGCTTCACATTAGGCCCTTTTTCTACTAGTGTGAGCTGCGTCGACTGCCTCACGGGATAGCACCGACTTGACATTACCCCTTGCCACCATGAGAGCCCCGACTTCGTATCAGCGTTGCGTCGCTTGTTCTTGCCCACGGGCTTGTATTGCACGACTTTAGTTTCTTACTGTCGTACTTTGTTATCCTTTGCTCCATTGTTGAACTCGCAAGGGCCTCAGTTTAAGGCCGGGCAAGCGCCTCCTTTCTACAAAAAATGCACATAGCTCTATTAGCTTGATGTATTATAAAAAAGAGTGAATCCCACCTTTTACCCCTAAGTTTGACATTTTTAATACTAATTACCTTATTTAAGAGAATTTCATCCGTCATACTCCATTTAACAAAGGGTCCGTCGCGTCGCTAGCCATTGGATTTAGCAGGGCACCAGATTCATCTGTCAGTTTTCCAACTAGGGTGATGTTGCGCTCAAAGGTTTGCAACAAAGTTCCTATTGCAGTACTTTTGCAACAGATATATTGTTGAATATTTTTTTTGCAACAAAACTAATGTTGTGGAATTTTAACAAGTGTTATGGCAGAAAGTTTTCCAACATTGTTGATGCTGCAGAAATCCATTTTGCAACAAGGAGGATGTGGCAAGAATTTGCAGCGAGCTCCCAACGAACATGGTGCGGGAGGAGCAGTGCCACCCATCCTCATTGTCGCACTGCCATCGACGAGCGATGGACCTCCGACCAGGTCGCCTCGCCGCCATCTTCCTCTCCGGCAAGGTGTGCACACCGCGCACTTTTGACAGTCGTGATGAAGGCGTGCGGTAACGGTGGCCACTACGCCCGACCCCAACTACAACCTCGCCGCCATCCAACTCTTCGGTGAGGTGGGCGGTTGGCATTGCTGCGTTGAAGCATCGGGTGACGCGCGTCCCTCGTTCAGCGTTATGGGATCTGGATGCACCGCCACGCCTTCGTGGGACTACAACAGACTAGTTGTTGCGATGGTAAGATTGCAACAACGGGCCAGTTGCAAATCTAAGTGCTGGTGGCCCATGGGCACCTGGCGTGCAGGGAAGACGGCGGACGCAGGAGCTATGATCGCTCGGGTGATTAGAAGTGTTTTCCTTTAACAAAAGTGTTGCCATAATTTATGCTTTTTAAATTTTTGAGAGCATTCTGACCGGTGGATCACAATTATCAGGTCCAGCTAGCGTGCCATGTCATCAGGTTTTTCCTAGGCAAAATTTCTGCAGACTGAACCGGTTCGCAAATTCGACCGGACCGTACTAGACGAGACTGGTGTAACGCCTGGATAATTAAGCTATAGTGAACCTCTGCTAATGATGCCATGTCACCTCGGTTACTGTTGATAAACTCACATTGATTCGAAATAGATTCAAATTCAAATTCAAAATCAAGTCAAACAGTAAAGGTTTTCAAATATGAAAACTAAAATGTTCATCATGTGGAAAATAATTCCTAACTAATTTTGGTGGTGGAATGTAACGCCCTCGATGTGGCTATATCTCCTACGTGTCGAAGCACGACTTAGAGGCATAACCGCATTGAAAGCAAGGTCGCAAGTGAGGTAATCTTCACAACAACCCATGTAAATAAAATAAGGGGAAAGGTACATAGTTGGCTTACAGTCGCCACGTCACACAAATACATAAATAAGTCATTACATTCATCCAATACACTCAGGGTCCGACTATGGTACCAAAATAAAGATCAACCCCCAAATGCGACAAAGTCCCCGATCGCCCCAACTGGGCACCACTACTGATCATCTGGGAAAGATACATAGTAACGGCGAGAGTCTTCATCGAACTCCCACTTGAGCTCGGTCATATCATCTGGAACGGTATCATCGGTCCCTGCATCTGGTTTAGGAAGGAATCTGTGAGTCACGGGGACTCAGCAATCTCACACCCTCGCGATCAAGACTATTTAAGCTTATAGGTAA
This sequence comes from Triticum aestivum, assembly GCF_018294505.1. Classification (NCBI taxonomy): domain Eukaryota; kingdom Viridiplantae; phylum Streptophyta; class Magnoliopsida; order Poales; family Poaceae; genus Triticum; species Triticum aestivum. The sequence goes on from NC_057809.1 coordinate 424,834,799, forward strand.
GGCAAAGGTATGATGTGGAGCTGCAGCAAGCGACTAGCATATATGGTGGCTAACCTATTCGCAAAAGAGAGCGAGAAGAGAAGGCAAAAGCATGGTCAAACAACTATGATCAAGAAGTGATCCTAGAACAACCTACGTCAAGCATTACTCCAACACCATGTTCACTTCCCGGACTCCGCCGAGAAGAGACCATCACGGTTACACACGCGGTTGGTGCATTTTAAGTAAGTTAAGTTTCAAGTTATCTACAACCGGACATTAACAAATTCCCATCTTCCCATAACCGCGGGCACGGCTTTCGAAAGTTCAAATCCCTGCAGGGGAGTCCCAACTTAGCCCATCACAAGCTCTCACGGTCAACGAAGGATATTCCTTCTGCCAAGACAATCCGATCAGGCTCGGCATCCCGGTTACAAGACATCCTCGACAATGGTAAAACAAGTCCAGCAACACCGCCCGAATGTGCCGACAAATTCCGATAGGAGCTGCACATATATCGTTCTCAGGGCACACTCAGATTGTCCAAACTTCCGGTAGGCCAGCCCAGAGTTGCCCCTGGTGGCCACCGACAGCTGACGAGGTGGACCAACACTCAGAGGAGCACTGGCCCCGGGGGGGGGGTTAAATAAAGATGACCGTCGGGCTCCGGAAACCAAAGGGAAAAAGAGGCTAGGTGGCAAATGGTAAAACAAAGGTTGGGCATTCCTGGAGGAGTTTTATTCAAGGCGAACTGTCAAGGGGTTCCCATTATAACCCAACCGTGTAAGGAACGCAAAATCCGGGAACATAACACCGATATGACGGAAACTAGGGTGGCAAGAGTGGAACAAAACACTAGGCAAAAGGCCGAGCCTTACACCCTTTACCAAGTATATAGTTGCATTAAGATAAACAAGATAATATTGTGATATCCCAACAATAAACAATGTTCCAACAAGGAACGATCTCCAATCTGCACCTGCAACTAGCAACGCTATAAGAGGGGCTGAGCAAAGCGGTAACATAGCCAAACAACGGTTTGCTAGGACATGGTGGGTTAGAGTTTTGACATGGCAATATGGGAGGCATGATAAGAAAGTGGTAGGTATCGTAGCATAGACATAGCAAAATAGCGTGCATCTAGCAAGCAAAGATAGAAGTGATTTTGAGGGTATGGTCATCTTGCCTGCAAAGCTTTCAGAGTTGCCTTGATCCTCGTAAGCAAACTCAACGGGCTCCTCGTTCACGAACTCGTCTCCTGGCTCTATCCAAACAAGAACAAGAAGCAAAAAGGAACACAATCAACCACATGCAATGCTCAAGCAACATGATGCAAACATGGTATGGTATGCGGGATGCGATATGTGATGCATAGGCATGATTTGGAAAGGAATGAATGAACCTGGCCTCAACTTGGAAATCCAAGAGTTCCACCGGAAAGGGGAGTTGATTTCGGTTAAAATCGATATAAAGATCACCGGAATCGGATGCACGGTTTGGAAATGGCAAGCAAAACAAATATGGCACCGGTCTGCGATAATCAGCAAGTAGCCATCTAAATGCATCAAGTTAAATATGCTACAACACTCAAACTTGACAACAAAATACATGGCAGGGATCCACTCATGATTCTTGACAAAATATGAACATTGAGCTATGGCTAATTCATCCATTAACAGGTTCAGACAAGCATGGCCAAAGTGCAAATGCTAACAGGTTTCAGACTTAGTGAAATTAACACAAGTCTGGAATTTATCATCAGGAAGCACACTTTAGAGCATGAAAACTACATGCTATAGGAACATATCATGGCAAGGAAAGGCATGGCATGAAGCTACTCTAAGCATATAACAAAAGTTCCTTAGTGACCTTGAGCCAAAAGGGATCAGAAAATACAATTGCAAGCATGTGAACATGGCAAAAACATAAACAGATTCAGACTTGGTGAAAAACTGGAGCATGCAAAACAGTTAACGAGTAGGCATGTTTATGAGCTCGATGCACTCACTACAGAGCATTGCATGACAATCTAAGCATACACCCATCAAGAAGACATGGCATAGAAGCTAGACATGGCAAGAACAACAACATAGCGTGCACAGACCAATAGCAACATCCTCGGCAAAATCGCTAAACATGTCAACAATCTACCAGAATCATTTTATAGCAAAAGTAGAGCTCGATTGACTCAAGCTAAGGTTCTCCATAATTTCAAGCAAAGACATGGATGGATAGAGAACCACAATATTAACAAAACATACTTACTGGTCATCCTCAAAAGAGGCACGAATCACTAGGAAACAACAAGAACATATGACATAAAGACAAAAACAGGACAAGGACTTCGTGAAAGTGAAATTCTAAGTCCCTGAAATCAGCATCAACGATTACGCTACTTTGCATGCTTGTGCTATTCACCACAAATATCACAAAAATACATGGCAAGCACCTCTGTAAAGATGGCATGGTATTCTACAAAACACATGTAGAGCTCAGGATCATAGCATGCACACATTAATCATGGCAAAAATGACAAAAGGCCATTTGCTGAAACAGATCTGACAAATTCATCACATAGCCCTCTTCCAACAGCATTTCAGGCACCAAGATGAGCTCAAAAGAAAATGATGCAATGAGATGAAATTATGTACTCGTCGAGGCGAACATTTTGATATGCTACACGCACGAATCGGAGCTACGGATACAGAGTTATGGCATGCAGAAAAATGCAAATAAACTAGGGTTTGGGGACGAAAAAGTCAACCGATGGATCTGGATCTGGATCTCGAGGATTGTAGCACGCACAGCTCCTGAGGGTCACCGGAGTGAGGGGGGTTCACTGGAGAAAGGGGGGCCCAGGAGGTGCGCCGGCGAGGTAGGGAGTGGCGGCGGCGGCGTGCTCCTCCACAGCCGCGCGGGCGCGCAGGGTCCCGGTGGCCGCTTCGGGGCGCGGGCGGAGCCGGTGAGCTCTGCGGCGGCGGGACCGGCTCGGTGCGGTGGCGGGCGGCGCCGACATCGAAGGAGAGGAGCGGCGCTGGGAGGAGGCACGCACGGGGAGGCGCGAGGAGGCGGCGGGCTGTTCGGGCCCCGCGGGCCGGATCTGGGCCGTGCGGGCCCGCGGCGGCGCGCGGTGGAACAGCGGCGGTGCGACACTTGGCGGCACGAGAGTGGTGGCGGCGAAGCGTCCAGCGCCGGCGGACACGTCCGGCGCGCGGAGAGCGGATTTCTAGGGTTTTGAGGAAGGAGAGACCCGAAATTTCGGAGGAGGGGATAGTTTTATAGGTAGAGGGAGCTAGGAAGCTCCAAATGAGGTGCGGTTTGCGGCCACGCGATCGTGATCAAACGCTCTAGATGATGGGAGAGGTTTATGTGGGTTTTGGGCCAGTTTGAAAGGGTGTTGGGCTGCAACACACATGAGGCCTTTTCGGTCCCTCGGTTAACCGTTGGAGTATCAAACGAAGTCCAAATGGTACGAAACTTGACAGGCGGTCTACCAGTAGTAAACCAAGGCCGCATGAAAAGTCTCGGTCCAATCCGAAAATGTTTAACACCCACACGCGAAAAGAGGTAGAAAGGGCCACCAGAGGACATAGGAGCGCCAGAATGCAAAACGGACAACGGGGAAAATGCTCGGATGCATGAGACGAACACGTATGCAAATGCAATGCACATGATGACATGATATGAGATGCATGACAAAGACAACAACAAAACTCGACAATGAGGAAATGACATAACTTAGTGCCGGAAACAGCAAGAGTTGAGATACATATAAGGTAAATTACATCCTGGGTGTTACATGGAACCAACCTTTTTCAAAATGTTTAAACGCCCTAGACTAATTAAAAACAATGGCTAAAATAGTAATTTAACTGCTTTTGAAATTATAAAATTATTAAAATAATTTATTTGGGTCCAAACTAGGTTTGGAAGTGGCCTATATTGATGATACTAATTTAGGGGCTAACTTGGTATTTTGTAAAACTAAAATATATAGATGAAAACAGAAAGAATAAAAGAAAAGGAGAAACAAAATAATGAAAAAGGGCAAGGCCCCAACCCCCACATGGGCCTCGGCCACCCGACCGACCCAGCCCATCACCTACCCCCGGGTCAGTTCTTCCTCCCGTTCCCCCAACCGGGGTCGCAAAAGGGGCGAACCCCGCCGGACCCGTTCACTGGCGCTGACAACGGGATAAGGTCCCCCGGCTCTCTCCCTCCCTCCCCTGATCCACTCACTTCCCCACGCCCCTCTCTCCTCGCAAACCCTAGCACGCCCAGTTACTCCCCGCACTCGCCCTCGCTCCCTTCCTTGTGCGTTCGAACGCCGCCATGGACGCGCTCCGTAGGAGCTCGTGGCCACCGGCCACCCTGATACGTCTTCGTCGTATCTACTTTTCCAAACACTTTTGCCCTTGTTTTGGAATCTAACTTGCATGATTTGAATGGAACTAACCCGGACTAATGTTGTTTTCAGCAGAATTGCCATGGTGTTATTTTTGTGCAGAAATAAAAGTTCTCAGAACGACCTGAAAATCCACGGACAATTATTTTGGAATATATAATAAATACTGGAAGGAAAATCCATGTCAAGGGGGGGAGGGGGGCTCCACCGGTCCATGAGGGTGGGGGCGCGCCCTACCCCCCTGGGTGCGCCCCCTGCCTCGTGGGCCCCCTGACGCTCCACCGACCTCAACCTGGACTCCATATATTCACTTCCGGGGAGAAAAACACAAGGGAGAAGGATTCATTGCGTTTTATGATACGGAGCCGCCGCCAAGCCCTAAACTCTCTCGGGAGGGCTGATCTGGAGTCCGTTCGGGGCTCCGAAGAGGGGAATCCGCCACCATCGTCATCATCAACCATCCTCCATCACCAATTTCATGACGCTCACCGCAATGCGTGAATAATTCCATCATAGGCTTGCTAGACGGTGATGGGTTGGATGAGATTTACCATGTAATCGAGTTAGTTTTGTTAGGGTTTGATCCCTAGTATCCACTATGTTCTGAGATTGATGTTGCTATGAGTTTGCTATGCTTAATGCTTGTCACTAGGGCCCGAGTGCCATGATTTCAGATCTGAACCTATTATGTTTTCATCAATATATGAGAGTTCTTGATCCTATCTTGCAAGTCTATAGTCACCTATTATGTGTTATGATCCGTTAACCCCGAAGTGACAATAATCGGGATACTTATCGGTGATGACCGTAGTTTGAGGAGTTCATGTATTCACTATGTGTTAATTCCTTGTTCCAGTACTCTATTATAAGGAGGCCTTAATATCCCTTAGTTTCCAATAGGACCCCGCTGCCACGGGAGGGTAGGACAAAAGATGTCATGCAAGTTCTTTTCCATAAGCACGTATGAATATATTCGGAATACATGCCTACATTACATTGATGAACTGGAGCTAGTTCTGTGTCACCCTAGGTTATGACTGTTACATGATGAACCGCATGCAGCATATTTCTCCATCACCGACCCATTGCCTACGAGCTTTCCATATATTGTTCTTCGCTTGTTTACTTTTCTATTGCTACTATTATAATCACTATAAAACACCAAAAATATTAATTTTGCTACCGTTAACTTTTATCACCATTACCACTACTATCATATTACTTTGCTACTAAACACTTTGCTGCAGATACTAAGTTTCCATGTGTGGTTGAATTGACAACTCAGCTGCTAATACTTGAGAATATTCTTTGGTTCCCCTTGTCAGGACCCCGATTCCAAGTCACATCGATCTAGCCGGTAACACCTCATATCACTTTGCGGCCTCACGCACGGTATTCCCACGGGTGTCGCCTTACCATGGCCCGGGACCGTTTGCGCCTTTTGGCTCACGTATATGATAATGTCGCTAGCATCCATATGACAGAGAACCCGGGCTGACATGGCTAGTCGTGAACCCAAAGCGGCACTAACCTATGGGGACAGTCATACATGAATCACATCGAGCATGTCGGTCAGCAACGTGTGAATCCGGGCTGTAGCGCTGGGCTAACAGGACTCCGGATGTCACCGCGTGACATTTCCCCGAAGGGACAGACACAGGAATGAAGTGAAACACATGCCGGCCAGTCAAGTGATCTGAGCAGTAGTGCTGGGCTAGCAGGACTCCGGTGAACCGGGCTGTAGCGGACTACTATGGCTCAAGGAAGCACTGGACTACATTTCCCCATAAGAGAGGCTGCCAAGGATAAACAACTAGATTGTCGGATCCCACACATACCAAGCATTTCAATCATACACACAATATGCTCGATATGTGTAAATACAACACGGCATCACAACATAACTCTACGACTCAAAGTATTTATTCATTAGGCTCCGAGGAGCGAGATATTACAATAATGGGTCTTATGACCCAACATACAGAGCATACAAGCAACAAGCACATGCGGAAGCTTAACTTGTCTGAGTACAGACAATTACAAATGAAGAAGGCTGAGAAGCCTGACTATCTACCAGATCCTGCCAAGAGCACAAGATCGTAGCTGAGGTATCAAGCTAAACGTCGAAGTCCACGCGGAACTACTAGCGAGACTGACGTCTCTCTGCAAAACATAAAATAGGCAAACGTGAGTACAAATGTACCCAGCAAGACTTACATCAGAACTAGCTACATATGCATCGGTATCATGAAGGGGGGGTGGTGGAGTTTAACTGCAGCAAGCCAGCTTTGACTCAGTGGCTAACCTGAACTACGACTGCAAGCAACATTTTTGAGGTGGCACTCACACTTATCTTGCGAGTTTTAGAGTATCCACTTTCACTCGTCTATGAACTATGCAAGGGGTCCAAGTTTCCATATCCGAGGAATCCGGCTATTCGAATAGATAATGATAACCCTGCAGGGGTGTACTTCTTCACACATGCTCCCACCACTTACCGTCGTTTACACGTCATGTACTCGGCAACCTTCAAGCGGAAGCCCAACGAGGGTGTCGGCCACGGCCTACCTAAACACCTAAGTCTCTAGTCCAGGTTTATCGCCTATCCAGGTTCCATCTGTAGGGAGTCCGGCCGAGGTTTCCACATACGGCCCCGAATGATGTGAACAGGGTTCCCGAGACACCAAACGGGCGCCCGGTACACCATGCCACGGTGTATCTACCGCAACATATCCCACCCCTAGGGTCAGCGCTACGCACGGCCGCCAACACATAACCTACAAACACCAGAAACTACTTGCAACTCCTGGACAGTGTACTAGGGTGATTAAGAAGCCGAGGGGGTCCATTGGTTTCCGGCCCAATGTGTGGTAGTAACCGTTTCATGGATCACAAACACAGAACTCAGTTCCTAAGGACGGCTCCAATGAGACAACCCACCATGTACTCCTACATGGCCTCTCACCGCTACCTTTACCAAATTGTGTTCACACATTTAGCTCTCAACAGTAGGACATGTTCACACACCTCCGATTCATTCCCGATGAATCAGACCTGACTCAACTCTAAGCAGTAGCAGGCATGACAAACAAACATGAATGAGTAGGCACATCAGGGCTCAAACAACTCCTACTTATGCTAGTGGGTTTCATCTATTTACTGTGGCAATGACAGGCCATGCAGAGGATAAGGAATTCAACTACCGCAACAAGTAACAGAGGAATCGTGTTGTCCTAATGCAGTAAAAGAGAGCAGGAGCAAGAGAGTGGGATTGTATCGGAATGAACAAGGGGGTTTTGCTTGCCTGGCACTTCTGAAGATATCATTGGGTCTTCATCAGTGTCAATGATCACAGCGTCGGTACAACGTCTATCGAGAGGGGACAACCACCGGCAAACATAGAAAGAACACAATCAATGAAATGCACAATATGATGCATGATCATGACATGTCAATATGCTGTGTTTTCAGCTAATGCAACTAGCAACAGGTTAAATGGGGTTGGTTTGAACCCTAAGTTCAAATTCAAACTCCATATGTGATTTCTTAAATGCCATTTAATTGGATTGTCCTAAACAGAAACTTTAAGTTGTTCCAACATGCATGAAAATGCCAGATTCAGATTATTTGGATTTTTTTGATAATTTTTCATATATAAATCTTTTCAATCTGAGTTATAGATTATTTTCTATGATTTTCAAAGTTTTGGATATTTTCTGAAAATAAATAAATCATTTAGATTTATTTAAAATGCAGAAAAGGTTTTACTGCGTCAGCATGACGTAAGAGTGACGTCATCAGGTCAACTGTGACTGGCTAGGTCAAACCTGACCAGTGGGGCCTACTGGTCAGTGACACAGTGCTGGCTCGAGTCAATGACAGGTGGGACCGGTCAAAGGCCACGTCAGCAAAGTCAACCTCACGTGTGGGCCCGGTGGTTTAGTCTAAGTTAAACAGGGAATAAATCCTGGGGTTAATTAGCGCGTGGGGCCCATCCGTCAGTGGCACAATGATTAGCTAATGGCGTCATTAGTGTTAACTAAGTGTGCCACGTCGGAGTCACCGGAGTTTAGCCGGCAGCGACCAAAACCGTGGTGGCAACTCGCCGGAGTTGCTCGGGTTTCGCATACAGGCCGCGGTTTGAGCCGCGGTTGGTCTCTACGGGTAGGTGGCGTTGCAGCGCGTCGCCTGGTGGCAGTAGCCGGGCCTGGGGTGGCCGGAAAAGACGCCGATGACGACGTTGGCAGCTGCCGGAGCTCGGGCGAGCTCGGGGTCGTCGCTAGGAGGCACAGCAGGAGGTGCGGAGGGGTGATGCGGGCTCCTGGGGACACTACGAGTGCAGGGAAGTGCTCGGTTGCGAGCTTGCGCGGGTGTGGCCACGGCTACGCCATGGCCGGCGACGAGATGCTCTCGGGCTCGAAGAGGGCGGCGACTACACGGCGCAAATGAGTAGGGGGAAGTGGGGATCGAAGGAGAAGCTCACGGGGAGTGCAGCGGTGGTCTTGGGGAGCTCGGGGAAGCAACGGAGCGGGCGCACGGTCGTCAGCGATCTCGGCGGACCGAGGTTGAAGAAGACGGCGATGGCGGTGCTGCGGTGCGTCCCGGCTTGCTTGACTTGGCGGAGAGGTCGGGGATGATGTGGCGGAGCGCCTGGACTGGTCGGGGAAGCGAGGGGGAGGCAGTGGACACGGAAACGACGAGCGACAGCGATGGCTCCGCTCGGCTTTGGGAGAGAGAGCGAGAGAGAGCGAGAGCGTCAAGGGGGTCCAGGGGGGTAGCGTGGCATCGCAGAGGGAGTGCAGGGCGACGAGGGGGCAGCCAGGCAGGCAGCTGCCGGCGTGGCACGTCGCAGCACCGTGGCTGTCTTCTCCTCTGCCTTCTGGCAGGAGGAAGAAGACGCCCCTGCCCTCGGTGGGCCGGCCAGGTGGCTGGGTTGCCAGGTGGCTGGGCCTAGCACAGGGGAGGCCCAGGTTTGTTCCTTCTCTCTCTCTCTCTTTTATTTAGTTTCTGTTTTCTATTTTTCTGTAATTGTTTTGACTTAATTAAAATGCTAAGGCATTTTCTAAAACCCTGAAAATAATTGTGGGCTCTGTATGGAATATTTCCAACAGCCCTCACTTAAGTTCAGAATTATTTGGACATTTAATATATTATATTGCATTTAATTGTCCAAATGCAAATACGTATGAATTAACTCCAAAATCCAGAAATGTCCTAGAAATGTGTGCATCATTTTTGGAAGAAGTTTTCACCCATTCCAAAATTGATGAACTTTTCTAAAAGCCATTTTGGGTAGATGGAAAAGATTTAATTTGACCCTAGTTGTATTTCACTTGCTGCTAGGGTTTATCAGTCCCCTTTTCAAAATTAATAGAATTTATACATGATGCATGGAGGCTAATGCAAAGGCAGGCAAGGCCTGAACTGGGGCTGTGACACCCCTTGTGTCGAATCAATAAATTTGGGTTGAATACTCTACCCTCGAAAACTGTTGCGATCCCCTACACTTGTGGGTTATCAAGACTATTTTCTGGCGCCGTTGCCAGGGAGGATAGCTCTATTCTTTGAGTTACTTGCGATTTATATCTGCTTATCATTATGAAGAACTTGAAAGACGCAAGAACAAAAATGTATCCCTCAACTACGAGGGGATGTAAGGAACCACCATCTAGCTCTGTAGTTGATTCACCTTCTGTTTTGAGTAAGCTTGCGACAAATAAACCTGCTTCTGCTATTAATTCTGATATGTCGCATGTTATTGATGATGTCACTTCTGCTATGCATGTTACTTATGATGAAACTACTTCTATGCTTGATACTACTGTGCCACTTGGTGAATTTCTTGATGAACAACTTGCTAGGGCTAGAGAGAATGAAATTATTGAAACTCATAATATTGATGAAAGTGATGATGAAGAGTCTCCCCCTAGATATGAATTACCTGTTGTGCCTGAGGGCTATGTTATGGATGAAGAAACTGCTAGAGATTTTCTTGATTGCAATGATAGGAGTGATCTTAAGAAATTATTAGCTAAGATGAAACAAAAAACTCTGAATGCTAGAATGAAATATGATCCTGCTTATGCTACTTCACCTATCTTTGTTACTGATAAGGATTATGATTTCTCTGTTGATCCTGAGATAATTACTTTAGTTGAATATGATCCTTTCTATGGTTATGAATCTGAAACTGTTGTGGCACATCTTACTAAATTAAATGATATAGCTACCCTATTCACTAATGATGAGAAAACTCGCTACTATTATATCCTTAATATATTTCCGTTCTCATTAAAGGGTGATGCTAAGATATGGTTTAATTCTCTTGATCCTGGTTGTGTGTGTAGTCCCCAGGATATGATTAATTACTTCTCTGCTAAATATTTCCCCGCTCATAAGAAACAAGCTGCTTTAAGGGAAATATACAATTTTTGTGCAAATTGAAGAAGAGAGTCTCCCACAAGCTTGGGGGAGGCTTCTCCAATTACTTAATGCTTTGCCTGATCATCCTCTTAAGAAAAATGAAATACTTGACATCTTTTATAATGGACTAACCGATGCTTCCAGAGACCACCTGGATAGTTGTGCTGGTTGTGTTTTCAGGGAAAGAACACCAGATGAAGCTGAAATTCTATTGAATAATATGTTGACTAATGAAAATAATTGGACACTTCCTGATCCAATCCCTGATCCAATTCCTGAACCAACTTCTAACCCAACTCCGAAGAAAAGGGGTATTCTATTTCTTAGTCCTGAGGATATGCAAGAGGCAAAGAAATCTATGAAAGAAAAAGGTATTAAAGCTGAAGATGTTAAGAATTTACCTCCTATTGAAGAAATACATGGTCTTAATTTACCGCCTGTTGAAGAAATACATGGTCTTGGTAACTCGACACAGGTACTAAAGGTAAATTATCTCTATAGATATGATAAAGCTGAAATCCCATTTACTAAGTTTGCTAGCCCATGCTTAGATGAGTTTGATAACTTTATGGTTAAGCAAGAAAACTTCAATGCTTATTTTGGTAGAGAATTAAAACACAATGCTGATATGCTTGAACACTTGGGTGATTATATGGCTAATGTGAAAGGTGAACTTAAACTTATTAGTAAACATGCTTCTATGGTTACCACTCAAGTAGAACAAGTACTTAAAGCTCAGAATGATTTTCTCAATGAATTACATCGATTATTTTTGGAGGTTTTGAATTTCCTCTTCCTACTGTCAAGAAGAAATATGATATTCTTATTGTTGGGGATGTGCATATCCCCGTTGAGGTAACCTAGTGTTATTGGAAAGTTCCCCGGTTCCACGTTATTCGGAATGAGTTTGTTAACAAGACCTGATCAACCTTGTTAGTGGATTCCTTTTGATGAGCATGAGGTCGATGAATTTAGAAAACACAACTCTCTGTACCCTCTTTTTACTTTCTGTTATTTATATTAAATAAAGCAGAAATAGTAATTTCTGTCTGTTTTCTGAATTATCCATGCAATAAAAAATACCTCAAAAATAAAAGTTCTCCAAATGCCCTGAAATTTAAATATGATTTTTTCTGGAATATTTGAGAATATCTGACACTAAGAACACAACAGGGGGAGCAAGCACCTGGCCACGAGGGTGGAGGGTGCGCCCTACCCCCTGGGCGCGCCCCCTGCCTCGTGGGCCCATGGTGGCTCCCCTCCACTTATCCCAGCTACCACACACTCCTTCTTCCTCCCACAAACACCACTAACCATCTCAAACCCGAGTCCAAGCTCATTTTGCTGCCATTTTCGATCTCCTTGCTCAAAGCACCTCTCACAAAACTGCTTTGGGGGATTGTTCCTTGGTATGTGACTGCTCCAATGGTCCAATTAGTTTTTGTTCTAGTGCTTTATTCATTGCATATTTTTGTTTCTTAGGTGACCCTGTTTTTGAGCTTGCATGTCAAATTTATGTGGTCAAAAGTAGTTTTGAGGTATGATATTTCCTCTAGGCACTTGTAGGAGTAATTGCTATCAATATTGTTGAGTTTGGTTCACTTTTATTTTGAAGTTACTAAATTTTTTTCCAGAAATTTTCAGAAAAAGATGAAGAGATTTTTGAGGGGCTCATTGAGCCGAAGCTTGAAGGATAAGCAAAGTGAGGAGGATAAGAGGCCCAAATATAATCTTCCTCGCACCGCAGAGGTTCGGCCATGTGAATGGCCTTGTGATGATTTCTTGAGAAGAACCGGGATTTATGATGATTTCTATGAATTGACTGAGAATGCAGGCCTCACCGCCTTCCTCCACGACCGACGCGAACATTATCTCTTACTCACCAATATCTTTGTGCAAAACTTTCATTTCCATGCTAGGAGCTCACCACCTACGGTGGAATTTTATTTATATGATGAGCATAAGGAGATGTCAGTTCAAGATTTTTGTCGGGTTTGTTTGATCCCTTTCGAGGGCAGCGTAGAGGAACCACATCGTGACGATGTGGATGGGTTTATTGATACAATTACTGTAGGGGAAACGAGGAAAGTTTATGACACACGAATTACTAGCATACACTTTCCTGTCCTACATTACTTTGCTATATTTGCTAGTAGATGCTTAATTGGGTGCGGAAACTGTGGAAACCTGAGTGCCCCTGGTATTGTTATTTTGTGCCATGCTTTATTTCGTGATGACACATTTAGTATGGGCGCTATTGTTGCAAAGCGGTTAAATCTTAACCGTACTAAGGGCCCCGTCCTTGGAGGCATCTTCGCCTCACGCCTCGCTGCACATTTTAACATACCTATTAGGCACTATGAGAAAGAAGAAAAATTGCTGCCTCTTGTTTATCTAGATTACAAGAGTATGGTAGCACATGATTTTATTGTTAAGAATAGGGAAAAGGCGCTTAAGTACAAATTAATATTTGGTAAAAATCATCCTGAGACTATTACCCTGCCTGCTCCTTCCTTTTTTGATTTATCTGTAGGCAAGTACCTTGTTCCATTGGAGGCCACTCACGCCTACCGGAACCCTACATCAGCTACAGAGCCAGAGCCAGAATCACAATTTGAGCCTCCACGACAGTCTGATTACCAGTGGGATCCGGAGGTGATTGCCAACCAGTGGCAATCTAAGGCTTCTTCACAATACGACCCCAACTATTACTTTGGATATCCGCCTGGCCAGCCGTGGCCATAGACCAACTTAGGCTAAAAGCCTAAGCTTGGGGGAGTACGTATTTCTCACTGACATTACATTCATGTTCACACACTCATTGCTAGTTGTCGGTGCTCATACTTTTTCATTGTATCATCCATGCTAGTTTATTTTCTTTTTTATGCTTTCTTCTTGTGTGTTTAATAAACCTTAAAAAACAAAAAAAATTAGTTGTAGCTTTTAATTAGTTTACTTTCCATGCTTGTAGTAGTAATTAAAAAGAAAACCCAAAAATATTTCTCGTTCTTCTTTTGCTTGTTGGGAGCTTTCCCGTGTAAATAGTTTTATTTATTTTCTTGTTCTTTGGGGGTCGAGAGGAGAAGACCACAATTAAAATATTAAAGTGGCTCTTATATGCATTATTGTTGATCTAACAAAGAGCCCATATTACCTTGTCTTCTCTCTTGAATTGAATGCTTGCAGATTCCAGCTTAGTCCAATGCACATGCACTATTATTATTATCCACACTATTCGGTCGTGCAAGTGAAAGGCAATTATGACGATTATATGATGACCTTATTGAGATCAAAAAAGCTGTTTCAACTGAATTTCTTGAGGACAAGCAAATGTTTAAGCTTGGGGGAGTTGATACGTCTCCGTCGTATCTACTTTTCAAAACACTTTTGCCCTTGTTTTGGACTCTAACTTGCATGATTTGAATGGAACTAACCTGGACTGACACTGTTTTCAGCAGAATTGCCATGGTGCTATTTGTGTGCAGAAATAAAAGTTCTTGGAATGACCTGAAAATCAAAGGAGAATTATTTTGAAATATATAAAAATACTAGAAGAAAGATCCACGCCAGGGGGCCCACACCCTGTCCACGAGGGTGGGGGGCGCGCCCTACCCCCCTGGGCGCGCCCCCCTGCCTCGTGGGCTCCCTGATGCTCCATCGACCTCAATCTTGACTCCATATATTCACTTTCGGGGAGAAAAAAATCAGGGAGAAGGATTCATCACGTTTTATGATACGGAGCCGCCGCCAAGCCCTAAACTCTCTCGGGAGGGCTGATCTAGAGTCCGTTCGGGGCTCCAGAGAGGGGAATCCGTCGCCATCGTCATCATCAACCTTCCTTCATCACCAATTTCGTGATGCTCACCGTCGTGCGTGAGTAATTCCATCGTAGGCTTGCTGGATGGTGATGGGTTGGATGAGATTTATCATGTGATCGAGTTAGTTTTGTTAGGGTTTGATCCCTAGTATCCACTATGTTCTGAGATTGATGTTGCTATGACTTTGCTATGCTTAATGCTTGTCACTAGGGCCCGAGTGCCATGATTTCAGATCTGAACCTATTATGTTTTCATCAATATATGAGAGTTCTAGATCCTATCTTGCAAGTCTATAGTCACCTATTATGTGTTATGATCCGTTAACCCCGAAGTGATAATAATCGGGATACTTACTGGTGATGACCGTAGTTTGAGGAGTTCATGTATTCACTATGTATTAATGCTTTGTTCCGGTACTCTATTAAAAAGATGCCTTTATATCCCTTAGTTTCCAATAGGACCCCGCTGCCATGGGAGGGTAGGACAAAAGATGTCATGCAAGTTCTTTTCCATAAGCACGTATGACTATATTCGGAATACATGCCTACATTACATTGATGAACTGGAGCTAGTTCTGTGTCACCCTAGGTTATGACTGTTACATGATGAACCACATCCGGCATAATTCTCCATCACCGATCCATTGCCTACGAGCTTTCCATATAGTGTTCGTCGCTTATTTACTTTTCCGTTGCTATTATTATCATCACTATAAAACACCAAAAATATTACTTTTGCTACCGTTACCTTTTATCACCGTTACCACTACTATCATATTACTTTGCTACTAAACACTTTGCTGCAGATACTAAGTTTCCAGGTGTGGTTGAATTGACAACTCAACTACTAATACTTGAGAATATTCTTTGGCTCCCCTTGTCTCGAATCAATAAATTTGGGTTGAATACTCTACCCTTGTAAACTGTTGCGATCCCCTACACTTGTGGGTTATCACACCCCGAGCCTAAGGGGGGTCGTCCATCCGCATCATCGGGCTCGCCTTCTTCCCATGACGCTCAAATGAAGCCAGGAAGCACCATCGTCGATGCCCGCATCGCCTCCCTCCTGCACGGCCACCGGTCGCCTTCGCCGATTGAGGCCTCCCCAGCCTTCCCCGCGCCTACACGAGCTCGTCAACGCAATCGCTGAGAGACCGCCTTCGTTTTCCCTCTGTTCCCGCCCTCAATCTGTAGTTTTAGCGCCACCACCGCCATCGTTTTGCTCCGGCCGCCACCGTGCACCTCACCGCCGTTGCGATGGACCATCCCTGGGACTGCTGAGCACATGAGTGTGCTCAGGTCTTCCCGGAGATGCCGCTGGCCCATCCGCTTGTCAAACCCGAGCCCCAACATGCGACCCGCTCGATGCCCGAACTCCGGCAGCCGCCGTGAGCTCAATTCTGGCAAGCACAGTCCATCCGAGCTCCTCCCGCTTGTCCCAATGGCCGCGCGTGAGCGCCAACTTCTCGTAGCTGCAAACCGCATGAAGACAGGGGCTCTATATCGACCGTAAAATGAACTACCTCCATCGGTTGGTTGTCGCCGGTGAAGATCCGGCGATGCTGACGTGTTCGGTGTCATTAGTCACTAATGACGCATTTTAGATTAGCACAGAGAGACTGACAGTGGGACCCACCCACTAATGAACCATGCTTAACTTTCTGGTTACTGTTAGCTAATTGACCTGTCCCACGCGTCAGCTTTGACCTTGCTAACGTGGCCTGCGACCGGGCCCAGACGTCAGTGGCTACGGCCAAATGACAAATGGGCCCCGTTTGTCTTAGTTGACCAATCAACAGTTGACTGGGATGACTCAGCCCCACTAGAACCACATGTCATACATAGTGGCTAGTTGCTAACATGTATAAAAAGTATTTACTATTTTAGTTCGAATTTAATAACTAAAATAAATTCTAGAAATTGTTTAAAAACTTTGAAAATTCATATAAAATAATTCGTAACTCGGATGAAAATAGTTTGCACATGAAAGTTGCTCAGAACGACGAGACAAACCCGAATACGCAGTCCACTCGTCTGCCACGCTTCCCTAGCAAAGCGAACCTGCAACCGCCCCCCCTTTGGACCGAAAATTCCAGACACCGGGAATACTTTCCCGGATGTTTTCCCCCTTCGCCGGTATCACCTATCCCTGCGTTAGATCACCCCTGGCACCGCGTATTGCCTTGTTATATCTTGTGATGCTTTGTTTGCTCCGTATTTACTGTTTCTTTCCCCCTCTTCTTCTCTGGTAGACCCCGAGACCAATGCTGATGCCACTGAGTATGACTACATCACCGACGACCCTTCTTCCTGTGCAACAGAGCTGCCAGGTAAGCCAACCCCCTTTGATCATCCCGATATCACCTACTCTTTCCCTCTACTACTTGCATTAGTGTTATGTTACTGTTTCATCGGTTTGATCCTATACTGTTGCATAGCTTGTCCTTGTTACTAATGTTGATTCCTTTACTAACAATCCTACATGCTTAGTATAGGTTGCTAGTATTACATCAGTGGCCCTACACTCTTGTTCGTCTGCCATGCTATACTACGGGGCCGTGATCACTTAGGAGGTGATCACGGGTATATAAAATTACATACTTATGTTACTGTTCAGAGATGGGGGCTGAAGGGGCAGGTGGTTCCACCCAGGTAGTGGTGGGCCTGGGTTCCCGACAGCCCCCTGATTGTTACTTTGTGGCAGAGCGACATGGCAGGTTGCGATGACCTAGGAGACAGGTGGGCCTGGTCCCTGGTCGGCGTCCGTGGATACTTCAAATAACACACTTAACGAGATCCGTATATTTGATCTGAGTCTGGCCACTGGCCTATACGCATTAACCAACTACGCGAGAACGGTTATGGGCACTCGACGTCGTGGTATCAGCCGAAGCCTTCTTGACGTCAGAGACTGAGCGGCGCGCACTGGGTTGGTCTGTGTAATGCAGCTTCCTTTGTAATGGGGTTTGCTAGGTCTGATCACCGGTCGCCCTCGCAATGTGCAGGTTAATGTCTACTACACAGCCTTGTTCTTATAGACTCGTATTGGCCTCCAAGCGCAGAGTTTTGTAGGACAATAGCAATTTTCCCTCAAGTGAATGACCTAAGGTTTATCAATCCGTGGGAGGCATAGGATGAAGATGGTCTCTCTCAAATAACCCTGCAACCAAATAACAAAGAGTCTCTTGTGTCCCCAACACACCCAATACAATGGTAAATTATATAGGTGCACTAGTTTGGCGAAGAGATGGTGTTACAAGTGCAATATGGATGGTAGATATAGGTTTTTGTAATCTAAAAATATAAAAACAGCAAGGTAGCAAGTGGTAAAAGTGAGCGAAAACATTATTGCAATGCTTGGAAACAAGGCCTAGCACTAGTACAACGAGGTGCTATACAAACGGTTTTAACCCCTTTCCGCAATGACATTTGGAACCATCGCCTAGTGAGTGTGGGCGATAGGGGGGTCCTTCCCACACGACCCAGAAACCGTCGGGGATATGGCCCTCTTGGCACACACGCTCGGCAAAATTAGGTCGTGTGTGATCGGCGAGCGCTCAAATGCGGTAATACATACAGTAGAGCTAAAAAATACAATTATATAGGCGAAATTATTTTCGATCGCAAGTACATCCCACACAGTCAGTCCCCGCTAAATGTCTCCGCTCGTATGTACATCCCACAGAGTCGCTCCAAGGAAAACTTTTCCGTTCACAGGTACATCACACACAATTTTTCTCGTTAAATCGTTTACGTTATTGAATGTATCACACACGGTCCGTAGAAGAAACTGTGTGGCAAAGGTTGTCCATCACACATAGTTTTTATGTGGTAAACGTTTGCACAAGGTGGCCTAACACAAACAGTTTTCAAGAGGAAGTCGTGTGTGATTGTTCATCGTTCCAACACGATTTATTCCTAAAAACTTTGTGTGTTGCCTAAGATCATTGCCCACGGTATTTTTTCAATAACCGTTTGCAATAGCAACTCCCAATTAGCAGGCTAATTCGCCATTAGCAGGCTAATTTCCCTATTATTAATAATCCATTTATTAATCTAATTGACATTCATATTAAGCACATAATATATTTCATTTTCATATTAAGGAAGCAGAATTTCATAATTGAAATACATTAGAGGACAACATGTTATAGCTTCAGCACTCAGCTACCCCATTACACAACTGCACCAGCACCAAGTTTCACATGCAACATGTAGAACCTTTCGAAATTAGCATCATAGACGGTATATAGATAGATGCATCTTATCTGGAAAACTGCTGAAGCGACATGCAAATATTGAGCCTTCATTCATGTTGAAGGTCTTTGCAACTTTGGGCCAGTGCCTGTGGATGATTGACCGTCCGTCCTTCATCCTCTTCAGGAACACTTCAATATTGAACCGTGGGTGTTGTATGAAATTCTTCCTCGCCTCCTGACCATAGAGGTGGTTTGAGAGGTAATCATCAGTGAACTGCTTTGGAAAGGCCTGGAAACAAGGATGTGCATAAATATCTTCTCTATATTGGAAATGGGGCAAAGGAATAAAAAAGGCAAGGTATAATAGTTAGTACCATCCTGTAGTGAACTGATGTCTTCTTCATTGTGCAGACAAAGATCTTGTTTTTTTGTCGCTAATTTCTTTATCCTAACAATATTTCTGAGTTTCTTGACTTGACTGATATTCATGGACAACTCATTTCCCCATATGCAAAAAGGGTTGAACAGTAGGTCAAAACCTCTGACAGCAGGACCTACATGTGGAAGACCAAATTGCTAAAAACCTAAATATTAGAATGGTTCCTGCAATTGCACAATAATGTGCTATTAGACAACGGACCATGCACGTGCTAACCTTGATTGTAAACCTCAGTGCTTCCCATTGTTTCCCTGCAACACATATAAGGTAGTTAGTCATTAGGTTAGGGAAAATTTTGTTTTTGCCACTCCAGATTCTACCAATTTTCCTTATGCCACTCTAGATTTTGACATTTCACTTTTACCACTCTTAGTTTTTGACAATTATCACAATTTCCATTCCCATGGCAAAGGCACAATTTTCAGAGTGGCAATTGTGATAATTCTCAAAAGCTAATAGTGGAGAAAATGAAATAAAATTATTTTGCTTGTGCCACAGAATGGCAATTGTGATAATTGTCAAAACCTAAGAGTGGCAAAAGCGAAATGTCAAAATCTAGAGTGGCATAAGAAAAATTGGCAAAATCTAGAGGGGCAAAAACAAAAATTTCCCATCAGGTTAAGTAAGGGTTCGCATGCTATCAGTAAAATATGTTGATGAAAAATAAGAACATTGCAGATTCATCAGATTAATTCAAGCCACATGGAAAACCCATTTATCCAAACCAAGCATGATTAAGAAATAGGAAATATAGCACTTGTATATGTTTCTCATGTATTAAGTGCAACCAAATTTGATTTATTCCTCACATGCACAACAATACAAAATTCTACCCACGACAATTGGACATCGCATTGCAGAATTGAAACACAAAGCCAACCGCGTCACGTCATCGGCGCATGAGGCATCGACGGTGGCCTCGACGGCGAGGTGCTCCTCCAAGATCTGGGGGTCGACATGAATGGCAGCCATCATGACCTCATCCACAGTGCGACTACGATTTGCTTCTCCGCTGCCAAATGGTCCTTGGGATCCTAGCTATACTGCGCACCATGGCTTAGGGCGGCACTTATTTGGTGGAGGGGTCGATGATTTGGGTGTAAGGTATTGCACCGGTGGTCAGGGCATGTGGGATGTGGAAGGAGAAGGAGGATGGGGGTCGGGTGTGGATTACCTGCCTGGATAGGCAAGGCCGAGCAGCATGGAGGCGGCGCTACAAGCAAGGAGTGAAGGTTTCAACTTGGAAAGGAAGGCAAAAATAGGGGAAATGTGGCTTTTGGTAAGGGGAGAGGGCGGGGAGGTATATATTTCCGCGGCGAAAATTTGGAATCACTTCAGCGAAAAAACTGGCACACAAAGTGTCATCAGACACAGTCCCTTATTTAGAACTGTGTACGATATGTGAACATCACAAACAATTCAGATAGCTTAACCCGTGTGTGTTGAGTTTGAACGTTAAACATTTTGGTTCGAATTTCCCTGGTTACAGTGGTCATCCACGTCATTGCATAATTTGGGTACATAAAGGAGACTACAACACACCCACACTTCTTAATCGAGCAAGTTTAGCAATTAAGCTAGCTGACCTAAACATTACTCTAACAAATTAAAGACCGACGCTCTTAATTAAACAAAACAAAGAGTACTACTACGGATGGTGCTCGTCGGTCTCTGCCGCCGCCTCCATATCCAGCTCGCGCATGCCGGTCTCTTGGCGAAGGGGCTCCATGGCATCAATTGCACCATACTCGGCAAGCATCTTGTCATCCGTGTCTGCCATATCTTTGGAATAGGCTGCCATGAGCTGGGCATGGGCAGCCGTGATCTGGGCTCTGGCGGGCTCCGTCGTGGCAAGGTATACCGCGCATGAACGGATGACTGCTCGAACTCTCTTGGCGATTGCCAACTCTTCGGTCGTGGGTTGCCGACCGTTGTCAGAGAAGCTTCATTCGATTTGTGCGGTGACCTCCATGAGCTGGGCATGGACGGCCTCGACATGGTAGTGGGCGGCCTCCATCAGGGCTAAGGCAACCGCCGTGGAACGGACATCTGTTGTGCCGCTCTCGCCAGTTGCTATCCCCGAGGAAGATGCTGCTGCCACCGCCTGAGAAGCAACAACGGTTGTTTGGGCTGCCTGCTATGTCTCCGTCGTATCTATAATTTTTGATTGTTCCATGCCAATATTATTCAACTTTCATATACTTTTGGGAACTTTTTATACTATTTTTGGGACTAACATATTGATCCAGTGCCCAGTGCCAGTTCCTGTTTGTCGTTTTATGTTTCGCAGAAACCCCATATCAAACGTAATCCAAACGGGATAAAAACGGACGGAGAATATTTTTGGAATATTTGGAGAATTCCGGAAGACAAATCCACGCGGGACGATGCCCGAGGGAGGCACGAGGCAGGGGGGTGCACCCCACCCCCTGGGCGCGCCCCTGACCCTCATGGGCTCCCCGTAAGGCGGTTGATGCCCTTCTTCGGCCGCAAGAAAGCCAAATTTTTGGAAAAAAATCGCGGCAAAGATTTCAGTCCAATCGGGGTTACGGATCTCCATATATATATATATATATATATATATATATATATATATATATATATATGAAACGGTGAAAGGGCAGAAGAACAGAACGCAGAAACTGAGAGAGGCAGAGAGATAGATCCAATCTCGGAGGGGCTATCACCCCCCCATGCCATGGAGACCAAGGAACAGAGGGGAAACCCTTCTCCCATCTTGGGAGGAGGTCAAGGAAGAAGAAGAAGAAGGAGGGGGCCTCTCTCCCCATCGCTTCCGGTGGCACCGGAGTGCCACCCGGGGCCATCATCATCACTGCAATCTTCACCAACAACTTCACCGCCATCATCACCAACTCTTCCCCCCTCTATGCAGTGGTGTAACCCCTCTTTTACCCGCTGTAATCTCTACTTAAACATGGTGCTCAACGCTATATATTATTTCCCAATGATTTATGGCTATACTATGATGTTTGAGTAGATCCGTTTTGTCCTATGGGTTATTTGATGATCATGATTGGTTTGAGTTGCATGTTTTATTATTGGTGATGTCCTATGGTGCTCTCCGTGTCGCGCAAGTGTGAGGGATTCCCGCTGTAGGGTTTGCAATATGTTCATGATTTGCTCATGGTGGGTGGCGTGAGTGACAGAAGCACATACCTGAGTAAGTAGGTCGTTTACGTATGGGATAAAGAGGACTTGATACTTTAATGCTATGGTTGGGTTTTACCTTAATGATCTTTAGTAGTTGCGGATGCTTGCTAGAGTTCCAATCATAAGTGCATATGATCCAAGTAGAGAAAGTATGTTAGCTTATGCCTCTCCCTCAAATAAAATTGCAATAATTATTACCGATCTAGTTATCGATTGCCTAGGGACAAATAACTTTCTCGTAACAAAAAGCTCTTTACTAAAACTAACTTAGTCGTGTCTTTATCTAAACAGCCCCTACTTTTTATTTACGTAATCTTTATTATCTTGTAAACCTATCCAACAACACCTACAAAAGTACTTCTAGTTTCATACTTGTTCTAGGTATAGCGAACGTCAAGCGTGCGTAGAGTTGTATCGGTGGTCGATATAACTTGAGGGAATATTTGATCTACCTTTAGCTCCTCGTTGGGTTCGACACTCTTACTTATCGAAAACTGTTCCGATCCCCTATACTTGTGGGTTATCAAGACCTTTTTCTGGCGCCTTTGCCGGGAGTCATAGCATGGGGTGAATATTCTCGTGTGTGCTTGTTTGCTTTATCACTAAGTAATTTTTATTTGCTGTTCTTAGTTGTTCTCTATCTTTAGTCATGGATATGGAACATGAAATACCAAAAAAATTAGGTGTACCTGCTACTCATGGAGATGGGGAACCTCCTAAAACCCTCTATGCTCAATATGTGAAAGATATTATGTACTACTTTGATAATCCTAAGAAAACCCCATTCAATTATGTTATGGGAGACACATTGGATCAACGTGAATACTTTAGGGATTATCGCTTGACTCAAAAGGGGAAACTATTATGGGATCAAATTCATATGTTGCATTGGTATGCTCGACAACTTTGCTTGAGGTATGATTATACTTGTTGCTCTAGGATGAAGGCTCCACACCTTCCCTTTTCATGAAAATTTAATGATGATAACACCTTGGCTTCTTATGCTAATGGTATATATGATTACTATGATGTGGAACAAATAGAATAATTTGTTTCTTTTACGGGTGCTTATGAAATTGAATCTTTGTTTAAAGAGTGTGAAAATTTTGATGATTCAGTTTATAGACATGAAAATTTAGCTATCCTTAAATATTGCTATGAGCATTATGAATTCAATGCCGATATTGATGCGTTTATTGAGAAAGTCTCCGCTTTCCAAGAAGAGACTAATATTTTGTAGGAGTCTATGGAAGAAGAAATTGATGAAACTGTGAGCTCATTGGATGAAAAAGATGATGAGGAGAGTGAAGAACAAAATGAGGAAGAGCGGATTAGCTACCCGTGCCCGCCTTCTAATGAGAGTAACTCTTCAACTCATACATTGTTTAATTTCCCTTCGTGCTTACCGAAGGATGATTGCCATGATGATTGTTATGATCCCGTTGATTCTCTTGAAATATCCCTTTTTGATGATGCTTGCTATGCTTGTGGCCAAGATGCCAATATAAATTATGCCCATGGATATGAACTTGCTATAGTTCCTTATGTTAAACATGAAATTGTTGCTATTGCACCCACGCATGATAGTCCTATTATCCTTTTGAATTCTCCCGACTACACTATATTGGAGAAGTTTACCCTTATTAAGGATTATATTGATGGGTTGCGTTTTACTATTACACATGATCATTTTAATGAATATAATATGCATGTGCTTGCTGCTCCTACTTGCAATTATTATGAGAGAGGAACTACATCTCCGCCTCTTTATGTTTCCAACATGGTAAAATTGCAAGAAACTGTTTATGCTATGCATTGGCCTTTACTTTGTGTGCATGAATTGTTCTTTTATGACATGCCGATGCATAGGAAGAGAGTTAGACTTTGTCATTACATGATATATGTTACTTTTTTCTCCCTAAATTACTAATCATTGTTAATTAAAATTGGCTTTGATATACCTTGGGATCCAAGTGGATCCATTACTTGAGCACTATATGCCTAGCTTAATGGCTTTAAAGAAAGCGCTGTCAGGGAGACAACCCGGAAGTTTTAGAGAGTCATTTATTTCTGTTGTGTGCTTTTATAAATTTTAAAAATAAAAATAATGTGCCAAGATTTGCCTTTAGGATGTTTACTTTGCTTGTTGGTTTGTACGGTGCAGGACAGAAACTTTGGCTGTAGTGCACGATTTTACATGTTTTTACTGGAACGTCAAATGGTTCCGATTCTTTTTGCACTGTCTTTCTATAATTTTTTTTTGATTTTTCTAATTTTGGTAGAATTTTTGGAGTACAGAGGTATGGTGAATGTTCAGATTATTACAGACTGTTCTGTTTAGACAGATTCTGTTTTTGATGCATAGTTTGCTTGTTTTGATGAAACTATCGATTTATATCAATGGATTAAGACATGGAAAATTTATATTACAGTAGGTACAATGCAAAAAGAAAATATGAATTGGTTTTCAACAGTACTTAGAGTAGTGATTTGCTTTATTATACTCACGGATCTTACCGAGTTTTCTGTTGAAGTTTTGTGTGGATTAAGTGTTCGATGACCGAGAAGGTCTCGATGTGAGAAGAAGGAAGAGAGGCAAGAGCTCAAGCTTTGGGATGCCCGAGGAACCCCAAGTAAATATTCATGGATACTCAAGCGTCTAAGCTTGGGGATGCCCTATAAGGCATCCCTTGTTTCTTCAACAAGTGTCGGTATGTTTTCGGATTCGTTTCGTTCATGCGATATGTGCAATCTTGGAGCGTCTTTTGCATCTAGTTTTCACTTTTCTTTTATGCACCATGCTGGTATGAGATAGTTCTTGGTTGATTTATAGATTTCTCTATGCACGTCACTTATATCTTTTGAGTATGGCTTTATAGAATGCTTCATGTGCTTCACTTATATCATTTGAAGTTTGGATTGCCCGTTTCTCTTTACATTGAAAACCGCCATTTGTAGAATGCTCTTTTGTTTCACTTATATTTGTTAGAGCGTGGGCATATCTTTTGTATAAAGAATTAAACTCTCTTGCTTCACTTATATCGATTTAGAGAGATGATAGGAATTGGTCATTCACATGGTTAGTCATAAAATCCTACATAAAACTTGTAGATCACTGAATATGATATGTTTGATTCCTTGCAATAGTTTTGCGATATAAAGGTGTTGATATTAGTGTCATGCTAGTGGGTAGTTGTGGATTGTAGAAATACTTGTGTTGAAGTTTGTGATTCCCGTAGCATGCACATATGGTGAACCGTTATGTGATGAAGTCGGAGCATGATTTATTTATTGATTGTCTTCCTTATGAGTGGCGGTCGGGGACGAGCGATGGTCTTTTACTACCAATATATCCCCCTAGGAGCATGCGCGTAGTACTTTGTTTCAATGACTAATAGATTTTTTGCAATAAGTATGTGAGTTCTTTATGACTAATGTTGAGTCCATGGATTATACGCACTCTCACCCTTCCGTCAATGCTAGCCTCTCTAGTATCGCGCAACTTTCGCCGGTACCATAAACCCACCATATACCTTCCTCAAAACAGCCACCATACCTATCTATCATGTCATTTCCATAGCCCTTTCGAGATATATTGCCATGCAACTTCCATCATCATCATATACATGACTTGAGCATTCATTGTCATATTGCTTTGCATGATCGTAAGATAGCTAGCATGATGTTTTCATGGCTTGTCCGTTTTTTATGTCATTGCTACACTAGATCATTGCACATCCCGGTACACCGCCGGAGGCATTCTTATAGAGTCATATCTTTGTTCTAGTATCGAGTTGTAATATTGAGTTGTAAGTAAATAAAAGTGTGATGATCATCATTATTAGAGCATTGCCCCATCAAAAAAGAGAGGCCAAAGAAGCCTAAATAAAAAAGGGGGGCCAAAGAAGCCCGCAAAAAAAGAGAAAAGAAAAAGGGGCAATGTTACTATCCTTTTACCACACTTGTGCTTCAGAGTAGCACCATGTTCTTCATATAGAGAGTCTCTTGAGTTATCACTTCCATATACTAGTGGGAATTTTCATTATAGAACTTGGCTTGTATATTCCGATGATGGGCTTCCTCAAATGCCCGAGGTCTTCATGAGCAAGCAAGTTGGATGCACACCCACCTAGTTTTCAGTTTGAGCTTTCATACACTTATAGCTCTTAGTGCATCTGTTGCATGGCAATCCCTACTTGATGGGCATCTCCATAGCCCGTTGATACGCCTAGTTGATGTGAGACTATCTTCTCCTTTTTGTCTTCTCCACACAACCTTCACCATCATATTCTATTCCACCTATAGTTCTATATCCATGGCTCACGCTCATGTATTGCGTGAAAGTTGAAAAGGTTTGAGAATATCAAAAGTATGAAACAATTGCTTGGCTTGTAATAGGGGTTGTGCATGATTTGAATATTTTGTGTGGTGAAGATGGAGCATAGCCAGACCATATGATTTTGTAGGGATAACTTTCTTTGGCCATGTTATTTTGAAAAGACATGATTGCTTTATTAGTATGCTTGAAGTATTATTATCTTAATGTCAAATGATAGACTATTGCTTTGAATCACTCGTATATTAATATTCATGCCATGATTAGATATGTGATCAAGATTATGCTAGGTAGCATTCCACATCAAAAATTATTTTTTTTATCATTTACCTACTTGAGGACGAGCAGGTTTTAAGCTTGGGGATGCTGCTACATCTCCGTCGTATCTATAATTTTTGATTGTTCCATGCCAATATTATTCAACTTTCATATACTTTTGGCAACTTTTTATACTATTTTTGGGACTAACATATTGATCCAGTGCCCAGTGCCAGTTCCTGTTTGTTGTTTTATGTTTCGCAGAAACCCCATATCAAACGGAATCTAAACGGGATAAAAACGAATGGAGAATAGAATATTTTTGGAATATTTGGAGAATTCCGGAAGAAAAATCCACGCGGGACGGTGCCCGAG
Source organism: Triticum aestivum (assembly GCF_018294505.1). NCBI lineage: Eukaryota > Viridiplantae > Streptophyta > Magnoliopsida > Poales > Poaceae > Triticum > Triticum aestivum. Next base: position 424,862,201 of record NC_057809.1, read on the forward strand.
GGAGGCACAAGGCAGGGGGGTGCGCCCCACCCCCCTGGGCGCACCCCTGACCCTCGTGGGCTCCCCGTAAGGTGGTTGATGCCCTTCTTCGGCCGCAATAAAGCTAATTTTTGGAAAAAAATCACGGCGAAGATTTTAGTCCAATCGGAGTTACGGATCTCCATATATATACGAAATAGTGAAAGGGCAGAAGAACAGAATGCAGAAACAGAGAGAGGCAGAGAGACATATCCAATCTCGGAGGGGATCTTGCCCCTCCCATGCCATGGAGACCAAGGACCAGAGGGGAAACCCTTCTCCCATCCAGGGAGGAGGTCAAGGAAGAAGAAGAAGGAGGGGGGCTCTCCCCCCCTCGCTTTCGGTGGCACCGGAGTGCCACCGGGGGCCATCATCATCACTGCTATCTTCACCAACAACTTCAACACCATCATCACCAACTCTTCCCCCCTCTATGCAGCGGTGTAACCCCTCTTTTACCCACTGTAATATATACTTAAACATGGTGCTCAACGCTATATATTAGTTCCGAATGATGTATGGCTATCCTATGATGTTTGAGTAGATCCGTTTTGTCCTCTGGGTTATTTGATGATCATGATTGGTTTGAGTTGCATGTTTTATTATTGGTGCTGTCCTATGGTGCTCTCTGTGTCGCGCAAGCGTGAGGGATTCCCGCTGTAGGGTTTGCAATATGTGCATGATTTTCTTATGGTGGGTGGCGTGAGTGATAGAAGCACATACCCGAGTAAGTAGGTTGTTTACGTATGGGGTAAAGAGGACTTGATACTTTAATGCTATGGTTGGGTTTTACCTTAATGATCTTTAGTAGTTGCGGATGCTTGTTAGAGTTCCAATCATAAGTGCATATGATCCAAGTAGAGAAAGTATGTTAGCTTATTCCTCTCCCTCAAATAAAATTGCAATAATGATTAGCGGTCTAGTTATCGATTACCTAGGGACAAATAACTTTCTCGTAACAAAAAGCTCTTTACTAAAACTAACTTAGTTGTGTCTTTATCTAAATAGCCCCTACTTTTTATTTACGTAATCTTTATTATCTTGCAAACCTATCCAACAACACCTACAAAGTACTTCTAGTTTCATACTTGTTCTCAGTAAAGCGAACGTCAAGCGTGCATATAGTTGTATCGGTGGTCGATAGAACTTGAGGGAATATTTGTTCTACCTTTAGCTCCTCGTTGGGTTCGACACTCTTACTTATCGAAAACTGTTCCGATCCCCTATACTTGTGGGTTATCACTGCCTTGGCCACCCGGACGCATACTGCGGTCGCCCTCACGAAGCTTGTTAGCACGCACCTGGCGGCTACGGCCACACTCTTGCTGGAGTGGGCCACCGAAGTTTCCCTCACGACATGGGTCCACGTCTCCATCTTTCACCAGCGATGAATGAATAGTGAAATGATATTTGGGGAGTGAGCTATTGTTCTTGACACACCACCTGTGGACTATAGCCGACGCACCTTCTTGCGTAAGCCATAGGCATACTATACACCGACGGTGCTCCAAGAATTTTTTGCTGCATCTCACACGGTCGGTAATAATAAACTTTGTGCTATCTACTTGATTTATCGTCTTGATTTGAATTACGTAATGGGGTCACAACTACGAAGGATGGTGTTTGAATTGCTTGAACTTTTATCTGCAGTGAATATCCAACTATAGGTGTGTCGTCAAAAAAATTGGAATTATTCAGGGTTCGTTTGGACGTTTTTATACATTAACTTGGTTTTGTAGGCATTTTAGGTGCATAATTAAAATTGAACTACATGCACATGCTCCAGTGCATATAAACGGGTTGAACAATCAAATATGTGTCCTTTGTTGCATGCTTAGGTCTCATGAAAGAAATGGGAATGAATGTCACACACCCTGCCATCGTCACTCGGCCGCAAACATTGAGACACCTGGTTTTTATATTCTAGTAAATCCAAAACTTGTTTGAAATTCATGAAACTTGGCATGCTATCATGGAGTGGCATCAACATGCAGTGGTAAAATTTATGTCCCATTTGGGGGCAGCTTTGGGTATAAGCTTCTCACAAACCTCAGCTTCTCACAACAAGCGTGATGGTTTCGGTAGGAACGTGCCACCTTTGGGGACGAAACGATATCCATTGCCTCTTATTGCTTTCAAAAACTTTCGAGTGTCAAAATAGAACAACAAGAGTGTTTTGTTTAATTTAGGAATTTTTTGGGGTTCGTTTGGACATTTTTATACATTAACTGGGTTTCCCAGGCATTTTATGTGCATAATTCAAATTTGAACTACATGCACTTTCTCCAATGCATATAAACTGGTTGAAAAATCAAATATGTGTCCTTGGTTGCATGCTTAGGTCCCATGCAAGAAATGGGAATGAATTTCAAATACCCTGCCACCGTCACTCGGCCGCAAACATTGAGATACCTGGTTTTTAAATTCTAGTAAATCCAAAACTCGTTTGAAATTCATGAAACTTGGCATGCTATCATGGAGCGGCATCAACATGCCGTGGTAAAAAATTGTCCCATTTGAGGCAGGTTTGGGTATAAGCTTCTCACAAACCAGAGCTTCTCCAACAAGCGTGATGGTTTCGGTAGGTAACGTGCCACCTTTGGGGACGAAACAATATCCGTTGCCACTTATTGCTTTCAATTTTTTTCTAGTGTCAACATAGAACAAGAGGAGTGTTGTGTTTAATTTAGGATTTTTTCGGGGTTCGTTTGGACATTTTTATACATTAACTGGGTTTTCCAGGCATTTTATGTGCATAATTCAAATTTGAACTACATGCACATTCTCTAGTGCATATAAACTGGTTGAAAAATCAAATATGTGTCCTTGGTTGCATGCTTAGGTCCCATGCAAGAAATGAGAATGAATTTCAAACACCCTGCCACTGTCACTCGGCCACACACATTGAGATACCTAGTTTTTAAATTCTAGTAAATCCAAAACTCGTTTGAAATTCATGAAACTTGGCATGCTATCATGGAGCGGCATCAACATGCCGTGGTAAATTTTTTGTCCCATTTGGGGCAGGTTTGGGTATAAGCTTCTCACGAACCAGAGCTTCTCACAACAAGCATGATGGTTTCGGTAGGGAACGTGCCGCCTTTGGGGACGAAACGATATCCGTTGCCTCTTATTGCTTTCAAAATTTTCTAGTGTCAGCATAGAATAAGAGGAGTGTTGTGTTTAATTTAGGAATTTTTCGGGGTTCGTTTGGACATTTTTATACATTAACTGGATTTTCCAGGCATTTTATGTGCATAATTCAAATTTGAACTACATGCACATTCTCCAGTGCATATAAACCGGTTGAAAAAACAAATATGTGTCCTGGGTTGGATGCTTTGGTCCCATGCAAGAAAGGGGAATGAATTTCAAACACCTTGCCACCGTCACTCGGCCGCAAACATTGGGATGCCTGGTTTTAAATTCTAGTAAATCCAAAACTCGTCTGAAATTCATGAAACTTGGCATGCTATCATGGAGCAGCATCAACATGCCGTGGTAAATTTTTTGTCCCATTTGGGGCAGGTTTGTGTATAAGCTTCTCACAAATGAGAGCTTCTCACAACAAGCGTGATGGTTTCGGTAGGGAATGTGCCACCTTTGGGGACGAAACGATATCCGTTCCCTCTTACTGCTTTCAAAATTTTCCTAGTGTCAACAGAGAACAACATGAGTGTTGTGTTTAATTTTGGAATTTTTCGGGGTTCGTTTGGACATTTTTATACATTAATTGTGTTTTCTAGGCATTTCATGTGCATAATTCAAATTTGAACTACATGCACAAGCTCCAGTGCGTATAAATTGGTTGAAAAATCAAATATGTGTCCTTCGGGGCATGCTTAGGTCCCATGCAAGAAATGGGAATGAATTTCAAACACTAGGGCACTGTTGATTGCCAGCAAAACATTGAGATACTTTGTTTTTAAATTCTAGTAAATCCAAAACTCGTCTAAAATTCATGAAACTTGGCATTCTATAATGGAATGGCACCCGACATGCTGTGGTATTTTTCGTGTCCATTTTGAGAGAAGGCGCACTCGATTAACAGCCAACAAAGGCATTTTGAAACAAATAGCTGCCACTGTAACATCTCAAACGTTTTGTATAATTTAAATAGTGTGTGTTCTATTAACCATTCACGTGATGCCACGCCTCACTCTTTTAATGGCTAGGAGGTCCCGTGCAGACAGGTGCTTGAGTGCTTGATTAAACGGAAGGCATGCGAGCTGAACTCTAATGCTGAGGCTCACCGGGAAGCATGCGAGCTGTACGCAGTGCAGGCTCACCGGGAAGTGAGCCCTTTGACTTCCATGGCCGTCCGCCTTGCTCGCATCCTCTACATTAGTGGCGCCTGTGGGAGTCCTGGATTAAGGGGTCTCCGGACAGCCGGACTATATCCTTTGGCCGGATTGTTGGACTATGAAGATACAAGATTGAAGACTTCGTCCCGTGTCCGGATGGGACTCTCCTTAGCGTGGAAGGCAAGCTTGGCAATACTGATATGCATATATCCTCCCTTGTAACCGACTCTGTGTAACCCTATCCCCCTCCGGTGTCTATATAAACCGGAGGGTTTAGTCCGTAGGACAACAACAATCATACCATAGGCTAGCTTCTAGGGTTTAGCCTCTACGATCTCGTGGTAGATCAACTCTTGTAATACTCATATCATCAAGATCAATCAAGAAGGACGTAGGGTATTACCTCCATCGAGAGGGCCCGAACCTGGGTAAACATCGTGTCCCCCGCCTCCTGTTTCCATCCACCTTGGACGCACAGTTTGGGACCCCCTACCCGAGATCCGCCGGTTTTGACACCGACATTGGTGCTTTCATTGAGAGTTCCACTGTGCCGTCACCATAAGGCTTGATGGCTCCTTCGATCACTGGTAATGATGCGGTCCAGGGTGAGGTTTTTCTCCCCGGGCAGATCTTCGTATTCGGCGGCTTCGCACTGCGGGCCAACTCGCTTGGCCATCTGGAGCAGATCGAGAGCTACGCCCCTGGCCATCATGTCAGGTTCGGAAACCTAATCTACACTGCCGACACCCGCGGAGACTTGATCTTCGACGGATTCGAGCCCATGTCAGGTGCGTCACATGATCACAACAAGCATGATTTAGCTCTGCCGTCGGACAATGTTCGAGAGATCACACCTGCAACTACTCCGGGCTTCAATTCGGAGCAAATTGCGCCATCCGAGGACGGGTGGATAGACCCCTCCATGGAGGCCGCACTCTCAGTGGCGATAGCGCCGGATACTGACTTCCACCCTTACGAGAGCCGTGTTGCCGAACCACTGGATTTGTCTCCGGCCATGGACTCCGATCCACCTGCGTTCGTGCCTATCGAATCCGATTGGGCGCCGATCATGGAGTTCAGCTCCGCGGATATCTTTCAGCACTCACCTTTCGGCGACGTGCTAAATTCATTAAGGTCTCTCTGCTTGTCTGGAGAACCTCGGCCGAACTATGTCCGGCTAGAATGGGATGCAGACGACGAAAAAATTCGCTGTCCACCCACCACCCACTTAGTAGCCACTATCGACGATTTAACCGACATGCTCGACTTCGACTCCGAAGACATCGACGGTATGGACGACGATGCAGGAGACAAACAGGAACCACCGCCCACAGGGCGCTGGACCGCCACCTCATCATATGATATATACATGGTGGACACCCCCAAAGAAGGCAATGGTGACGAGACAGCGGAGGATGACCCCTCCAAGAAGCAACCCAAGCGCCAACGTCAGCGGCGCTGCTCTAAGTCCCGCCATAGCAAAAGTAGGGATACCGGCACAAGAGACAATAACACTCCGGATAGTGCCGAAGACAACAACAATCCCCTCCAGCACGATTTAGTGCGGGAGGGTGAACAAGCTAGCCCTCCAAAGCATGCAGCAGATGGAGAACCGGAGGAGGACAATTACATGCCTCTCTCCGAAGACGAGGTGAGCCTCGGTGACGAAGAAATTATCGTGCCTGAGGATCCCGTCGAGCAGGAGCGCTTCAAGCGCCGGCTTATGGCCACAATAAATAACTTGAAGAAAAAGCAACAACAGCTTCAAGATGATCAAGACTTGCTAGCAGATAGATGGACCGAAGTCCTTGCGGCCGAGGAATACGAACTCGAGCACCCCTCCAAGAGTTACCCAAAGCGCAGGTAGCTACATCACCTCAAGGAGGAAGCATTGAAACCTATATCACCAGTGTACGATGCGGCTGACCAGCCACCTCGTGGCCGAGCCAGAGAGGCGTTTCAGCCTAAAGTTCAGCCTGCACCCCGCCCCCACTCAAACAAAAATACCAAGGCCCGGGGCAACACATGGGACCTGCGATATGTATTGGAAAGCAGGGCACAACATGCAAGGTCGATATACGGGTCACGGGGGCGCGCGCCAACGCGGGACAATGACCGTCACGCCGGATACACTAAAAGTAAATCCGGCCAAGCCGAATACAACAGACAAGACTCATATGAACTACGTCGTGATATAGCCCGGTGTAGGATCGAAAGTATGTCTAGAGGGGGGGGGTGATTAGACTACTTGACCAAATAAAAATCTAGCCTTTTCCCAATTTTAGTTCTTGGCAGATTTTAGCTATCTTAGCACAAGTCAAGCAATCTCCACACAATTCAAGCAAGCATGCAAAAGAATATATGAGCAGCGGAAAGTAAAGCATGCAACTTGCAAGAATGTAAAGGGGAGGGTTTGGAGGATTCAAACGCAATTGGAGACACAGATGTTTTTGTCGTGGTTCCGATAGGTGGTGCTATCGTACATCCACGTTGATGGAGACTTCAACCCACGGAGGGTAACGGTTGGACGAGTCCACGGAGGGCTCCACCCACGAAGGGTCCACGAAGAAGCAACCTTGTCTATTCCATCACGGCCGTCGCCCACAAAGGACTTGCCTCACTAGCGGTAGATCTTCACGAAGTAGGCGATCTCCTTGCCCTTACAAACTCCTTGGTTCAAATCCACAATCTTGTCGGAGGCTCCCAATTGACACCTAGCCAATCTAGGAGACACCACTCCAAGAAGTAACAAATGGTGTGTTGATGATGAACTCCTTGATCTTGTGCTTCAAATGATAGTCTCCCCAACACTCAACTCTCTCTCACAGGATTTGGATTTGGTGGAAAGAAGATTTGAGTGGAAAGCAACTTGGGGAAGGCTAGAGATCAAGATTCATATGGTTGGAATGGAATATCTTGACCTCAACACAAGTGTAGGTGGTTCTCTCTGAAAAAATGTGTATTGGAAGTGTAGGTATGTTCTGATGGCTCTCTCCATGAATGAAGAGTGGGTGGAGGGGTATATATAGCCTCCACACAAAATCTAACTGTTACACACAATTTGCCAAACTCGGTGGGACCGAATGGTTAAACTCGGTCAGACCGATTCAGCAAATCTAGTGACCGTTAGGATTTTCGGTGGGACTGAGATGCAACTCGGTAGGACCGATATGGTTAGGGTTAGGGCATAACGTAATCTCGGTGTGACCGATTACACATACTCGGTGGGACCGATTTTGGTAATAGCTAACTAGAGAGTTGGTCAGGTAAACTCGGTGAGACCGATTCGCTCATCTCGGTGAGACCGAAATGTTACAAAAGGGAAACAGAGAGTTTACATTGCAATCTCGGTGGGACTGATCGCTCATCTCGGTAAGACCGAAACGTTACGAAGGGAAACAGAGAGATTACAATCCCATCTCGGTGAGACCGAGATCCCTATCGGTGAGACCGATTTGCCTAGGGTTTGTGGCAGTGGCTATGACATTTGAAACTCGGTGGCGCCGGGTAGAAAGAATCGGTGTGGCTGAGTTTGACTTTTGGTTTAGGTCATATGTGGATGTGGGAAGGTAGTTGAGGGTTTTGGAGCATATCACTAAGCATTTTGAGCAAGCAAGCCATTAAGCAACACCTCATCCCTCCTTGATAGTATTGGCTTTTCCTATAGACTCAATGTGATCTTGGATCACTAAAATATAAAATGTAGAGTCTTGACCTTCAAGCTTGAGCCAAACTTTTTGTCCTTAGAATTTTGAGGGATCCACTTTCCTCATCCATGCCATGCCATTCATTGAGCTTTTCCTGAAATATTAATCTTGGAATAATGTTAGCTTAATGAGCTATATGTTGTTAGGAATTACCAAAACCACCTAGGGATAGTTGCACTTTCAGTCCCCCCCCCTTTGGTAATTGATGACAACATATAGATCAAAGCTTCGACAAATGATAATAAGAGTGAAAGATATTGTCGCTTTGAGAAGTATGTGAAAAGCAAGAGCTCCCCCTAAATTTGTGCATATCTTAAGATTTGCTTTGGACTGCAAATGCACAATGAGTTAGGATCATGGGTTACTCTTCCATGTCACATACATCTTGGTGGAGCGCTCAAAATGATAAGAATTAAATACATGCACTCATCACTAAGCAAAGTGAATGATCATATAAGGATAAGTAAGATAATATCATCTAACAAGCATAAGTGTAGCTTATGATCAACCACATGATCATCAATGTCTCACAGATAATAGCATAGTATCTCAAGCAATCAAAAGACAAACAAGGTTCAACCAAGAAGACAAGAGAGAACAAAAGCAAACTCTCTCTCTCTCTTGAAGCCTATGATCTATACATTTTTCTCCCCCTTTGGCAACAAGTTACCAAAAATTTCATAGAAAATGCATAGCACTAAAATGTCTCTCAGGCTTGGTCTTCAGGTGGTGGTGTCCGTATAACGCCAAGAACGAAGGCTTCAGTCGAAGTAGATGGAGCTGATGGAGTAGGTGCTGGAGCTGGTGGCACTGAAGCTGTAGCTGGTGCAGATGAAGTGGGTCTAGTGTCTGGAACAGGCACTGCAGGAAACCTCTGAGCTCTAGGCACTCTGGCAAATGCATCAGTGGTTGTCTTGCCCTTCCTCTCCTGCATATCATCTTGAAGTTGCTCCACAATAGACTGAATCTCAATTACCTTCACATCCAAGTCATAGAATTTTTGCTCCATGATTCTTTCCAAGCTCTCCTAGTTTTGAGTCAGGGTGGCCAGTCCGTTCTCAATCCTCAGAGTGGATGCAATCAGGTAGCCAAGCTGATCTTGCTTGCTTTTCAAAAAGTACTTAGATGCCTCCTCTTGAGTTGGCATCTTGGTAGCTTTCTCCTTCTTCTCTTGAGCTTGTACTGATGATGGTTCATTCTGATTCATCACAACTTGATTGTCCTCAAAGTCAGGATAGATAGGCAAGTGTTCCTTATCCAAAAGTATGTGCCTGTGCCCATCTTTGAGTTTATCAACTCCTGGATCTGTGGGGCATATCCACAACTTCTTTTCTGGTCAGCTGCAGTCCTCTTGATAGTCTCAACTATAAGGCTCATGACCTTGAACTTCTGTGGCACATCAAATATATGTAGCAAGTTAATTGAATGGCCTCTGATCATTCTGTGATCACCAGACTTGGGCAAGAGAGTGTGCCTAAGGATCCAATTGATTGTAGGCAGCCCTGACAGCAAGTGTTTTACTAACCCAAATTGGTGAGTCTCAAGATCATCTTTAGGAATCTCCTTGTACATGTTTGCCATGGAGTGTTGATCCATCTTCTTCTTGGCATAGACATCCAAGTCATCTTCTTCTTCCTTAGGAGCATTGATCAGATTTGCCCATTCCTCAATAGTTGAGTGGTACCTTGTACCTTCAGACATCCATACTATCCTGCCATCTGGATAGAAGTGTGCTGTGGAGTAGAATTGCATTATGAGCTCCTCATTCCACTTTGTGAGCTTTTGCCCAACAAAGTCTGCAACTCCACAAGCACTGAAGCTGTCAAACACACCAGGATAGTGTTCCTCATTTTCCTTGATATACTTCCAGTCGACCCACCTCATTTCACACACTATAGGCTTCTTGTCCAACAACACTGTCTCATAGAAGTCCTGCTATTCCTTGCCGTGGAACCTGTAATCAACAGCAGTCCTTCTCCTGGTAGCATATGGATCTGTCTCTCTCCATAGCCTCAACCCTGAGTCTCTCCTGATCTTCATGTTCTCAGCCACAGGATGAGCATCATTGTGGTCTGGAATCTTAGGTTTGAGCTTTCTCAGGACTTGTCCTTCATCATCTTCATCAGCAGCAACTTCAGGCACTGGGGCCTTGTTCTTCTCAGCAGCTGGTATACTCATGGTATTCCTCTTAGGTGCACTCTTGGCCTTGGAGGCTGCTTTGGGTGCTTCTTTGGGCTTAGATGAAGCAGCCCCTGTCCTGATAGCATCACCCATAAGCTTATGTGCCTTGGGTGCTGGTGCAGCAACCTCTTCTTCTTCTTCTTCTTCCATCATGGAAGCCTTTCCAATCACTCTGGCCATGGTCTTCTTGACCCTTTCCTTCCTTTTCTTCCCTTCTACAGCAGCCTCTTTGGGTTCAGATCCCAAAGGGACTTGAGTAGATGCTCTGGCCTTAGACATTGGAATTCTCTTTGCAGGAAGCTTTTGCTTCATGCCTGGCTTGGTGGCAGCAGTAGTGCTATATTCCTTCTTAACCACTTTCTTCTTGGAAGTGGCCTCATCCTCAACTGCCACATAGTCTTCATCCTCAGACTCTGAAGTTTTCTTCTTCCTTGTTCTGGTGGCAGCTTTGGGCAAGTTGCTGGGAGTGCTCCTGCTACCATCATCTGAACTGCTGAGGGACTACCACCCTCACTCAGGTGAACCTGCTCCTCTGACCTGTTCTGGCTGTCACTCTGATCAGACATATTGCAAACACTGACAGTAGACCCTGTGAATAGATATAGATGAGATAGAGTGGATGAGCATCACAAAATACAGAGGTTTTTGCAAGAGAATGAGTCAAAAACTTAGTTTTAGTTTTCCACAGAAAGCATTTCGGATCAACCGATTTGTAAACTCGATGATACCGAAGCAGCTGTTGGAAGCTAAACTAGTGAACTCAGTCAGACCGAGTCACAGTTCGGTGGCATCGAGACTCCTAGGGTTTCACAAAGTCCTGAACTCGGTCACACCGATTTGCAATTCTCGGTCAGACCAAAAATTACATGTGCAATGGCCTGAGTCGAATCGGTGGTACCGAGTTCCACAACTCGGTGGGTCCGAGATGGTTTCGGCGGAAACCTAACCCTAAATTTTCAATTCAACTCTAATCTACAGAGTTTTTTGACTGGATAAGATCGTTTCAATCGTGGTAAGAATCATAATGAACACAATGTGCTAGGAATCGGGTGGGGATAGCACTGTGATCGAGTCCATACCCTTGTTCGGCGATGAACTCGCTACGGCGGCAACGGCGGGGAAGAATTCCGTTGACGGCGGCAGAGACCAGCGACAGGAGGTGGCTGGCGACGAGGAGGACTATCCGGAGACCCAGGAGGCAGAGTGAGCTATGCGCAGGCGAAGGGGTTTCGGAGAAATTTCCAAAATTTTGCTCGTGAGTATATGTAGCCCGACCCTGTCGGTGTGACCGACTGGAACAACTCGGTGGCACCGAGATTCATAACTGCAAGCAGTTACAGAAACTCGGTGTGACCGAAAGGTTCAAATCGGTTGCACCGAGATTGAAAACCTAGATTGACTTAGTGATCTCGGTATGACCGAAATGGATGAATCGGTCAGACTGAAATGCACAAAGAAGTTTTGGAAGTTTAAGTCTATGACGAATCGGGGACTCCGAGTGCTCCTCACACAGAGTGGTTCGAATCTGACTTGATCAAATTTTGTGATGTAGCATGAATAGAGTTTGAGACGAGAAAAGCATAGACAGCTAGAGAGGGTTCTTAGGCATTCTTGTCCATCCACTTGGCAAAAGAAAAGGAAAACAATCAATCAAAACAACAAGTGGATGTCCTCGAATGAGTGAGATATTGAATCAACATGCTCACACAATAAAATGGCAATTGAAATATGTGGCAAAGCATACACAACCAATTCTAGCATCTATCAAACAATTTGCGATGACTAGGTCATCTATATATGAGTATATTGACTTAGGAGTCAAATGAGAACATTTGATCATAGGTCATACTTATCATTTAAGCACAAGTGGGGTTACCACTTTTACATAAAGCATTGTTGTGTTCACACCATTAGAGTTGCTTTAGCTCAATTCTTAGAGTAAAGCTCCCCCTAGATGTGAGATCCCCCCTAAGAGGGATGAACTAACCTTGGGTTTTGTCGATGATGACTTCATGTAGATGTTGAAGATGTGGATGCTCAATGTTGATGTAGATCATTTGGAGCTATCCATTGGAGTGAGTTGCACTTTCAATACCTACATGGGTTAGTCCCACAAGGAACAAACAAGGATATCCATAGACATAAAGTGATGCACACACAAGATGATGTCTATGAAAGCTTTTAGGTTACCTTGTCCCTTGTCTTACCAACAAGAGGGTTTGTGACTCCTTGAACTAGTGCAAGATGTGGAAGTTGATTGCACTTGTTCTTGCCAAGATGATAAGAGTGAAGTATGTTGGCGGAGTCACCCTCAAGAACTCTCTAGTTCTTCTTCTTCGGGATCCACACCATCTTGATGGGAATCCTCGGTGTTGTAGTTGTACTTGATGAAGTGGAACTTGAAGTAGTCTTGGGAACCCACATGACCAAGGCCTTAGGAGCTTCTTCAAATGCATCAATTTCCTCTTGAAGCTTGTCCTTGCCTTTTTGCTTGTGGTCTTGTGGTGGAAGATCATCTTGAGCTTGTGTCCCTTTGAGAGAAGTAGGATCATACTTCTCTTGTTGAGGAACAAACTTCGTCTTGGGGTATTGATCTTCTTCCCACTCAACTCCATTGGCATTGAACTTTCGTTCAAAACCAACACCTTGATTCTTCCGGTGCCTTCCTTGCTTGCGTATAATTTCCTCGAATTGCTTACTTCCGGCAAGGCTCTTGTAAACACCTTTCTCTATAATTCCCTTCAATAAGCTATTTTCTTGCTCAAGTGTAACTTGGCTAAGAGAATCATTAGTGGAATCAAGAGAACTACTAGAAGCAACAATATTGGATTTAGCATGATTATTGTTACTACTAGAGGAAGAATCTTTCTTGTTCTTGTTACTAGACTTGACTTGAGGCATGTAAGTGGATAAGAGTAAACGCTTGGCAATGTAAGAAGAACTTTTCTTACGAAGATCATCATTGATTGCTTTTAAGAACTCATGCTCTTGCTCAAGGTTGAGCTTTTCAAAGCGTAATTTCTCATGAGTCCTTAAAAGTTCTCGATGATCTCCTAAGATAGTTTCATGAGCTAACTTAAGAGTGTTTAGTTCTTTAGTTAGAGACTCAATCTTCTCCTTATCATTGTCATTCGTTTATTCTTGATTAGCATGATTAATTGACGTTTCATCATAGTATTGATCACTAGAGTTGTCAACAAGTAAATCATCATCACCTAACAAGTCATCTTCATCACTATTGAAATCAACATACTCAGGGTGTGATACCTTTGGGCCTTTAGCCATGAAGCATGTTCCAACTCCTTCATTTGGTGAGTCAAATATGTCATAGGAGTTGGTTGTCACAAGTGCTAGACCGGCAACACCTTCATCTTGAGTATATTCGGAGTCGGAATGATAGCTTCTCTCGGAGTGGTTGTCGGAGTCGGAGCCGGATACCCATTCACCAACATGAGCTCGATTTCTTCGTTTTGTGTATCTCCTTGATGACTTGTCCTTTATTTCCGAATCCTTGCTTCTCCGTGAGGGTCTTTGTTCATAACGATCATCTCTACTCCTTCTTTCTCTAGATGGTGATTCTTCTCTTCTACTTCTTCTCTTGGGAGAATCTTCTCTTCTCTTGTAGGGGGTCGTACACTCATTGGAATAGTGTCCGTGCCTTCCACAATTGTAGCAGTTTCGCTTTCGACTAGAAGATCTTTTGTCATTGTAGGACCTTGACTTGGAGCTTCTCTCTTTGCTTCTACTCTTGTAGAACTTGTTGAAGTTCTTCACCATTAAGCTCAATTCTTCATTGAAGGTTTGTTTCTCACTCGATGATGTGGGGCTTCACATGAGGCTTTGTAAGCACCACTTGATTTGTTGTGAAGTTCCTCTTTATCCTTGAGTGACATCTCATGAGCAACAATTCTTCTGATGACTTCCGTTGGCTTGAGATCTTTGTAATTGGGCATCATTTGGATCAATGTGCACACGGTATCATATTTTCCATCCAAGGCTCTTAGGATCTTCTTGATGATGAATCTATCGGTCATCTCTTCACTCCCTAAGCCGGCAATCTCATTTGTGATAAGAGCAAGCCTAGAGTACATTTCAGCGACACCTTCACCATCCTTCATTTTGAACTTGTCAAGTTGACTTTGAAGCACATCCAATTTGGATTCCTTGACGGAGTCGGTACCTTCGTGCATATCAATCAAAGTATCCCAAATTTCCTTTCCATCCTCAAGACAACTGATTTTGTTGAATTCTTCGGGGCACAATCCGTTTGAAGAGGATATCACAAGCTTGAGCGTTGTATTGCAGCATCTTCAACTCTTCCGTGGTAGCTTCACGGTTCGGTTCTTTCCCATCAAAGAATTCACCTTGCAAGCCAATACACACAATAGCCCAAACGGCGGGGTTATGTCCAAGAATATGCATTTTCATCTTATGCTTCCAACTTGCAAAATTAGTGCCATCAAAGTAAGGACCTCTATGGTGATAATTTCCCTCGCTAGACGCCATACTCTCCTAGGTTGTGAAACCAAGGCAATGTCCACCAAAAGCTATGGAAATCAAAGCAAATGGAGACCAAAGCTCTGATACCACTTGTAGGATCGAAAGTATGTCTAGAGGGGGGGTGATTAGACTACTTGACCAAATAAAAATCTAGCCTTTTCCCAATTTTAGTTCTTGGCAGATTTTAGCTATCTTAGCACAAGTCAAGCAATCTCCACACAATTCAAGCAAGCATGCAAAAGAGTATATGAGCAGCGGAAAGTAAAGCATGCAACTTGCAAGAATGTAAAGGGAAGGGTTTGGAGGATTCAAACGCAATTGGAGACACGGATGTTTTTGTCGTGGTTCCGATAGGTGGTGTTATCGTACATCCACGTTGATGGAGACTTCAACCCATGGAGGGTAACGGTTGCGCAAGTCCACGGAGGGCTCCACCCACGAAGGGTCCATAAAGAAGCAACCTTGTTGAGGGAGTCCTGGGTTAGGGGGTGTTCGGGTAGCCGGACTATACCTTCAGCCGGACTCCAGGATTATGAAGATACAAGATTGAAGACATCGTCCCGTGTCCGAATGGGACTTTCCTTGGCATGGAAGGCAAGCTTGGCGATGCGGATATTCAAGATCTCCTACCATTGTAATCGACTTTGTGTAACCCTAACCCTCCCCAGTGTCTATATAAACCGGAGGATTTTAGTCCGTAGGACAACTTCATCATACAACAATCATACCGTAGGCTAGCTTCTAGGGTTTAGCCTCCTTGATCTTGTGGTAGATCTACTCTTGTACTACACATATCATCAATATTAATCGAGCAGGACGTAGGGTTTTACCTCCATCAAGAGGGCTCGAACCTGGGTAAAACATTGTGTCCCTTGTCTCCTGTTACCATCCGCCTAGACGCATAGTTCGGGACCCCCTACCCGAGATCCGCCGGTTTTGACACCGACATTGGTGCTTTCATTGAGAGTTCCTCTGTGCCGTCGCAATTAGGAAGGATGCCTCTTCCCGTCTTTAAAGACGGCGCCGTTACTAAGGGAGCCTTGGCTGTCGGCCAAACTCTCCGGCTAGGCGGTTTTCTCATGACCGCCTGTTCGGCCGTTGCGCCGACGGTGACCTCTCGGGTCATCAAAAGCAATCTTCACGTCAGCTCGGAGCCCGTCGAGCAGTTAGATCCAATGGAGCTCTCTTCCGTAAACGAGCTCTTGGATCACATCGCCGCCTTGGGGGTCACTACGGATTATGACCAGGTTGGGCTTAAACCCGATCTAAGATAAATTAATTCTCCCCAAGTCACCCATCACGTTGCCGTGGTAGAGGCACAGTGCAGCGACTCTTCATCTATCTTAAGGACTAGCTACGTCCGTATTCCCGATCCCTCCAAGCCGGATACCCGCGGAGGGGAGGATGTAACTCAAGACCTGAACTTCGAATCCATGAATCCAAACTTTAGAGTTCGGAAACTCCTTGGCCTCTGAGTCTTAGATTGGGTGAAGTTCCGGATTTAATTCCACCCACCCACCCGAACATAAGCGATCTATCCCAAATCAGGCAAAAGCCCGAAGAAACAGTACATCATTACTGGGCAAGGTTCCTCCTGGTTATGAACATGATAAAGGACTGCCGCGAGGAAGATGCAATCTCAATCTTTTGCAATAATTGCATGGATAAGGGAATCCTCAACGCCACAGGTCGTCGTGATCTTACACGCTTCGCTGACTTGGCGTCCATAGTACAAAAGTACTGTGCAATGGAAAGCGCTCGGAAAACCGAAACTAAATTTTGGGACAATCCGGCCCTGAATAGAAACCTCGTCTGAAATAAAAGGGTGCATCATCATCAGACACCCGGGTTAGAAACCAAAAAATCAAAACCCTCTACAGGGCATGGAACCGTACTGGAGGGATGGCTTAATGGACCCTGTAAAATTCATAGTACAGAGGACGCCACACCAACTCATAGCCTTAGACCATGTTGGATACTCTGGCAGGTGGCCAAAAGGGGCGAAGATCTCCTAATTCCGGAGGCCGCAGAAAGCCACCTCAGGGACTCCAGTATAGTCTTAACAGTCTTCGAGACTTTCGCATCAAATAATATGCGAAAAAGAACACTCCGCAACCTCGCCGAAGTCTATCAAGTAGCAACAATAAATCCATGGAGTGACATGGCTATTACTTTTAATGCCAGCAATGAACCTAAATTCCGAACAGCTCGAGCACCAGCTGCATTGGTACTCAGTCCTATAGTGGACGGCTTTCGCCTCACCAAGGTACTCATGGACGGAGGCAGCGGATTGAACCTCATTTATGAGGAAACACTTCAAAAATGGAAATAGACTGGAACCGCATTGAGCGAAGCAGCACAACCTTTAGAGGAATAATCCCCATTCGGGAAGCGCACTGTGCAGGAAAAATCACACTAGACGTGGTGTTCGACACGCCGGATAATTATAGGTCCGAAGAGGTCACATTCCAAGTGGCCCCATTCAGTAGCGGATACCACACTCTGCTGGGGTGGGAAGCGTTTACAATCTTCCAAGCAATACCCCATTATGGGTACATGAAGCTCAAGATGCCCGGGCCGAACGGAATCATCACTCTCGCTAGTGATCCGGACATAGCACTCCGCGCCGAAAGCAAGACAGCCGCATTGGCCCTTGAGGCACTGTCCGAAGCCCTAGCGGCTGAGGAACTGACTACGCTGCGCTCCACGGTAAACAGGGACGATGTGATACTCGACAAAAGATCCAAGTCCACCTCCTTTAAACCAACGGATGAAATAGTCAAATTCCAGGTCCATCCAATGGACCCCAATAAAACAGCTTCCATCGGGGCACGATTAAACCCCAATGTAGATGCCTCACTGCGAGAATTCCTACGGGAGAACTGGGACATTTTTCCCTGGCACCCTTCAGACATGCCAGGAATCCCACGCAGGCTGGCCGAACAGAGCTTAAATATCCTAAAAGGATTCAAACCTATCAAACAAGCCCTTCGGTGTTTCTCTGAGCCCAAGAGACAGGCAATGGGAGAGGAGCTAGCCAAACTATTGGAGGCCGGATTCATCAGAGATATAAAACATCCGGACTGGCTAGCAATTTTGGTGATGGTACCAAAGAAGGACAAATCCTGGCGCCTGTGCGTTGACTTCAAAGACCTGAACAAGGCTTGCCCAAAGGATCCCTTCCCCCTCCACCGCATCGATCAAATTATCGATGCCACTGCAGGACATGATTCGTTGTGCTTCCTTGACGCATACTCCGGTTACCATAAAATCAAGATGGCCGAGTCAGACCAAGCCGCAACGGCATTCATCACCCTATACGGTCCATTCTGCTTCAACACAATGCCTTTCGGGCTCAAAAACGCCGGTGCAACATATCAGCGCATGATTCAAACATGTCTGGCAAACCAGATCGGAAAAATAGTAGAGGCATACGTGGATGATGTGGTCGTAAAAACAAGACATGTCGAATCTCTAGTAGACGACTTGAGGCTTACATTTGACAACCTCTGAGCATATGACATCAAGCTAAATCCAGAAAAAATGCATTTTCGGCGTTCCGGCCGGAAAGCTCTTGGGCTTCATTGTATCTGGTAGAGGAATCGAAGCAAATCCAGCCAAGATCCGAGCTTTGTCACAATCGGATATCCCAAAGGACCTCAAACAAATACAAAAATTAACCGGATGCGTGGCGGCTCTAAGACGCTTTATCTCCTGTTTGGGAGAAAATGCGCTACCCCTCTATCGCCTCCTTCGGCGCACCGAATACTTCGAGTGGACGGATGCCGCCACGGCCGGACTCAAGGAAATAAAAGCCATATTAGCAACAAACCCTGTCCTGGCCACGCCAAACATCGGCGAACCAATGCTCTTGTACATTGCAGCAACCCATCAAGTTTTCAGCGCAGTACTCGTCGTCGAGCGGGAAACGGACGGACACAAATTCCCCCTTCAAAAGCCAGTTTACTATGTGTCCACTGTCCTCACCCCATGCAAATCACAGTACCCACATTATCAAAAGATTGCATATGCGGTATTCATGGCATCCCGGAAGCTACGACACTACTTTCAAGAGTGTTCAATCACAGTAGCATCGGAAGTACCACTCAACGATATTATAAACAACCGTGACGCAACGGGCCGGATTGCAAAATGGGCCATCGAGCTCCTCTCGTTCGACATAACTTATAGGCCACGACGGGCTATCAAGTCGCAAGTTTTGGCCGACTTTGTCGCAGAATGGACGAAGGCCGAACTCCCTAAAGAGTATGACACATATTCAAACTGGATCATGCACATCGACGGTTCCAAAATGTTGGCCGGACTAGGGGCCGGCGTCGTTTTGACGTCCCCCACAGGAGACACAGTTCAATAGGTACTCTAGATTATGTACACGGACTCCAACAATGCAGCCGAATATGAGGCCCTTTTACATGGTCTCCGGATGGTAGTATCCATGGGCATTCAACGCCTAGAGGTGCGTGGGGATTCGAACCTTGCGATATCCCAAATAAATGGAGACTTCGATGCCAAGGATCCAAAAATGGCAGCTTACCGCAACGCCGTCCTCAAAATGTCAGCTCGGTTTGAGGGGCTCGAATTTCACCATATAGCCCAAGAAAACAATCAGGCGGCAGACATCCTGGCACGCATCGTTGCAAAACGCGATGCGGTCCCCCCCAACATTTTCCTGGAAAGGCTGTTCAAGCCATCCGTAGTATGGGAAGGGGAACATGGCAATATTAGCCCGGACCCAACCGCACTGTCCGACGCCGAACAATCTGACATAATCGGAGGCTCTGCCAATGAAATCACAACCTCGGCCCACGTACTAATGGCCGTTATTGCCCCGTGGATAGAACCATTCCTAGCCTACCTTACTAGGTAGGAACTCCCAGAGGACCAAAATGAGGCACACTGTATAGTGCGGCGATCTAAAGACTATAAAGTCCATGAGGGAGAACTTTATAAGAAAAGCACTACCGGAGTCCTTCAAAGGTGCATCTCCGAAGAGGAAGGGCGGAACCTGCTGGCTGAAATTCATGCCGGACTCGGTGGCCATCACGCCGCAGCCCGGTCCCTTGTAAGCAAGGCTTTCTGTACATGCTTTTATTGGCCAACGGCCCGGGCGGACGCTCATGACTTGGTCCAAAAATGTGTCAGTTGCCAGCTTTTTGCAAACCAAAGCCATATGCCACCCACCGCCCTCCAAACTATCCCCATCACTTGGCCTTTCGCGGTCTGGGGGCTTGACATGGTGAGACCCCTTAAAGGCGGAACCCACAAGAAAAAAATACTTACTGGTCATGGTGGATAAGTTCACCAAATGGATAGAAGCCAAGCCTGTTAAGACAGCCGAATCCACTTGTGATAGACTTTATATCCAGGGTCGTACACCGTTATGGCATCCCCCACAGCATCATCATCGATAACGGCATGAACTTTACGGCCGATGAGGTAAAACTCTTGTGCAAAAACATGGGCATCAAGCTCGATTACGCTTCCGTCTATCACCCACAAACTAACGGTCAGGTCGAACATGCAAATGGTCTCATCATGAGCGGCATGAAACCCAGATTAGTGCGGTCCCTCAAGGAATCTAATACGCACTGGGTAGAGGAGCTCGACTCCGTACTCTGGGGGCTGCGGACCATGCCGAATCGCACCCCCGGATACACACCATTTTTATGGTGTATGGCGCAGAGGCAGTCTTGCCCTGCGACATAATTCATGACTCACTCGAGTGCGCATGTACAAAGAAAGGGAAGCCGAGCTCGATCGGCAGGACAGTTTGGACGCCTTAGAGGAGGAGCGCGACGTGGCACAAGCCCGTTCCGCATTCTATCAACAGCAGGCTCGAAGATATCAAAGCAGAGAAGTGCGGGCCGAAAACTACAACGTCGGTGAATTAGTTCTACGCCTGCCGGACAAGAAAAAGGACAAGCTGAAGCCCAAGTGGGAAGGTCCCTTCATAATCGACCAAGTCCTGACTGGTGGAGCATACCGCCTGCGAGATGCGTCGGATAACCGACTCGAGCCGAACCCATGGAACGCAGCCCGTCTCCGAAGATTCTATGCCTAGCGCCGGACTCTGTGTTTGTCTCCTTCCTCTGTCCATTTTTTACATTTTCTGTCTCACATTTCTCTCCTTCCCCTCTTTTCTTTTATAGCCCTTAAAGGCTCCTCAAGTGACGTGCTACTTGCGCTCATTAAACCTGGGGGCTTCTTTAACATAAGCTTATTTACTCGGGCTTCACGCCCACCACATGTGTCAAACTTCCGCATGTACCTTTTCTTCACTATTATATGCATCGATATGACTTAAGTTTTGGCCAAGCTGGGTTGCCTGGCTCCTGTGCTTACCCCTACGTTCCCGATTGTTCGGCTAGGTGGTAAAGGGAGCACCTCTACGATTGTTACTGCCGGATCAGCCGGATGTGTACCCCAGACTGGGTGAAGCCGAAAGCTAGCATTCTTAAGGGAATATTCGGTCGGTGAACTAAAAGATGACCTTTTTTTACTTATTTGTATATATGCCCCCAGATGATTTTCCTGCGTTTGTAGTCCGTACATGCACTTTAGGGCATGCCTCCCAGAGAAAGAAACCCCTAACGGAACTATTCTCTCTGGAAAATGTTTCTTACTAACCATGTAATATAACATAACTAGTTGGGCACTTGTCTGATAAAGCACTAATGACCCCTACGCCTGGTCTCCATGCATACCCCGGTTCTTACATAACCGGTAGGGTATTCGGACACACTCCGGACCGTCAGGTCCTAAGGTTGAAGCGAAAAGGTCGGCAACGACAAACAATCTATAATCCGGCTAGAAGCCATTACACATGTCAATTAAAAATTACATAGTCACTCTGACGGATTGTATTCCTCTTCAATACCATCTAACAGGCCGTCTAACTTACAGTCCTGCTGGGAATACTTTGCGGCCAATTCTACTTGGCCGTACACTAAGCTTACATGGATCTCCTTCCCGTCAGGCCCCACAGGTCCGACCTCGGCCATGTGGTTTGGGTCATGCTTCGTGTACTGCGTCTTCACCATGGCCCAGGCCTCCCTAGCGCCTTGTCGGCAGGCCGATATCTTCCACAACCGGAAGCGCCGCCGAGCTCCCTTAAGCTTCTCCGAAAGCTCTCCAAGGCCCTCTGGCATGGAGTGGGAAGGCCATAAGGCTTGGGAAACGCCTCGCATCGCCTGCCGAACTAGCTCGTGCAGTTGCGAGAGCACGGGAAGAAGGTCACCCGTAGAACCGGGCATCTCCTCTGCAGGACGACCCGTTAGCATACCTACATACATTACTCTATTAGTCGACTTCCTCGTGAACCCTTTTCTTTCAAAGATTCGCTTAAGCACTTACTAAATATGCCGCGTCGAAGCCGCTGATTCTCCTTAGTGGAGTCCGACAGCTGGCCACGAACATCTTTAAGTTCAACGTCCAACTTAGTGTTGGCGTCCTGAAGATCATTCTTATCCCCCCTCACCCTTGTTAGCATACTCTCACCGGCCTTTTGCCGGCGTAAGAGTTGTTGCCTCTCCGGATCCAGTCCGGCGCCATCTGCAATATGATTTGTCAGATTTATACCCACGCTGAACTTCGCAAGATACTAATCTTTCGAAGTGTATCTTACCAGAGGGGGTCTCTTTGGGCTCCGCTACCGCGGCTAGCGCGGCATCCAGTTGGGCTTTGCACTCTTCCAGCTCCTGGGACAGTACGGTATTCTTCTTTGTAAGAACCTGCATAACAAATGATCCTTAAATCAGTTACTCTAACTGTTTCAAGTCTCGGGGGCTACTGGTATATATATATATATAATTACCAAAATTTTCTTACCCGTATGTCTTTTACATATTGCTCCTTGGCTCTGGCTAGACCATTTTGAGCGGCACGGAGGTATGCATCTCCCGAATTAAAGGTATCTAATGCCTTTTGGGAGAAACAAGTGTCGCGAAGGATTGTCCGGCGACGCCTGTGGTTCATGGCACTCTCCACCTCAGAGTTGGTGGCAGACAACCTGTCCACATCCTCCATCGGAGGAGCGTCCGGTGCGCGCCTTGTGTTTGCCTCCGCCTCCGGACCAGGCTTTGGAGCCTGGCTGGTGGAGGCGCGGTTGGCAGCCTCTCCGGGTATAGTCCGACGAGGTCTCTTTGTCCTGAAGAGAGCACGAGTGTTAATATGCCTCGCAGGTGTAACACCTGGGATAAGTGGGCGCGCCATACCTTTGCGCTGACGCCTCGGTCCGGACCGCACCTCTTTTCTGCCCACGGGGCCCTGCGGCCCCTCATTGGCTTGCCGCCGCAGGTTCGGCCTCCCGTCTCAAAAACCTCCCCTGCAAAGCTCGGTTGTAATCACAAAACTGCAAACACGAGAGGGCGGACACCTATTCGCGGTACTGGGACTTCGATCTCAGTTACCTGGGAGGCCGGGTTTAGCCCTGGATAATCAGCCGTAATGGCCACCAAGGCGTTTTCCTTGCTCAATTGATGGAACACTCCATCAATCAGCTCCACAGATATGTCCGGATCCTCTTGAGATGCCGGGTCGAGGGACCTTCCTGGGTCCTCGGGTTGTGGAGGAGGGCTGTTTATTTCCTTAACAGCCCGGCGCAGTTCCTGCGTTGAAGTCGTTAGACTAAATATTTAACAATGGGAATACAAAACGGATGGGCAAGTAAATGCGGCCACTTACCCAGCTTGGTGGATTGTGCATAGAGAATCCACCCTGTGGGTTGACGCAGAGAAATTCCTCCTCTTCTCCCTTATACAAAGTGGACAAGATCTTTAGTAGAGCGGCAGCCGAATCCGGCTCCTTACGGCCGTAGCGGGTGGCGTCGTCCTCCCCGTTGAAGTCCCACATGGGGTGGCTTCTATACTGAAGTGGCTGCACCCCCCGCATTATGCATTCGGCCATAACCCCTATCATGGTCAGTCCGGAATGGGCTAACAATCTTATTCGGCCCATCAGGTAAATGATGTCCCTGTCACCTTCCCTTTGAGGGCTCCGTGGACGCTAGCTCAGGTGCTTCTTTAAGGGAGCACTGTCGAACTCAGGGAGGCCGATCCGAATAGGATCCGGCAGCGTGACGTCCTCTATATAAAACCATTCCGAAGGCCAGTCTTCGGACGCCTTCTTTGGGGTTCCGGATAGATATCCGGTCCCAGCGATGCGCCACACTTCGGCTCCGCCCACTTGATACATTGACCCCTCCTTAGAGCGGGGCACCAGGCAGAATAACCTATTCCACAGCGCGAAATGAGCCTCAACACCCAGGAATAGCTCGCAAAGGGCGACGAAGCCCGCGATATGCAATATAGAGCTGGGCGTGAGATTGTGCAGCTGGAGGCCGTAGAACTCCAGAAGCCCGCGGAGAAATGGATGAATTGGAAATCCAAGTCCTCTTATGAGATAAGGGACGAGGCACACCCGCTCTCCATTGGAGGGATTGGGGGTGCTCTCCGCTTGCTCTTCGCCATTATAGGTTGCGAGTCCGGCTCGGACTGGGACCATATAGGCCTGAGGGAGAAATCCCTTGGCCTGAAGCGACACTAGCTCGCTGTGCGGGATGGAGCACCTCTCCCAGTCTCCAGGTTTAGGACTGGAAGGGTGAGAGGAGGAGCTGCGACGGCTGGCCATGTTGGAATGGACCTTTGCTGGAGGCGCTCTGATGATTACTCGCGGAGAGGAGAAGGTGTGGTTTGGATCTGAATCCCCATCCCATTAAATAGGCGGCTCGTTTATGCAGCTAGGGGTGTGAATGTAAAAATACCCCGACTTTTCGCATTCATTTGATACGTGGAAGACGGCCATTATTGGGCGTGGAAGCCAAGGTGCGCTACATTACAAAAATCGGACATTATTCAGCAGGTACAAGGAATTTGGAGAAGAACCCGCCTTGCAATGTCGAAGACAATCTGCGCGCCGGACTCGTCGTCATTGAAGCCTGGTTCGGGGGCTACTGAGGGAGTCCTGGATTAGGGGGTGTTCGGGTAGCCGGACTATACCTTCAGCCGGACTCCAGGACTATGAAGATACAAGATTGAAGACTTTGTCCCATGTCCGGATGGGACTTTCCTTGGCGTGGAAGGCAAGCTTGGCGATGCGGATATTCAAGATCTCCTACCATTGTAACCGACTTGGTGTAACCCTAACCCTCCCCGGTGTGTATATAAACCGGAGGATTTTAGTCCGTAGGACAACTTCATCATACAGCAATCATACCATAGGCTAGCTTCTAGGGTTTAGCCTCCTTGATCTCGTGGTAGATCTACTCTTGTACTACCCATATCATCAATATTAATCGAGCAGGACGTAGGGTTTTACCTCCATCAAGAGGGCCCGAACCTGGGTAAAACATTGTGTCCCTTGTCTCCTATTACCATCCGCCTAGACACACAGTTCGGGACCCCCTACCCGAGATCCGCCGGTTTTGACACCGACACTTGTCTATTCCATCACGGCCGTCGCCCATGAAGGACTTGCCTCACTAGCGGTAGATCTTCACGAAGTAGGCGATCTCCTTTCCCTTACAAACTCATTGGTTCAACTCCACAATCTTGTCGGAGGCTCCCAAGTGACACCTAGCCAATCTAGGAGACACCACTCTCCAAGAAGTAACAAATGGTGTGTTGATGATGAACTCCTTGCTCTTGTGCTTCAAATGATAGTCTCCCCAACACTCAACTCTCTCTCACAGGATTTGGATTTGGTGGAAAGAAGATTTGAGTGGAAAGCAACTTGGGGAAGGCTAGAGATCAAGATTCATATGGTTGGAATGGAATATATTGACCTCAACACAAATGTAGGTGGTTCTCTCTCAGAAAATGTGTATTGGAAGTGTAGGTATGTTCTGATGGCTCTCTCCATGAATGAAGAGTGGGTGGAGGGGTATATATAGCCTCCACACAAAATCTAACCGTTACACACAATTTGCCAAACTCGGTGGGACCGAATGGTTAAACTCGGTCGGACCGATTCAACAAACCTAGTGATCGATAGGATTTTTGGTGGGACTGAGATGCAACTCGGTAGGACCGATATGGTTAGGGTTAGGGCATAATGTAATCTCGATCTGACCGATTACACAAACTCGGTGGGACCGATTTTGAGCTAACCAGAGAGTTGGTCAGGTAAACTCGGTGGGACCGATTCACTCATCTCGGTGAGACCGAAATGTTACAAAAGGGAAACAGAGAGTTTACATTGCAATCTCGGTGGGACCGATCGCTCATCTCGGCAAGACCGAAACATTACGAAGGGAAACAGAGAGATTACAATCCCATCTCGGTGAGACCGAGATCCCTATCAGTGAGACCGATTTGCCTAGGGTTTGTGGCAGTGGCTATGACATTTGAAACTCGGTGGCGCCGGATAGAAAGAATCGGTGGGGCCGAGTTTGACTTTTGGTTTAGGTCATATGTGGATGCGGGAAGGTAGTTGAGGGTTTTGGAGCATATCACTAAGCATTTTGAGCAAGCAAGCCATTAAGCAACACCTCATCCCTCCTTGATAGTATTGGCTTTTCCTATAGATTCAATGTGATCTTGGATCACTAAAATATAAAATGTAGAGTCTTGAGCTTCAAGCTTGAGCCGAACTTTTTGTCCTTAGAATTTTGAGGGATCCACTTTCCTCATCCATGCCATGCCATTCATTGAGCTTTTCCTGAAATATTAATCTTGGAATAATGTTAGCTCAATGAGCTATATGTTGTTAGGAATTACCAAAACCACCCAGGGATAGTTGCACTTTCACTCGGCACAGAGGCACCGCACACCCCCTATGCTTCATTGATGAAGTTATGGATCACGAATTCCCGGAGGGTTTTAAACCCGTAAATATCAAATCGTATGATCGTACAACAGATCCCGCGGTATGGATTGTGGATTTCCTCCTCCACATCCACATGGCTCGCGGTGATGATCTGCATGCCATCAAGTACCTCCCACTCAAACTCAAAGGACCAGCTTGGCATTGGCTGAATAGCTTGCCAGCAGACTCCGTCGGCAGTTGGGAGGATTTGGAAGACACATTCCTTGACAACTTCCAGGGCACTTATGTGCGACCACCGGATGTTGATGACCTGAGCCATATAACTCAGCAGCCAGGGGAATCGACCAGGCAATTCTGGACATGGTTCCTAACTAAGAAAAACCAAATTGTCGACTGTCCGGATGCAGAGGCCTTAGCGGCATTCAAGCATAACATCCGTGACGAGTGGCTCGCCCGGCACCTCGGCCAGGAGAAGCCGAAGTCTATGGCCGCCCCCACGACACTCATGACCCGCTTTTGCGCGGGCGAGGATAGTTGGATGGCTCGCAGCAACAACACATCAAGGAATCTGGGCACTTTGGATAACAAAGATGCCAACGGCAGACCACGTCATAACAGACAAAACTGCCACAACGACGATGATAACACCGATGATACGACAACCAATGCCGGATTCAGAGCCTCTAGATCCGGTCAGCGGAAAAAGCCATTCAAAAGAAGTACTCCAAGCCCATCCGGTTTGGATCGCATACTTGATCGCTCGTGTCAAATTCACGGCACCCCCGATAAGCCAGCCAATCACACCAACAGAGAATGCTGGGTGTTCAAGCAGGCCGACAAGTTGAATGCCGAAAACAAGGACAAGGGGCTGCATAGTGATGACGAGGAGGAGCCCCAGCCGCCGAACACGGGAGGACAGAATAGGTTCTCCCCACAAGTGACGACGGTGAACATGATATACGCAACCCACATTCCCAAGAGGGAACAGAAGCATGCACTAAGGGACGTCTATGCGATGGAGCCCGTCGCCCCAAAGTTCAACCCATGGTCCGCTTGTCCGATCACCTTCAATCACAGGGACCCCCCCACTAGTGTCCGTCATGGCGGATCCGCCGCACTGGTCCTAGACTCCATCATCGATGGATTTCACCTCACTCGAGTCCTTATGGATGGCGGCAGCAGCCTGAACCTGCTCTATTAGGATACAATGCGCAAAATGGGTATAGATCCCTCGAGGATCAAACCCACCAAAACCACCTTTAAGGGCGTCATCCCAGATGTAGAGGCCCATTGCACGGGCTCAATCACACTCGAAGTGGTCTTCAGATCTCCGCACAACTTCGGAAGCGAGGAGTTAATCTTGGATATTGTCCTATTCCGCAGTGGGTATCACGCACTGCTCGGGCGAACCGCATTTGCAAAATTCAATGCGGTACCGCATTATGCATACCTCAAGCTCAAGATGCCAGGACCTAGGGGGGTCATAACAGTCAATGGAAACACAGAATGCTCGCTCCGCACGAAAGAGCACACTGCGGCCCTCGCAGCAGAAGCAGAAAGCAGCCTTTTAAGGCAAACCACCAATTCGGCGATACAGCCCCCGGACACTGTCAAGCTAGTCCGGAGTAAACTGCAACAGGATCGCCTGTTACGTTTAGAGCTCGCCTAGCAATTCGGCCCTCATCCCAGTCCCAGTCAAGCAATGAAATCCGTGCCACGGGTACACAATTACACACTGAAAATACCATGGGCATAGGCGGGGGCACGATCAGGGCACGTCCCGCAATGCGGCTTAACCTCCCTAGGGGCTGCATACCTTTATCATTTTTTCTCTTTCAGGACCTTACCCTCCGAAAGCCCTTTCCGGCAGTACGATTGCCGGACACAATACGGGAAGGAACAACCAAGGAGGCAAGATGCTAAGACGTACAAGGGAACCCCCAGCCGAAAACTGACTGTCATGATAAGGTGAGAGTTGGTCGCTGTTCACGAGGTCTCAAGTCCTTCAAGACTTTTTCCGCTTCGGGCGAGGAGTCGGCCTTGCCCGACTTAGGCATATATAGCGCCCCAAATTCGGCCTTCCAAATACTAGGGGCTTCGCCAAAATTTAAAATTGTAGAATTCTATGGCTAAGTGAGAGTGATAAAGCCTTATAGTCCGATTGCCTAGTTCGTTGTGCTGAACACCACCCTCGAAGGATCCAAAATTGGGATAAAGAGTGATCAGGTTTATCCCGAACACCCCAGTACTAGTTACATGGGGGCAGAAGCCGACGACTAGCCAACTCTCATATTTTATAAACGGCCGCACATAAGGTAATATTTTAAATTCAAAAAGTGTTGCATAGCGCAAATGAACTCGTTTCAAATTACAGGATCACATGAGCATGTTCATTCAAAAACTACATCTCTGGCACATTCCTCCGCCACAAGGTGGGAACCCTTCAGGACACCGTGATAATACATTTCGGGGCAGCGATGCTCCTTGCCCTCTGGCAGCCCCTCCTTCACCAGCTTTACGGCGTCCAGCTTCTCCCAGTGCACCTTCGCCCGGGCAAAAGCCCTGCACGCACCCTCGATGCAGACGGACCGCTTTATGACTTCAAGCCGTGGGCAGGCATCCACAAGCCGCCTCACCAAAACGAAGTAGCTGCTAGGCAGGGGATCGCTAGGCCACATCCGGACTATAAGACCCTTCATGGCCTGTTCGGCCTCCTTGTGAAGCTCGATCAGTTGCTTCAGCTGGTCGCTCACGGGCATTGGTTGTTCGGTCCCAGTATACTGAGACCAGAACAACTTTTCCGTCGAGCTCCCCTCCTCAGCTCGGTAAAACTCCGCGGCATCCAGTACACTGCGGGGAAGATCTGCAAACGCTCCTGGAGAGCTCCAAACTCGGGTAACTAAAAGGAAAGTTTCCTTCACATGCTTGCTTTGTATAATGAATGCCTTACCCGCTGCTACCTTCATCACCGCATAAATCTCCTGGAGGGCCTTGTGGGCTTCAGCCTTGACACTCCGTGCGCTTTCAAGTGCCTTCGCAAGCTCGGACTCTCGCGTCTTAGAGTCAAGCTCCAAGGACTCATGTTTTCTGGGGAGAGCCTCGAGCTCTTGCTGCACCTCGCCTACCCGGGCTTCTGGCTTTTCCCGCTCAATGCGCTCCTTGGCCGCTTTGTCTTCGGCCTCGGACAGCGCCTTCTTCAGGGTCACCACCTCGGCCGTGGCCCTTGGCAAATTCATGATGATCCTATTACTTTACAAACCGAGCTTCTTTTTAATGTATAGACAAGGTATTTCTTACCTTTGCTCTCCTCGAGCCGCCTCTTGGTAAGGCCGAACTCGTCCTCGGACCGCTCCAGGTCCTGCTTCAGTGCAGCAACCTCCGCAGTACGTGCGGCAGCGGCCAGCAGTGAAGCCTGCACATGCACACAGACATATTCTGATTAGACTCCTGAGTCATTATTTGATCCTCTATCCGGCCGTTCTTCGTGAATGCCAAACAGAGCATCAGGGGCTACTGTCTATGCGGTAATGTTTTCCTATATTTTGATTGCTTACCTCAAAGCCTGTTAGGAGGCTAGCACAAGCTTCGGTTAGTCCGTTTTTGGCGGACTGAACTTTCTCGACCGCCACACTCATGATAGTGCGGTGCTCTTCATCGATGGAAGCACCGCGAAGCGCTTCCAGCAAGTTGTTCGGTGCCTCTGGATGATAGAGGCCACCGACACGGGCGGCTTGCCCCTCTTAACGGGGGATCACCTACCGGAGTCCGGAACCACGAAGGTTTCGGTGTAGTGTTCGGCTGGGGGCCGAACTTGGAGCCCGTGGGAGTCTTGCTCCCTTTGCGCCCAGGGTCCGAAAGGTCGCCTCGAGGCGTCCCCAGGACTACCTCCCCTCGGCTCGGTGCCTTTTGAGACAACACCTCGACGTTGTCCGTAGGGCAAGGGGTGGAGGCGGTCGGAAGTGAATCGCTATTCATATCCGACGAGTCCAAAGAACCGTCCGATGAAGATACGTCCAGACGGGCTCGGGACGGACTGCATAATTATATTTGGCGTAAGGAGAAGCAGTGCAATAAAACATACCATGAATTACTATGGTATCGGGATACTTACGACTTTGCCAGGGGCTTGTCCCTGGGTAACCATTCATCGTCGTTGTAGGCGGCCATTGTGGAGCAGTCCGGAAGGAGGGTCCTTCCCTTCTTGGACCCTTCGGCCTCCCCGATTGGGGCGTCTTTCCTTTTCTTATCTCCCCCGGCTGGGGGGAGAACTTTTCTCTTCCTCCTCCTCGTTTTCGTGGGAGGAGTGCACTTCGGAGTTATCGGACGATGAGTCCGATATAACCTTGCGCCGGAGACCCTTTCGGGTGCCCGTGGCCTTCTTCTGGGCCTTCTTCACCAGCACCTCGTAAGGCGCCAGAATCAGCATCTGCGTTAGGAGAGCATCTGCAGGATCTTCAGGCAGAGGGGCTGGGCAATTGAGCTACTCCGTTGTCTCTACCCAGTCCTGTTAATGGCATGGAAGCTTAGATCCCGCACATGATTAAACTGGTGCAAATAAATATCCTGTGAGACATAAAAACTTACGGGATTGGCATGGCGCTTTGCACTGAGTCCGCGGTCCTCATTAAGGGGAGGAGGTACCCAGGTGCCCTTGAACAGCACCTTCCAGACATCCTTGTGCATTGTGTCGAAGAGCTCTCGTAGCGTCTGGTGCTTGGCCGGGTCGAACTCCCACAAATTGA
This sequence comes from Triticum aestivum, assembly GCF_018294505.1. NCBI lineage: Eukaryota > Viridiplantae > Streptophyta > Magnoliopsida > Poales > Poaceae > Triticum > Triticum aestivum. Next base: position 424,893,437 of record NC_057809.1, read on the forward strand.
ATGCCCGTCGTTGACACGGGAGGATCCGGCGGAAGAGAATGACCTGGACCACGTTGACGAGCTTGATTTTCTTGCTCATCATGTTCTTGACGCAGGTCTGGAGTTCGGTCAGCTCTACCAGGGAACCCTAGGACAGGTCCTTCTCTTTCCAGGAGGTGAGCCGCGTGGGGATTCTGGATCGAAATTCGGGGGCCGCCATCCAGTTGGTGTCGCATGGCTCGGTGATGTAGAACCACCCCGATTGCCACCCCTTTATGGTCTCCACATAGGAGCCTTCGAGCCAGGTGACGTTAGGTATTTTGCCAACCATGGCGCATCCGCACTCCGCTTGCTGGCCGACCACCACCTTCGGTTTGACATTGAAGGTCTTCAGCCACAGGCCGAAGTGGGGCCTGATGCGGAGGAAGGCCTCGCACACGACGATAAATGCCGAGATGTTGAGGATGAAATTGGGGGCCAGATCATGAAAATCCATCCCGTAGTAGAACATGAGACCATGGACAAATGGGTGAAGGGGAAATCCCAGTCCGCAGACAAAGTGGGTAAGGAAAACTACCCTCTCATGGGGTGCGGGCGTAGGGATGATCTGCCCCGCATCTGGCAGCCGGTGCGCGATGTCCGCGGCCAGATATCCGCCTTCCTATAGCTTTGCGATGTGCTCCTCCGTGAGGGAGGAGACCATCCACTTGCCTCCCGCCCCGGACATGCTTGGAGTGGTTTGAGAAGAAATACGCGAACTTGGGCGCTGGAGCTCGAGTACGCGAGAATGGATAAGCAAGGAGGAAGAAGGCGTGGGTAAAAAGGGTGACTCTTTGTCCTTTTTTGTGTTGCCTAATCACAAATAGTTCATCCGAGTGAACCGTATGTTGTACATCGCACACACCTTCATCTGGCCCGTTTCTTTTGTTCCTCCTCATCGCAAACAGTTAATTGAACTGAACCGTATGCCCTGCATCGCACATGCAACTAAAATCTGAACCGTGTTTGATGCATCCTCCATTGCAAATGTTTTGCTCCTTTTTTGACGGGTTTTTACACCACCATTTGTGATTATGGCATCGCACACAGTTTCGTCGAAGGGTCTCTGATCATAGTGTCGCGTTAGCAGCATCCTGCAGTAGTGTAGGGTTCATACTTTCACTAGTGCAAGTTCTCTCAACAATGATAACATAATTAGATCATATAACAATCCCTCGACATGCAACAAAGAGTCACTCCAAAGTCACTAATAGTAGAGAACAAACGAAGAGATTATTGTAGGGTATGAAACCACCTCAAAGTTATTCTTTCTGATCGATCTGCTGGGTTATTCCTATAAGTGCCACAAACAGCCCTAGATTTCGTACTAAAATAACACCTTAAGATACACATCAACCAAAACCCTAATGTCACCTAGATACTCCAATGTCACCACAAGTATCGTTGGGTTTGATTATACGATATGCATCACACAATCTAAGATTCATCTATTCAAACCAACACAAAGAACTTCAAAGAGTGCCCCAAAGTTTCTACCAGAGAGTCAAGACAAAAACGTGTGCCAACCCCTATGCATAAGTTCACAAGGTCACAGAACCCGCAAGTTGATCACCAAAACATACATCAAGTAGATCACGTGAACATCGCATTGTCACCACAGATAAGCACATGCAAGACATACATCAAGTGTTCTCAAATCCTTAAAGACTCAATCTGATAAGATAGCTTCAAAGGGAAAACTCAATCCATTACAAGAAGGTAGAGGGGGAGAAACATCATAAGATCCATCTATAATAGCAAATCTCGCGGTACATCAAGATTGTGCCAAATCAAGAACACGAGAGAGAGATCAAACACATAGCTACTGGTACATACCCTCAGCCCCGAGGGTGAACTACTCCCTCCTCGTCATGGAGAGCGCCAGGATGATGAAGATGGCCACCGGTGATGATTCCACCCTCCGACAGGGTGCTAGAACGGGCTCCCGATTGGCTTTTCATGGCTACAGAGGCTTGCGGCGGTGGAACTCCTGATCTAGGTTTATTTCTGGTGGTTTCTATATTTATAGGAATTTTTGGCATCAAGAACAAGTCAGGGGGGGTCCACGAGTCAACGACAAGGACGGAGGACGCGCCAAGGGGGGGGGGGGGTAGGGCACGCCCTCCAACCTTGTGGTTGGCTCAGGACTCTTCTGGCCCAACTCTTTTGCTTCGGGGGCTTCTTCTGATCCATAATAAAACATCATAAATTTTCAGCTCATTTGGACTCCATTTGATATTCCTTTTCTCCAAAACTGAAAAACAAGGAAAAACAGAAACTGGCACTGGGCTCTAGGTTAATAGGTTAGTCCCAAAAATCATATTAAATAGCATATAAATGAATATAAAACATCCAAGATAGATAATGTAATAGCATGGAACAATAAAAAATTATAGATATGTTGGAGACGTATCAAGCATCCCCAAGCTTAATTCCTGCTCGTCCTTGAGTAGGTAAATGATAAAAACAATATTTTTGATGTGGAATGCTACCTAACATATGTATCCATGTAATTTCTTTATTGTGGCATGAATGTTCAGATCCGTATGATTGGAAACAAAAGTTCAGTATTGACATAAAAACAATAATACTTCAAGCATATGAATAAAACATTCATGTCTTCTCGAAATAACATGGCCAAAGAAAGTTATCCCTACAAAACCATATAGTGTGTCTATGCTCCATCTTCATCACACAAAATATTCAAATCATGGACAACCCCAATGACAAGCCAAGCAATTGTTTCATACTTTTGATTTTCTCAAACTTTTTCAACTTTCACGCAGTACATGAGCATGAACCATGGACATAACACTATAGGTGGAATAGACTGTGTTTGTGGAGAAGACAAAAACAAGGAGATAGTCTCACATCAACTAGGCGTATCAACAGGCTATGGAGATTCCCATCAATAGATATCAATGTGAGTGAGTAGGGATTGCCATGCAACGGATGCATTAGAGCTATAAGTTTATGAAAGCTCAAAAAGAAACTAAGTGGGGGTGCATCCAACTTGCTTGCTCATGAAGACCTAGGGCAATTTGAGGAAGCCCGTCATTGGAATATACAAGCAAGTTCTATAATGAAAATTCCCACTAGTATATGAAAGTGACAACATAGGAGACTCTCTATCATGAAGATCATGGTGCTAATTTGAAGCACAAGTGTGGTAAAAGGATAGTAGCATCACCACTTCTCTCTTTTCTCTCATTTTTTTGTTTTTGTTTTTTGGGCCTTCTCCTTTTTTGGCCTTTTTTTTTAATTTTTTGTCCCGAGTCTCATCCCGATTTGGGGGGAATCATAGTCTCCATCGTCCTTTCCTCACATGGGACAATGCCCTAATAATGAATATCATCACACTTTGATTTGATTACAACTCAAAAATTACAACTCGATACTAGAAAAAAATATATGACTCTATATGAATGCCTCTGGCGGGGTACCGAGATGTGCAATGAATCAAGAGTGGCATGTATGGAAGAGTTATGAAAGGTGGCTTTGCCACAAATACAATGTCAACTACATGGTCATGCAGAGCAATATGACAATGATGGAAAGACACATCCGTGACATTTTCAGCAGAACGATTTTTTTTCTGTCATGCTTATGACACTTCTATGACGATAATTGTGACAAAACCCGGTATCATCATAGATGTGGTGGGCTCCTTCTTCTATAACAAAAAATCATGACAGAAAATGGGCTTTTCATCCTGGGAGGGCCAGAGACGCAACTGCATGACATTCTTTGGGTCGTCCATGACGGAAAAAAACCGTGGTACAAGCGAGGGCGAGGAAAATATCGGAGAGTTGCCGATTATGGTGGGTGGTCGGGGGCCGAGCAATGCGAGTTTCTCTCGTACACGTACCCGCGTGGGTGCAAGGCTTTGGGCTCTAACTGAACCCGAACGAGGCGTTCGCCTACTGAACCTGTGCGATTGCACTGCAGGCTATGCGTTACTGAACCCGAGCGATCGATCGAGCTGGCTCTTAACTGAACCCGGTCGAGCAATTCCTTCGCTACTGGTGCTAACTGAAGATGATCGAACCTGCTGCCTCTTGATGAACAATGAGCGTTGTTGGGGGGTGGATGAACAGTTCCCAGTGGGGGTTGGATGAACAGGACCCCGTGGTAGTAGAGGCCGTTGCCGCTGGATGAACAGGACCCTGATCGAGCCGGTTGGGGGTGGATGAACAGGACCCTGTGGAGGGCTGGATGAATAGGACCCCGTGGAGGGCTGGTTGAACAGTAGCCCGTGGAGGGTGGTTGAACAGGACCCCGTGGAGAGGGCTGGTTGAATAGTAGCCGGTGGAGGAGTGCTGGAGGCTGGATGAACAGGAGTGCGTGGATGAGCAGTCGTAGGTGGAGGCTGGCGGAGGTGAACCGTGGATGAACAGTAGCCCCGTGGATGCTGGAGGAGGTCGACGGTGGAGATAAACAATAGCTCGTGGCGATGCACCTCCCCGAGGGCTTTGAGTAAATGGTACATCCCCGACGAGCACCCAGCGAGCGACATGGTACTGAGATTGTACACACGCGAAACAATGAGCTTGATTACCTCTTTGGGGTGCGAATTCCAGGCACTCTTTCGGCGGACGCTGCTCGGTTCCACCATTGCTAGTGCTGGGGTTTCGGAAGAGGGGAGAGGCACCTTAGCGGGTGATACATCTCCAACGTATCTATAATTTATGAAGTATTCATGCTGTTATATTATCATTCTTGGATGTTTTACAATCATTTTATAGCAACTTTATATCATTTTTTGGGACTAACATATTGACCCAGTGCCCGGTGCCAATTGTTATTTTTTGCTTGTTTTTTACATCGCAGGAAATCAATATCAAACGGAGTCCAAACACCGCGAAACTTTTTGGAGATTTTTATGGACCAGAGCACCCAGGATGGGCCAGAGAAGCACCTGGGGGTGCCCCGAGGGGGGCACAACCCACCAGGACGCGCCTGGTGGCCCAGGCGCGCCCAGGTGGGTTGTGCCCACCTCGGTGGCCTCCCGCACCCCCTCTTTACACTATAAATTCACAAATATTCTGAAAACCCTCGGGGTTAACCTAGATCAAAAGTTTCTCCGCTGCAAGGCTCTATAGCCACCGAAAACCAATCTAGACCCTTTCCGGCACCCCGCCGGAGGGGGGAATCATCTCCGATGGCCATCTTCATCATCCCGGCGGCCACCACGATGAGGAGGGAGTAGTCCACCCTCGGGGCTGAGGGTTTGTACCAGTAGCTATTTGTTTAATCTATCTCTTTCTCTCGTGTTCTTGAGATGTCACGATCTTGATGTATCGCGGGCTTTGTTAATATAGTCAGATCATATGGTGTTTTCCCCTCTCTATCTTGTTGTGATGAATTGAGTTTTCCCTTTGAGATTTTGTTTTATCGGATTGAATACTTTTATGGATTTGAGAACACTTGATATATGTCTTGCAATTGAATACTCATGGTGACAATGGGGTATTGTATTTATTCACTTGATATATGTTTTGGCACTGAACTCGTGGATTCCCGAGGTGACATTGGGGTAATCTATGCATAGGGGTTGATGCACGTTCTTGTCTTTGTTACTCCGGTAGAAATCTTGGGGCACTCTTTGAAGTTCTTTGTGTTGGATTGAATATTATGAATCTGAATTTGCTTTGGTGTTATTTTAGTACAAACTCTTGGTTAGATCGATCGAAAAGAATAGCTTCGAGTTATTTTAGTACGAGCTCTAGGATAGATTGATCGAAGAGAATAACTTTGAGGTGGTTTCGTACCCTACAAACAATTCCGTCTTATGTTCTCCTCTAGATAGGAACTTTGGAGTGATTCTTCGTTGCACGTTGAGGGACGGTTATATGATCCAATTACATTAGCACTGTTGAGAGATTGCACTAGCGAAAGTACGGACCCTAGGCCTCATTTTCGAGCATTGCAATACCGTTTTGTGCCCGTTTACTATTTTCTACCTTGCTGTTTTTATTTATTCAGATTATACAAATATATTTCTACCATCCATATTACACTTTTATCACCATCTCTTCGCTGAACTAGTACACCTATACAATTTTCCATTGTATTGGGTGTGTTGGGGACACAAGATATTTCTTGTATTTGGTTGTAGGGTCATTTGAGAGAGACCATCTTCATCCTACACCTCTGACGGATTGATAAACCTTAGGTCATCCACTTGAGGGAAAATTGCTACTGTCCTACAAAACTCTGTGCTTGGAGGCCCAACACGTATCTACAAGAGTAAAATCACGTACTAGATATCAAGCTCTTTTCTGGCGCTGTTGTCGGGGAGGTGAGTGCATGAACGTATATCTTTAGATCTTGCAATAGAATCTTTTAGTTTCTTGTTTTATCACTAGTTTGGTTTATAAAAGAAAACTACAAAAAAAGGAATTGAGGTTGCATCATATTATTCATATTTATAATGTATTTCATGAAAATGATGGAAAGGAAAATTGTGCTCAATTGATAGAAGAAGAATTCAATAAAATGTTTGGCATAAATGATGAGCATGATTGCAATGTTGCTAGTATGAATTCTTTGAATATCCATGATGCTAATGATATGCAAAGCCATAAGCTTGGGGATGCTATGTTTGATTAAGATGATATTTTTAGTCCCCCAAGATTTTATGTGCAAATGTTTTATAATGATTGCATGCCTCCTATTTATGATGATTATAATGATGAAAGTGGATTCAGAGAGGTCATTACTTTATTTAATGATGAATCCACCATTTTGGATGAGGATTGAATTGACAATGATAACAAAGTTGCTATCTAGGATGATTATGGTCATGACATGTATGCTATAAAGAATAATGATAACCATGAAACTTGTCATCATGATTTTAATTTTCAATCCCATGATAGTTATTTTGTTGAGTTTGCTCCCACTACTATTCATGAGAATAATTTTGCTGATGTGGAGAGTAACAAAATTTCTATGCTTATGTATCATGAAAAGAATGCTTTATGTGATAGTTATATTGTTGAATGCATTCATGATTCTACTGAAAATTACTATGAGGGAGGAACATATGCTTCTACATATCTCAATAATATCAAGTTTCCTCTCTATGTGTCAAAAATCTTGAATTTTTGCTTGTTTTGCCTTCCTATGCTAGTTGATTCTTTCTCCCATAATTTTTTTGCTCACAAAATACCTATGCATAGGAAGTGGGTTAGGCTTAAATGTGCTAGTCATATGCTTCACGATGCTCTCTTTGTGTTTCAATTCTTATCTTTTATGCGAGCATCATTGAAATCATCATGCCTAGCTAAAAGGCATTAAAGAAAAGTGGTTGTTTGGAGACAACCCAACATTTAATCCTACTGTTTTTGTGTGTTCACATGATTAAGCTACTATGGTAATCATTTTTTATAGCTTTCGTTTCAATAAAGTGCCAAGTAAGACCTTTGGGATGGTGTATGATGATAGTTGATTTGATCTTGCTGAAAAACAGAAACTTTTGCACTCAGGTAAAAAATTCTCATTTTTAACAGAAGTGTCATAAAATGCTGATTATTTTTGCAAAAGATTTATAGACAAATTTCCCAGGTTTTCCTAATTTTTCAGAATTTTTGGAGTAGAAAAAATATATTTGGAGTACAGATTACTACAGACTGTTCTGTTTTTGACAGATTCTGTTTTCAATGCATAGTTTGCTTGTTTTCTAGTTTCCATGGCTTATATTGCTCAATATAAATTGTGGAAATGATATGCTACAGTGGGCATTGTGTGTAAACAATTATGAATCTTGTCTTTGATAGTACCAAAGTGAAATGGTTTGCTCTTTATCATACTAACCTATCTCATGAAGTTTCGTTAAGTTTTGTGTGATTGAAGTTTTCAAGTTATGGGTGAGATGTCGATATGAGGAGAATAAGGAGTGACAAGACCCTAAGCTTGGGGATTCCCAAGGAACCCCAAGGTAATATTCAAGTAAGATAAAAGCAACTAAGCTTGGGGATGCCCCGGAAGGCATCCCCTCTTTCGTCTCCAACATTATCGGTAACCTCACTTGGAGCTATGTTTTCATTTGTCACATGATATGAGTTTTGCTTGGAGCATCAATTTAATTTGTTAATGTTTTGCATCTTTTATGTCAATAAAAGTGGCAATGATAGCCTTTGTCATGCTTATTTTGCAAGTATACATGTTGCTGTTTGAAAACAGAAAGTTTATCGCTGTTGCAAAAATTCCCTAGAAAAGTCAGAATGTGATAAAATGTTGAAACTTTTTGAAAATTGAGATCTGATAAATTTTCTACAGTGTGGTATTTTTCCGTAATTTTGGGAGTTTAAGAAGTATTGATACTCTTCATTCCTTACACACTATAGTGTTTTGGCACATTGTTGTTATGTTTGCATTGTTTGCAGTATCTCTACTTGGTGCGGAATTTTTGGCTAGCAAATATGGGGGGCAAGCACCACATGTTGAAGGATCTATGACAATATAACTTCTATGTGAATACGAACAAACATAAACCACTACGTTGTCTTCCTTATCCAACGTCAACAATTTTGGCATATAATATTTTGACGAGGGCTCACAATCACAAAAGATTTCCATGATAGTGTATTGATGACCCACAAGTATAGGGGATGTATCGTAGTCCTTTCAATAATTAAGAGTGTCGAACCCAAAGAGGAGCAGAAGGAAATGATAAGCAGTTTTCAGCAAGGTATTCTCTGCAAGCACTAATATTATAGGTAGCAGATAGTTTTGTGATAAGATAATTGGTAACGAGCAACAAGTAACAAAAGTAAATAAAGTGCAGCAAGATGGCCCAATCCTTTTGGTAGCAAAGGACAAGCCTGCACAAGTTCTTATATAGAGAAAAGCGCTCCCGAGGACACATGGGAATATCGTCAAGCTAGGTTTTATCACGATCATATGATTCGCGTTCGGTACTTTGATAATTTGGTATGTGGGTGGACCGGTGCTTAGGTGCTGCCCTTACTTGGACAAGCATCCCACTTATGATTAACCTCTATTGCAAGCATCCGCAACTACAACAAAAGTATTAAGGTAGACCTAACCATAGATTGAAACATATGGATCCAAATCATCCCTTTATGAAGCAACACATAAACTAGGGTTTAAGCTTTTGCCACTCTAGCAACTCATCATCTACTTATTAATTCCCAATGCCTTCCTCTAGGCCCAAATAATGGTGAAGTGTCATGTAGTCTACGTTCACATAACACCACAAGAGGAGAGACAGCAAACATCTCATCAAAATATTGAACTATTACCAAATTCACATGACTACTAATAGCAAGACTTCTCCCATGTCCTCGGGAACAAACATAACTACTCACAAAGCATATTCATGTTCATAATCAGAGGGGTATTAATATGCATATAGGATCTGAACATATGATCTTCCACCAAGTAAACCAACTAGCATCAACTACAAGGAGTAATCAACACTACTAGGAACCCACACGTACCAATCCCAGACTTAGAGACAAGAACTATGGTTTTGGGAGGAGATGGTACTGGTGAAGATGTTGATGGAGATTGCCCTCTCCCGATGAGAGGAGCGTTGGTGATGACGATGTCGATGATTTCCCCCTCCCGGAGGGAAGTTTCCCCGGCAGAACAGCTCCGCCAGAGCCCTGGATTGGTTCCGACAAGGTTCCGCCTCGTGGCAACCGAGTCTCGTCTGGAAAGATGGCTTATGATTTTTTCCTCATCGAAAGACTGCATATAGCAAAAGATGGGCATCGGAGGGCCACTAGGGGACCCATGAGGCAGGGGGCGCGCCCAGGGGGGTAGGGCGCGCCCCCCACCCTCGTGGGCAGGGTGTGGCCCCCCTCTCGAACTTCTTGCACTCATTATTTTTTATATATTCTGAAAATGATTTCCGTGAGGTTTCAGGACTTTTGGAGCTGTGCAGAATAGGTCTCTAATATTTGATCATTATCCAGCCCAGAATCCCAGCTGCCGACATTCTCCCTCTTTATGTAAACCTTGTAAAATAAGAGAGAATAGGTATAAGTATTGTGACATAATGTGTAATAACAGCCCATAATGCAATAAATATCGATATAAAAGCATGACGCAAAATGGACGTATCAACTCCCCCAAGCTTAGACCTCGCTTGTCCTCAAGCGAAAGCCGAAATCAAAAAATATGTCGACATGTTTAGAGATAGATGTGTCGATAAAAATAAAATACAGACATGAGGGAATCATGATTATTATGAGAACATCAACTTATATAATGCTTGTCATATGATCTCTTATGCTAGAGTAACAATTCAATCACAATTTCAAGTACGAATCATAAACTTCATTGAAAACCAACAAACTATAATCTCAGTCATTGGAGCAACTGCAATTTATCATAACATAGGGAAGAGTCAATGTATAAGAGCTTTTCAGCAAGTCCACATACTAAACTATCATATAGTCTTTAACAATTGCTAACACTCATGCAATACTTATGGGTATGGAGTTTTAATCGAACACAGAGAAAGATAGGGGCTTATAATTTTGCCTCCCAACGTTTTACCTCAAGGGTAATGTCAACAATAATAGTTCATGAAAACTCACATCCAATTAGCCATATATACCACGATCTTTCCAACATGTTGTGCTTGCCAAAAGATAAAATGTAAAAAGGAAGGGTGAAGATCACCATGACTCTTATGTTAGGTAGGAGATAAAGGTAAAAGGTAGGCCCTTCGCAGAGGGAAGCAGAGGTTGTCATGCGCTTTTATGGTTGGATGCACAAAATCTTAATGCGAAAGAACGTCACTTTATATTGCCACTTGTGATATGGACCTTTATTATGCAGTACGTCGCTTTTATTTCTTCCATATCACACGGTCGTATAAAGCTTATTTTCTCCCACACTAATAAGTCATACATATTTAGAGAGAAATTTTTATTGCTTGCACCGATAACAACTTACTTGGAGGATCTTACTCAATCCATATGTAGGTATGGTGGACTCTCATGGCAAAACTGGGTTTAGGGATGTTTGGAAGCACAAGTAGTATCTCTACTTGGTGCGATGAATTTGGCTAGCATGAGGAGGAAAGGCAAGCTCAGTCATGTTGGATGATCCATGACAATATAATTTATCTCAGATGTAAGAAAACATAACCCATTACGTTGTCTTCCTTGTGCAACGTCAACTCTTTAGCATGTCATATTTTAATGAGTCCTCACAATCATAAAAGATGTCCAAGATAGTATATTTATATGTGAAGAGCTCTCTTTCTTTATTACTTCCTATTAATTGCAACGATGACCAAAACTATGTTTGTCAACTCTCAACAGCTTTTATTCATCATAATTTTTCGATGTGAGCTCATTACTCTCCATAAGATCCATATGATCTCTTTTATTTCTTTATCTTTTATTTTCTTCACTCAATATCATGGAAAAATAATCAAGCCCTTGACTCAACACTCATCTTTACTATATATAGCTCACGGACTCGATTACATAGAAGGATCATAAAGCAAAACTCACAACTAGATCATAATAAAACTTTATTCTACTAGATCAAGATATTACCAAAAGGATTGAACTAAGAAAACGGTAAAGATAGAAGTGATGGTGGTACAATACCGGGGCACTTCCCCAAGCTTGGCAGTTGCCAAGGGGAGTTCCCATACCCATGTGATTATGTCTCCTTTGTTGGTGAAGAAGTTGATGGTTTTGTTGATGGCGTAGGCTTGTTGTCCTTCTTCCAAGGCATAGGCTCACCATCATAGAAGGATGATCGAGTCTCTTGAAACCTCAAATCTGCAGCCAAACCCATCCTCTTGAATCTATATTCATACTCATAGTTTTGATTTTGCAGGTCATAGATCTGGGCTTGGAGGTGCTCGATTTTCTCATGAAGCTTGAAGATGGCCTCCCAATTTCCTTGATGTCCAGCTTGTGGTTGTTGGTGAACTCCATGATCATAATGTGATTGGAATCGAGTCCACGCCCCACCATCTCCTGACACTTGAAAACTTCTTGCTCTAATGCCTCGAGACTTGCCTCCGTGCTTCCGGTCTTCCTTGGTCCCTCAACATAGTGGATGTGCGACAACCCCTCAAGCATCTCAATGGTTTGAGGGTGTTGCAGCACTTCCGCGAGGTAGGGGTTGATGACCTTCTCGAAGAACTGGTCCTTGGGGGCCCTTGAAGACGACATGACAACCTGGATCTGTCAGAAAAACAGCTCGAAACAAAGACAGGAGGTTTTTGCGTGATACGGTGGTCAAAACCTTCAGGAGGTTATATAATGATTTTTTGCCAACCAAAATATGTGTCGTGTAAGAAAACAAAGTCCGGAGAGCACACGAGGTGCCCACAAGGTAGGGGGGCGCGCCCAGGGGAGTAGGGCGCGCCCTCCACCCTCGTGGAGCCCTCGTGTCCTTCCCGGACTGCTTCTTATTTTTCTATTTTTCTAAATATTCCAAAACAGAGAAAAATTGCCATTAGAACTGTTTTGGAGTTAGTTTACTTACGTATCACATACCTATTCCTTTTCGGAGTCTGAAACGTTCCGGAAAGTGTCCCTTATGTATTCCTCCGGGGTTACGGTTTCAATAACATCGGTTTCAACATTTATAGGATTACCTGAGATATAATGTTTAATTCTTTGACTGTTCACCACCTTCGGATTTGTGCCTTCGAAGTTGTTGATTTTTATGGCACCGGAACAATAGACCTCCTCGATAACGTAAGGACCTTCCCATTTAGAGAGAAGGTTTCCTGCAAAAAATCTTAAATGAGAGTTGTATAGTAATACATAATCACCTACATTAAACTCACGCTTTTGTATTCTTTTGTCATGCCATCTTTTAACTTTTTCTTTAAACAACTTGGCACTTTCATAGGCTTGGGTTCTCCATTCATCAAGTGAGCTAATATCAAATAACCTCTTCTCACCAGCAAGTTTGAAATCATAATTGAGCTCTTTAATAGCCCAATATGCCTTATGTTCTAGTTCTAGAGGTAAGTGACATGCTTTTCCATAAACCATTTTATACGGAGACATGCCCATAGGATTTTTATATGCAGTTCTATAGGCCCATAATACATCATTAAGTTTCTTGGACCAATTCTTCCTGGATCTATTGATAGTCTTTTGCAAAATTAATTTGAGCTCTCTATTACTTAGTTCTACTTGACCACTAGACTGCGAGTGATACGGAGATGCAATTCTATGATTAACATCATACTTAGCAAGCATTTTACGGAAAGCACCATGAATAAAATGTGAACCACCATCAGTCATTAAATATCTAGGGACTCCAAACCTCGGAAAAATAACTTCTTTAAGCATTTTAATAGAAGTGTTATGATCAGCACTACTAGTTGGAATAGCTTCTACCCACTTAGTAATGTAATCAACAACTAAAATGTGTGTATAACCATTAGAGGCTGGAAAAGGTCCCATATAATCAAAGCCCCAAACATCAAATGGTTCAATAACAAGTGAATAATTCATAGGCATTTCTTGACGTCTATTAATATTACCAATTCTTTGACATTCATCACAAGACAAGACACACTTACGGGCATCCTTTAAGAGAGTAGGCCAATAAAAACCGGATTGCAATACCTTATGTGCAGTTCTATCTCCAGCGTGGTATCCTCCATAAGCCTCGGAGTGACACTTGCGTAGGATCTGTTCCTGTTCATGCTCAGGTACACAACGTCTAATAACACAACCTACTCCTTCTTTATAAAGGTTTGGGTCATCCCAAAAGTAATGTCTCAAATCATAGAAAAACTTTTCTTTTGCTGATATGTGAAACTGGGTGGTATAAACTTAAAAACGATATAATTGGCATAATCAGCATACCATGGAGCAGTACGATAAGCATCTATGACATTTAATTGTTCATCGGCAAAGCTATCATCAATAGGTAGTGGGTTAGCAAGCACATTTCTCTAGCCTAGACAAGTTGTCTGCAACGGGGTTCTCAGCTCCCTTTCTATCAAAAATATGCAAATCAAATTCTTGTAGCAAGAGAACCCATCTAATAAGTCTAGGTTTAGCATCTTTCTTTTCCATAAGATATTTAATAGCAGCATGATCCGTGTGAATTGTTACTTTAGAATCAATAATATAAGGTCTGAACTTATCACAAGCAAATACAACTACTAAGAATTCTTTTTAAGTAGTAGCATAATTTCTCTGAGCATTGCCTAGAGTTTTACTAGCATACAGCATAATCACTAGCATCACACATAATTTCAAAGGGTAAATTCCAATCAGATGGCTGAACAATAGGTGCAGAGATCAGTGCTTTCTTAAGTATTTCAAATGCTTCTACAGAATCATCATCAAAGATAAATGGTATATCTTTTTGTAATAAATTAGTCAGAGGCCAAGAAATTTTTGAGAAGTCCTTAATGAACCTCCTATAAAAACCGGCATGACCAAGGAAACTTCTTATACCTTTGATGTCCTTGGGACATGGCATCTTTTCAATATCATCAACTTTAGCTTTATCAACTTCAATACCTCTTTCAGAAACTTTATGCCCCAAGACAATATAGTCATTAACCATAAAGTGGCACTTCTCCCAATTCAAGACAAGGTTAGTTTCTTCACATGTCTGCAAAACTCGATCAAGGTTGCTTAAGCAATCATCAAAAGAGGATCCATAGACGGAGAAATCGTCTATGAAAACCTCACAAATCTTTTCACAAAAGTCAGAGAATATAGCCATCATGCATCTTTGAAAGGTAGCAGGTGCATTACATAAACCAAAAGGCATATGTCTCTAAGCAAAAGTACCAAAAGGGAGTCAGGACCCCGATTCCAAGTCACATCGATCTAGCCGGTAACACCTCATATCACTTTGCGGCCTCACGCACGGTAACCCACGGGTGTCGCCTTACCATGGCCCGGGACCGTTTGCGCCTTTTGGCTCACGTATATGATAGTGTCGCTAGCATCCATATGACAGAGAACCCAGGCCGACATGGCTAGTCGTGAACCCAAAGCGGCACAGACCTATGGAGACAGGCATACATGAATCACATCGAGCATGTCGGTCATCAGCGAGTTTTTCGGGCTGTAGCATTGGGCTAACAGGACTCCGGGAACCCGGGCTGTAGCAGGCTAGGCAGGACTCCGGATGTCACCGCGTGACATTTCCCCGAAGGGACAAACATAGGAACGAAGTGAAACACATGCCGGCTAGTCAAGTGATCTGAGCAGTAGTGCTGGGCTAGCAGGACTTTGGTGAACCGGGCTGTAGCGGACTACTATGGCTCAAGGAAGCACTAGACTACATTTCCCCATAAGAGAGGCTGCCAAGGATAAACAACTAGATTGTCGGATCCCACACATACCAAGCATTTCAATCATACACACAATATGCTCGGTATGTGTAAATACAACATGGCATCACAACATAACTCTACGACTCGAAGTATTTATTCATTAGGCTCCGAGGAGCGAGATATGACAAACATGGGTCTTATGACCCAACATCCAGAGCATACAAGCAACAAGCACATGCGGAAGCTTAACTTGTCTGAGTACAGACAACTACAAATGAAGAAGGCTGAGAAGCCTGACTATCTACCAGATCCTGCCGAGGGCACAAGATCGTAGCTGAGGTATCAAGCTAAACGTCGAAGTCCAAGCGGAACTACTAGCGGGACTGAAGTCTCTCTGCAAAACATAAATTAAGCAAATGTGAGTACAAATGTACCCAGCAAGACTTACATCAGAACTAACCACATATGCATCGGTATCAACAAAGAGGGTGGTGGAGTTTAACTGCAGCAAGCCAGCTTTGACTCAGTGGCTAACCTGAACTACGACTGCAAGTAACTCTTTTGAGGTGGCGCACACGAGTCCACATATTCACCATTCAATACACCACTATGGATCCACTCCCGTCTCCCTACGAGAAGGCCATCCATAGCACTCACACTTATCTTGCAAGTTTTAGAGTATCCACTTTCACTTGTCTATGAACTGTTATAGGCAACCCAGAAGTCAATTACCGCGGACACGGCTATTCGAATAGATGATGTTAACCCTGCAGGGGTGTACTTCTTCACACACGCTCTCACCACTTACCGTCGTTTACACGACATGTACTCGGCAACCTTCAAGTGGAAGACCAACGAGGGTGTCGGCCACGGCCTACCTAAACACTCAAGTCTCTAGTCCAGGTTTATCGCCTATCCAGGTTCCATCCGCAGGGAGTCCGGCCAAGGTTTCCACATACGGCCCCGGATGATGTGTACAGGGTTTCGAGACACCAAACAGGCGCCCGGCATGCTCGGCCATGGTGTATCTACCGCATCATAGCCCACCCCTAGGGTCAGTGCTACGCACGGCCGCCAACACATATCCTATAAACACCAGAAACTAGTTGCAACTCCTGGACAGAGGACAAGGGTGATCAAGAAGCCGAGAGGGTCCATTGGTTTCGGGCCCAATGCATGGTAGTAACTGTTTCATGGATCACAAACACTGAACTCAGTTCCTATGGACGGTTTCAATGAGACAACCCACCATGTACTCCTACATGGCCTCTCACTGCTACCTTTACCAAATCGTGTTCACACACTTATCTCACACACAGTAGGACATGTTCATCACTGTTCCAATTCATCCCCGATGAATCAGACCTGACTCAACTCTAAGTAGTAGCAGGCATGACAAATAAGCATGAATAAGTAGGCACATCAGGGCTCAAACAACTCCTACTCATGCTAGTGGGTTTCATCTATTTACTGTGGCAATGACAGGTCATGCAGAGGAAAGGGGTTCAACTACCGCGACATGTAACAGTTGAATCGTTGTTGTCCTAATGCAGTAAAAGAGAGCAGGAGCGAGAGAGTGGGATTGTATCGGAATGAACAAGGGTGTTTTTCTTGCCTCGCACTTCTGAAGATAATATAGCTCTTCATCGGTGTCATCGAACCCATCGTCGAAACCACGTCTATCGAGAGGGGACAAATACCGGCAACAGGAGAAAGAAACACAATCAATGCAATGCACAATATGATGCATGCTCATGACATGTCAATATGCTATGGTTTGAGCTAATGCAACTAGCAACATGTTAAATGAGGTTGGTTTGAACCCTAGGTTCAAATTCAAACTCCATATGTGAGAGTTTAAATTCCATTTATATGAATTTGCCTAATCAGCAGCCATAAGTTGTTCTAACATGCATGAAAATGCCATAAACAGATTCCTTGAATTTTTCTGATAATTTTTCATATATAATTTATTTCATTTGGAGTTATGGTTGAATTTCTATGATTTTTAGAAGTTTAAATTGTTTTCTGGAATTTCCTGTATTATTTTAAATCCAGAAATTCCTTTACTGTGTCAGCACTACGTCATTATGATGTCAGCAGGTCAACAGGGCCGGTTAGAGTCAAACCTGACACATGCGACCCACCGGTCAGTGTCATTAGACTAACTAATTTTTGTTAGTCCTAATTCTAGGGTAATTAGCAGGGCGGGCCCACATGTCAGTGGCTCATCTAATTAGCTAAGTTAATTAACACTAACTAAAGCTAACACTAATTAGACAGGCGCCTGGGCCCACATGTCAGTGGAGGTCAAACCCCTGGTCAACCGGGGCTAAACCACCGGCGTTTAGCCGCCGGCGATGACCAGATGCGGCGGAGGCTGCGGGAATGGGCTTTGGGGCCCCGTTCACAGCGTGGTTGGGCTCGTTCGAGAGCCCAGACCAGCGCGCGTCGGATGGTGGCGCCAGCCGGGCCTGGGGCGGCCGGAGGCGACGGCGGGGAGCTCGGCCGCGGCGGCCGGAGCTCGGGCGTGCTCGGGTTCGGCGCTGGGATGCACAACAGGGGCGTGGAGAGGGGCTACGGCCTCCTGGGAGTGTGGCAAACGCGGTGACGCGCTCGGTTTCGAGCCCGCGTGGCTGTGGCCATGACGACGGCGTCACCGGCGGAGCAGAGTGCTCGGGCTCGGTGGAGATGGCGGCTAGGGGGCGCAACCAAGGCGTAGAGGAGGGGGGTTAGGGGCAGGGGCTCACGGTGGATGCAGAGGTGGCCTCGGCGTGCTCGGGGAAGCACCGGAGCGAGCGGGGCGGCGAGAGGCATCTCCAGTGGACAAAGGTTGAAGAAGACCTCGAAGGCGATGCTGCAGGGCTTCCGGCGGGGTGTGGTTCGGTGAGGGGGTCGAGGACGACGTCGCGGAACTTGTGGGCACAACAGAGGGGCGAGGGGGTAACTGTGGCCGTGGTGGTTCTCGTCGGTGGCGGCGGCCGCGTTCGGTGGTGCGAGGGAGAGAGACGGGGGAGGGGATGAGCACGGGGGGGGGGGAGGAGTGAGAGGGCCTGGGGGTGCGTGGCCGTCTCCATGGCGCTGGAAGAGAGCCTCAGGGGCGCAAGGCAGGCAGGGAGGAGGTGGCGGCCTCAGCGCGCGCCGTGCCCGCCTTCGCCTCTGCCTACTAGCAGAGGTTGAAGACGATTGGCACTGACCAGCTGGGCTGGGCCGACTGGAGGAGCCGGGCCACTACAGTAACAGGCCAGGTGGGCTTTGCCAGGTAGGTTCCTCTCTAATTCTGTTTCTGTTTTCTATTTATGTTATTTTGTTTTGATTTAGTTTATAACCCAAACCATTTTAATAAATCTTGAAAATAATTGTGGGCATTAAATGAATTATTACAGATGCCCTTAACTATTTTCAGAATTATTGGAGCATTTAAAAATATTAATAGTATTTAAAGGCCCCAATTCAAATACAATATGGGTTATTCAAAAATCCAGAATGGCCTAAAAGTATGTGCATCATTTTTGGCAGAGGTTTTCACCTTTATCAAAAATAATGAACTTTTCTAAAGGGCATTCTGGGTTCATTGAAAATATTTTTATTTTGATCCTAATTGCATTTCATTTAGTGCTAGGGCTTGTCATCCCCATTTCAAATTTTCTGAGTAAAGTAGACATGATGCAACACCATATGTTAGCACTAGGCATTACCAGAACTTGGGATGTGACAACGGGCAAGTAAAAGTAGTCTTTGATTGATCATTGGCTGACACAGGTATTTGAGAGAAACCAGAATAACCATCTAGAGAGCAAAAATGTGTATGTTTGGATAATCTTTCTAGCATTTGATCGATAAAAGGTAAGGGGTAATGATCTTTTTTAGTAGCTTTATTTAATTTGCGGAAATCAATTACCATCCTATTACCATCCTACCTCAAGAAGCTTTAGTATTTCCTTTCTAACCACTTCCTTCATCTTAGGATTCCACCATCTTTGATGATCACAAACTGGTTTGGCATCTTCCTCCAAATTTATTTTGTGTTGACATAGGGTGGGACTAATGCCATTAAGATCATCAAGAGTATATCCAATAGCAGCATGGTGCTTCTTCAGAGTTTTCAATAATCTCTCTTCTTCATGCTCTGAAAGGTTAGCACTAATAATAACAGGATATATCTTTTTCTCATCAAGATAAGCATATTTAAGAGTATTAGGTAACGGTTTAAGCTCAAACACGGGATCACCCTTGGGTGGAGGAGGATCCCCTAGGATTTCAACAGGCAAATTGTGTTTCAGGATGGGTTCCTGTTTAAAGAATACTTCATCTATTGCCCTTCTTTCATTCATAAACATATCATTTTCGTGGTCTAGCATATATTGTTCTAAAGGATCACTAGGAGGTACGGCAATAGAAGCAAGACCAATAATTTCATCTTTACTAGGCAATTCCTCTTCACGGTGTTGTCTACGAAATATAGAAAAGTTGAACTCATGAGACATATCACCCAAACCAATAGTAACAACATCCTTTTCGCAGTCTATCATAGCATTAACAGTGTTCATGAAGGGTCTACCAAAAATAATGGGACAAAAGCTATCTTGTGGGGAGCCAAGAACAAGAAAATCATTAGGATATTAAGTTTTCCCACACAAGACTTCAACATCTCTGACAATTCTCATTAGTGAAATAGTATCTCTATTGGCAAGTTTAATTGTGACATCAATATCTTCTAACTCAGCGGGTGCAATGTCATGCATAATTTCTTTGTATAAGTCAAAAGGTATTGCACTAGCACTAGCACCCATATCACATAAGCCATGATTACAATGATCTCCTATTTTAACAGAAATAACAGGCATGCCTACCACAGGCGTATGTATCTTTAGCACAAGGTTTGGCAATTCTAGTGGTTTTGATTACAGAAATGAATAACATGCCCATCAATATTATCAGCCAAGAGATCTTTAACAATAGCAATATTAGGTTCAACTTTAATTTTCTTAGTAGGTGTATAGGTTCTAATATTGCTTTTATGAACCACAGTTGAAGCTTTAGCATGATCTTTTATCCTAACAAGGAAATGTGGTTTCTCAACATAAGAAGTAGGAACAATAGGATCATTATAAGTGATAGTATTTTCTTCAACTTTAATAGGTGCAGATACTTTTACTTCTATGGGAGGATGATATTTAAACCAGTTCTCCTTAGGGAGATCGATATGAGCAGCAAAAGATTCACAGAAAGAGGCTACTATCTCAGAGTCAAGTCCATATTTAGTGTGAAATTCATGGAAAACATCGGTATCCATAAAAGATTTAACACAATCATACTTAGGTGTCATACCTGACTCCTTACCTTCGTCGAGGTCCCAATCTTCAGAGTTGTGTTTAATTCTTTCCAATAAATCCCATTTGAATTCAATAGTCTTCATCATAAAAGAGCCAACACAAGAAGTATCGAGCATGGTGCGATTGTTATCAGAAAGCTGAGCATAAATTTTTTGAATAATCATTTCTCTTGAGAGCTCATGATTGGGGCATGAATATAACATTGATTTAAGACTCCCCCAAGCTTGAGCGATGCTTTCTCCTTTGCGAGGCCAGAAATTATATATGTAATTGCGATCACGATGAACAAGATGCATAGGATAAAACTTCTGATGAAATTCCAATTTCAATCGTTTGGAGTTCCATGACCCGGTATCATCACATAGCCTATACCATGTCAATGCATCTCCCTTCAAAGATAAAGGGAAGACCTTCTTCTTAATAACATCTCCACACACACCTGCAAGCTTAATTAATCCACAAACTTCATCCACATATATTGGGTGATCATCAGGATGCTTTGTTCCATCTCCCGCAAAAGGATTAGCTAGCTGTTTTTCTAACATACCCGAAGGAATTTCAAAGCATACTTTTTCATTTTCAGTAGGTTCAGAAGGTTGAGGAGCAACTCTTTGCTCTACTGTTCAGGGTGAAGATACCCCGAACAAGCCCCTCAGAGGATTACTTTCCATAGTAACAAGTGACAGTAAATTTTAGCACACTATATAAATTTTTCCTTACCAAATTCCACCTACCAAAGGCGCTTCACTCCCTGGCAATGGCGCCAGAAAAGAGTCTTGATGACCCACAAGTATAGGGGATCTATCGTAGTCCTTTCGATTAGTAAGAGTGTCGAACCCAACGAGGAGCAGAAGGAAATGATAAGCAGTTTTCAGCAAGGCATTCTCTGCAAGCACTGAAATTATAGGTAAGAGATAGTTTTGTGATAAGATAATTGGTAACGAGCAACAAGTAAGAAAAGTAAATAAAGTGCAGCAAGGTGGCCCAATCCTTTTTGTAGAAAAGGACAAGCCTGGACAAGTTCTTATATAGAGAAAATCGCTCCCGAGGACACATGGGAATATCATCAAGCTAGGTTTCATCACGATCATATGATTCCCATTCGATACTTTGATAATTTGGTATGTGGGTGGACCGGTGCTTGGGTGCTGCCCTTACTTGGACATGCATCCCACTTATGATTAACCTCTATTGCAAGCATCCGGAACTACAACAAAAGTATTAAGGTAAACCTAACCATAACATGAAACATATGGATCCAAATCAGCCCCTTACGAAGCAACGCATAAACTAGGGTTTAAGATTCTGTCACTCTAGCAACCCATCATCTACTTATTAATTCCCAATGACTTCCTCTAGGCCCAAATAATGGTGAAGTGTCATGTAGTTGAGGTTCACATAACACCACTAGAGGAGAGACAACATACATCTCATCAAAATATCGAACGAATACCAAATTCACATGACTACTAATAGCAAGACTTCTCCCATGTCCTCAGGAACAAACATAACTACTCACAAAGCATATTCATGTTCATAATCAGAGGGGTATTAATATGCATATAGGATCTAAACATATGATCTTCCACCAAGTAAACTAACTAGCATCAACTACAAGGAGTAATCAACACTACTAGCAACCCACAGGTACCAATCCCAGACTTAGAGACAAGAATTGGATACAAGAGATGAACTAGGGTTTTGAGAGGAGATGGTGCTGGTGAAGATGTTGATGGAGATTGCCCTCTCCCGATGAGAGGAGCGTTGGTGATGACGATGGCGATGATTTCCCCCTCTCGGAGGGAAGTTTCCCCCGCAGAACAGCTCCGCCAGAGCCCTAGATTGGTTCCGCCAAGGTTCCGCCTCGTGGCGGCGGAGTCTCATCCGGAAAGATGGCTTATGATTTTTTCCTCATCGAAAGACTCCATATAGAAGAAGATGGGCATCGGAGGGCCACCATGGGACCCACGAGGTAGGGGGCGTGCCCTGGGGGTAGGGCGCGCCCCTCACCCTCGTGGGCAGGGTGTGGCCCCCCTCAGGAACTTCTTGCGCTCATTATTTTTTATATATTCTGAAAATGACTTCCGTGAAGTTTCAGGAATTTTGGAGCTGTGTAGAATAGGTCTCTAATATTTGCTCCTTTTCCAGCCCAGAATCCCAACTGCCGAGATTCTACCTCTTTATGTAAACCTTGTAAAATAAGAGAGAATAGGCATAAGTATTGTGACATAATGTGTAATAACAGCCCATTATGCAATAAATATCGATATAAAAGCACGATGCAAAATGGATGTATCAACTCCCCCAAGCTTATACCTCGCTTGTCCTCAAGCGAAAGCCGAAATCGAAAAATATGTCTACATGTTTAGAGATAGAGGTGTCGATAAAAATAAAATATGGACATGAGGGCATCATGATCATTCTTAGAACAACAACTTATATAATTCTTGTCATATGATCTCTTATGGTAGAGTAACAATTCAATCACAATTTCAAGTATGAATCATAAACTTCATTAAAAACTAACAAACTACAATCTCAGACATTGGAGCAATTGCAATTTATCATAACATAGAAAGT
Source organism: Triticum aestivum (assembly GCF_018294505.1). Classification (NCBI taxonomy): domain Eukaryota; kingdom Viridiplantae; phylum Streptophyta; class Magnoliopsida; order Poales; family Poaceae; genus Triticum; species Triticum aestivum. The sequence goes on from NC_057809.1 coordinate 424,916,639, forward strand.
GTCAATATATAAGAGCTTTTCAGCAAGTCCACATACTCAACTATCATATAGTCTTTCACAATTGCTAACACTCACGCAATACTTATGGGTATGGAGTTTTAATCGGACACAGAGAAAGATAGGGGCTTATAATTTTGCCTCCCAACGTTTTACCTCAAGGGTAATGTCAACAATAATAGTTCATGAAAACTCACATCCATTTAGCCATATATACCAGGATCTTTCCAACATGTTGTGCTTGCCAAAAGATAAAATGTAAAAAGGAACGGTGAAGATCACCATGACTCTTATGTAAGGTAGGAGATAAAGGTAAAAGATAGGCCCTTCGTAGAGGGAAGCAGAGGTTGTCATGCGCTTTTATGGTTGGATGCACAAAATCTTAATGCGAAAGAACATCACTTTATATTGCAACTTGTGATATGGATCTTTATTATGCAGTCCGTCGCTTTTATTTCTTCCATATCACACGGTCATATAAAGCTTATTTTCTCCCACACTAATAAGTCATACATATTTAGAGAGCAATTTTTATTGCTTGCACCGATGACAACTTACTTGGAGGATCTTACTCAATCCATAGGTAGGTATGGTGGACTCTCATGGCAAAACTAGGTTTAGGGATGTTTGGAAGCACAAGTAGTATCTCCACTTGGTGTGATGAATTTGGCTAGAATGAGGGGGAAAGGCAAGCTCAGTCATGTTGGATGATCCATGACAATATAATTTATCTCAGATGTAAGAAAACATAACCCATTATGTTGTCTTCCTTATCCAATGTCAACTCTTTCGCATGTCATATTTTAATGAGTGCTCACAATCATAAAAGATGTCCAAGATAGTATATTTATATGTGCAGACCTCTCTTTCTTTATTACTTCATATTAATTGCAACGATGACCAAAACTATGTTTTTCAACTCTTAACAGCTTTTATTCATCATACTTTTTCGATGTGAGCTCATTACTCTCCATAAGATCCATATGATCTCTTTTATTTCTTTATCTTTTATTTTATTCACTCAATATCATGGCAAAATAATCAAGCCCTTGACTCAACACTAATCTTTACTATATATAGCTCACGGACTCGATTACATAGAAGGATCATAAAGCAAAACTCACAACTAGATCATAATAAAACTTTATTCTACTAGATCAAGATATTACCAAAAGGATTGAACTAAGAAAAACGGTAAAGATAGAAGTGATGGTGATACAATACCGGGGCACTTCCCCAAGCTTGGCAGTTGCCAAGGGGAGTTCCCATACCCATGTGATTATGTCTCCTTTGTTGGTGAAGAAGTTGATGGTTTTGTTGATGGCGTAGGCTTGTCGTCCTTCTTCCAAGGCATAGGCTCACCATCATAGAAGGATGATCGAGTCTCTTGAAACCTCAAATCTGCAGCCAAACCCATCCTCTTGAATCTATATTCATACTCATAGTTTTGATTTTACAGGTCATAGATCTGGGCTTGGAGGTGCTCGATTTTCTCATGAAGCTTGAAGATGGCCTCCCAATTTCCTTGACGTCCAGCTTGTGGTTGTTGGTGAACTCCGTGATCATAATGTGATTGGAATCGAGTCCACGCCCCACCATCTCCTGACACTTGAAAACTTCTTGCTCTAATGCCTCGAGACTTGCCTCCGTGCTTCCGGTCTTCCTTGGTCCCTCAACATAGTGGATGTGCGACAACCCCTCAAGCATCTCAATGGTTTGAGGGTGTTGCAGCACTTCCGCGAGGTAGGGGTTGATGACCTTCTCAAAGAACTGGTCCTTGGGGGCCCTTGAAGACGACATGACAACCTGGATCTGTCAGAAAAACAGCTCGAAACAAAGACAGGAGGTTTTTGCGTGATACGATGGTCAAAACCTTCAGGAAGTTATATAATGATTTTTTACCAACCAAAATACGTGTCATGTAAGAAAACGAAGTCTGGAGAGCACACGAGGTGCCCACGAGGTAGGGGGGCGCGCCCAGGGGAGTAGGGCGCGCCCTCCACCCTCGTGGAGCCCTCGTGTCCTTCCCAGACTGCTTCTTATTTTTCTATTTTTCTAAATATTCCAAAATAGAGAAAAATTGCCATTAGAACTGTTTTGGAGTTAGTTTACTTACGTATCACATACCTATTCCTTTTCGGAGTCTGAAACGTTCTAGAAAGTGTCCCTTATGTATTCCTTCGGGGTTACGGTTTCAATAACATTGGTTTCAACATTTATAGGATTACCTGAGATATAATGTTTAATTCTTTGACTGTTCACCACCTTCGGATTTGTGCCTTCGAAGTTGTTGATTTTTATGGCACCGGAACAATAGACCTCCTCGATAACGTAAGGACCTTCCCATTTAGAGAGAAGGTTTCCTGCAAAAAATCTTAAACGAGAGTTGTATAGTAATACATAATCACCTACATTAAACTCACGCTTTTGTATTCTTTTGTCATGCCATCTTTTAACTTTTTCTTTAAACAACTTGGCACTTTCATAGGCTTGGGTTCTCCATTCATCAAGTGAGCTAATATCAAATAACCTCTTCTCACCAGCAAGTTTGAAATCATAATTGAGCTCTTTAATAGCCCAATATGCCTTATGTTCTAGTTCTAGAGGTAAGTGACATGCTTTTCCATAAACCATTTTATACGGAGACATGCCCATAGGATTTTTATATGCAGTTCTATAGGCCCATAATACATCATTAAGTTTCTTGGACCAATTCTTCCTGGGTCTATTGATAGTCTTTTGCAAAATTAATTTGAGCTCTCTATTACTTAGTTCTACTTGACCACTAGACTGCGAGTGATACGGAGATGCAATTCTATGATTAACATCATACTTAGCAAGCATTTTACGGAAAGCACCATGAATAAAATGTGAACCACCATCAGTCATTAAATATCTAGGGACTCCAAACCTCGGAAAAATAACTTCTTTAAGCATTTTAATAGAAGTGTTATGATCAGCACTACTAGTTGGAATAGCTTCTACCCACTTAGTAATGTAATCAACAACTAAAATGTGTGTATAACCATTAGAGGCTGGAAAAGGTCCCATATAATCAAAGCCCCAAACATCAAATGGTTCAATAACAAGTGAATAATTCATAGGCATTTCTTGACGTCTATTAATATTACCAATTCTTTGACATTCATCACAAGACAAGACACACTTACGGGCATCCTTTAAGAGAGTAGGCCAATAAAAACCGGATTGCAATACCTTATGTGCAGTTCTATCTCCAGCGTGGTATCCTCCATAAGCCTCGGAGTGACACTTGCGTAGGATCTGTTCCTGTTCATGCTCGGGTACACAACGTCTAATAACACCATCTACTCCTTCTTTATAAAGGTTTGGGTCATCCCAAAAGTAATGTCTCAAATCATAGAAAAACTTTTTCTTTTGCTGATATGTGAAACTGGGTGGTATAAACTTGGCAATGATATAATTAGCATAATCAGCATACCATGGAGCAGTACGATAAGCATCTATGACATTTAATTGTTCATCAGGAAAGCTATCATCAATAGGTAGTGGGTCATCAAGCACATTTCTCTAGCCTAGAAAAGTTGTCTACAACGGGGTTCTCAGCTCCCTTTCTATCAATAATAGCAAATCAAATTCATGTAGCAAGAGAACCCATCTAATAAGTCTAGGTTTAGCATCTTTCTTTTCCATAAGATATTTAATAGCAGCATGATCCGTGTGAATAGTTACTTTAGAATCAACAATATAAGGTCTGAACTTATCACAAGCAAATACAACTACTAAGAATTCTTTTTCAGTAGTAGCATAATTTCTCTAAGCATTGCCTAGAGTTTTACTAGCATATTGAATAACTTTTAATTTCTTATTAGCTCTTTGCCCTAGAACAGCACCTACAGCATAATCACTAGCATCACACATAATTTCAAAGGGTAAATTCCAATCAGATGGCTGAACAATAGGTGCAGAGATCAATGCTTTCTTAAGTATTTCAAATGCGTCTACACAATCATCATCAAAGACAAATGGTATATCTTTTTGTAATAAATTAGTCAGAGGCCGAGAATTTTTTTAGAAGTCCTTAATGAACCTCCTATAAAAACCGGCATGACCAAGGAAACTTCTTATACCTTTGATGTCCTTGGGACATGGCATCTTTTCAATAGCATCAACTTTAGCTTTATCAACTTCAATACCTCTTTCAGAAAATTTATGCCCCAAGACAATACCTTCATTAACCATAAAATGTCACTTCTCCCAATTCAAGACAAGGTTAGTTTCTTCACATCTCTGCAAAACTCGATCAAGGTTGCTTAAGCAATCATCAAAAGAGGATCCATAGACCGAGAAATCGTCCATGAAAACCTCACAAATCTTTTCACAAAAGTCAAAGAATATAGCCATCACGCATCTTTGAAAGGTAGCAGGTGCATTACATAAACCAAAAGGCATACGTCTATAAGCAAAAGTACCAAAAGGGCAAGTAAAAGTAGTCTTTGATTAACCATTAGCTGACACAGGTATTTGAGAGAAACCAGAATAAACATCTAGAAAGCAAAAATGTGTATGTTTGGATAATCTTTCTAGCATTTAATCGATAAAAGTTAAGGGGTAATGATCTTTTTTAGTAACTTTATTGAAACAAAAGAAATAAAACATGATTGCTACAGTAGCCTAATCATGTGAACACACAAAAACAGTAGGTAAAAGTGTTGGGTTGTCTCCCAACAAGTGATTTTCTTTAATGCCTTATAGCTAGGCATGATGATTTCAATGATGCTCGCATAAAAGATAAGAATTGAAACATAAAGAGAGCATCATGAAGCATATGATTAGCACATTTAAGCCTAACCCACTTCCTATGCATAGGGATTTTGTGAGTGAACAACTTTTGGGAGCAAGAATCAACTAGCATAGGAAGGCAAAACAAGTGCAACTTCAAAACTTTCAACACATAGAGAGGAAACTTGATATTTTTGCAATATGTAAAAGCATATGTTCCTCTCTCATAGTAATTTTCAGTAGCATCATGAATGAATTCAGCAATATAACTATCACATAAATCATTCTTTTCATGATCCACAAGCATAGAAATTTCATTACTTCCCACATAAGCAAATTTCTTTTCACCAATAGTGGTGGGAGCAAATTCAACAAAATAAGTATCATGGATTGAAAATTAAAATAATGATGACAAGTTTCATGATTATCAGTATTCAATATAGCATACATGTCATCACCTTAATCATCATAAATAGCAACTTTGTTCTCATCATAATCAGTTGAAACTTCTTCCAAAATAGTGGATTCATCACTAAATAAAGTCATGACCTCTCCAAATCCACTTTCATAATTATCACAATAAGATTCAACACCCTCCAAAATAGTGGGATCATTACTTCCTAAAGTTGACACCCTTCCAATCCCATTTTCATCAGTATAATCATCATAAATAGGAGGCATGCTTTCATCATAATAAATTTTCACATAAACACTTGGGGGACTAAAAATATCATCTTCATCAAACATAGCATCCCCAAGATTATGGAATTGCATATCATTAGCATCATGGATATTCAAATAATTCATACTAACAACATTTCAATCATGCTCATCATTTATACCAAACATTCTATTGAATTCTTGTTCTATCAATTGAGCACAATTTCCCTTTCCATCATTTTCATGAAAGACATTATAAAGATGAATAATAGGATGCAACCTCAATTCCATTGTTTGTACTTTTATTTTTATAAACCAAACTAGTGATAAAAAATAAACTAAAAGATTCAATTGCAAGATCTAAAGATATACCTTCATGCACTCACCTCCTCGGCAACGGCGCCAGAAAACAACTTGATGTCTACCACGCAACTTTATTCTTGTAGACACGTGTTGGGCCTCCAAGCGCAGAGTTTTGTAGGACAGTAGCAATTTTCCCTCAAGTGGATGACCTAAGGTTTATCAATCCATGGGAGGTGTAGGATGAAGATGGTTTCTCTCAAACAACCCTGCAACCAAATAATAAAAAGTCTCTTGTGTCCCCAACACACCAAATACAATGGTAATTTGTATAGGTGCACTAGTTCAGTGAATATATGGTGATAAAAGTGTAATATTGATGGTAGAAATATATTTTTATAACCTGAATAAATAAAAACAGCAAGGTAGCAAATAGTAAACGGGTATAAAAACGGTATTGCAATGCTTGAAAATGAGGCCTAGGGTTCGTACTTTCACTAGTGCAATCTCTCAATAGTGCTAATATAATTGGATCATTTAACTGTCCCTCAACATGCAACGAAGAATCACTCCAAAGTTCATATCTAGCGGAGAACATAAGACGACATTGTTTGTAGGGTATGAAACCACCTCAAAGCTATTCTTTCCGATCAATCTATCCTAGAGTTCGTACTAAAATAACACGAAGATATTATTTCCGATCGATCTAACCAATAGTTCGTACTAAAATAACACCAAAGCAAATTCCTATTCATAATATTCAATCCAACAAGAACTTCGAAGTGTGCCCCAAGATTTCTACCAGAGAAACAAAGACAAGAACGTGCATCAACCCCTATGCATAGGTTACCCCAATGTCACCTCAGGAATCCGCGAGTTGAGTGCCAAAACATATATCAAGTGAATCAATATGATACCCCATTGTCACCACGAGTATTCAATTGCAAGACATATATCAAGTGCTCTCAAATCCCTAAAAGTATTCAATCCGAAAACAATGAAATCTTAGAGGGAAAAACTCAATTCACCACAACAAGATAGAGAGGGGAAAACACCATAGGATCCGACTATATTAACAAAGCCCGCGATACATCAAGATCATGACATCTCAAGAACACAAGAGAGAGATTAAACACATAGCTACTAGTACAAACCCTCATCCCCAAGGGTGGACTACTCCCTCATCATCATGGTGGCTGTCGGGATAATGAAGATGGCCACCGGAGATGATTTCCCCCTCCGACATGGTGCCAGAACAGGGTGTAGATTTTTTGGTGGCTATAGAGCCTTGCTGGGGTGAAACTTCTAATCTAGGTTAACCCCCGATGGTTTTGTAATTTTTGGGAATTTATAGGGTAAAGAGGGGGTGCGGGAGGGAGGCCACCGAGGTGGGCATAACCCACCTGGGCGCGCCTAGGCCCCCAAGCGTGCCCTGGTGGGTTGTGCCCCCCTCGAGGCACCCCCTAGGTGCTTATTTGGCCCACCGGTGTTCTTCTGGTCCATAAAAAATCGACAAAAAGTTTTGCGGTGTTTGGACTCCGTTTGATATTGATTTCCTGCGATGTAAAAAACAAGCAAAAAACAGCAACTGGCACTAGGCACTGGGTCAATAGGTTAGCCCCAGAAAATGATATAAAGTTGCTATAAAATAATTGTAAAACATCCAAGAATGATAATATAATAGCATGAATACTTTATAAATTATAGATACGTTGGAGATGTATCACAGCTAGAATCATCTATATTGACTAAGTTGACAAAGCCCTGCGTCCGCGTCAACTTAGTAGGCCCACAAGTTAGCCTCCAAATATGGCGGGTCCCACCTAGCAGCAAGGTTCTTCATTTTTTGTGCATAATAAGGAGGCACTTGCGTGCAAAGAGATATAGCTGGTGGGTCCGTGCTCTCAGTGGGGGGAATGTTTTTTCACGAAATATAGAGGCCCGTTCGATGTGTCCCCGCTGTCAGGCAGAGGAATCATTATTTTGTGCGTAATAAGGAGACACTTCCTTGCTGCGGCCGTCGACCCAGCTGTCAGCCTCTCCACGTACAGTCCTCTTCCGATGGGAGTCATTCCTTGACCACGTCGAGCACGCCGCATCAAGAGCACCAAGGCGGGCCGACGGCGAGGTCTAGGAAGGGAATGACCAGGAGCCGGGGAAGACTCGCAGTTGTTTCCCACATGGAGGGGAGTACGAGGATTTACTACTTCTGCTATAGTGTGAGGCTGCCATCGCCAGAGAATAACATGAGCTCTTGGTAAGTAGAGGGATGGCTAGGCCAGCGATGGTAGTACGATGGGGTGGTGAGGCCTGCCCGGCAGCACAACCAGCCACGGGAGGAGGTAGCAGGCAATCCCGCCGGCACTTGTTTGAGCGGTTGGAGCAGGAAGAACAGAGATTAAAGAAGCACGACGGTCATTGGATGGACATCCAATAGTCACTACTCTCGTGTGTTGATTCAGTTGACACGACGGTGCGTGCACGTAAACCTTTTTTTAGGAAAGCATACGCGTCAACCTATAGTAGGTGCACAAGTCAGCCTCAAATCTGTGGAAAATAGCATACATCCCATCTATCATTATTTGTAATAATATATAACCCATTTGCTAATTCTTAAGGTTGTTTTGGAGCCCATATTCTTTTTGTTATTATTACAGCCCATATTGTGGCCATGATTAAAAAATTATACGAAATTTTGCATATTTCGGTGTGGTCTGAACTATTTTTAATCCCGAAATTTCGAGTCACATTCAAACTAATTTGAAAACTAAATTTATATCAACATAAAATCCAAATAATTGTCCACGCATAAAATCCATGGAATTTAAAATCTTGAAATGATTTTTTGATACTAATTGCCGCTTTGATGTGTTTTAAAAATGTACAACCCATTTCTCATTACTGATAGCCCATTTTCTGGGCAAGCCGAATGAAGCTCTCCTCATCTTGAAAGATTTGCAGCCCGGCAGATTTTCTGGGCAAGTAGGCCTCGGTTGGGTATTCTGCAAAAGAACAAAAAAACTGGGCTAGCCATTTTCAAAAATAAAAAACTACTAGGCTGGTCTTGTGGTAAACATAAAAGAAAAGGCTGGCTAGACACGCCAGAGTGCCCCACACAACCCAGTTGACACCCTTCTTCCGTCTCAAAAGCAAAAATAAATGGGCAAGCTGCTGGGTCCCTGGTGCCAGCCACTCGTTGTGCAATTCTCTCGTTTATTGACTACGTTGACAATGGCATAGGACCGAGATGTCAGAAATCCATTAGGAGGAACCATTTTTTCGCTTGAAATAAGGAGGCACTTGCTTGCGTACTGCAATCACCCTGGTGGGTCCCTGCTGTCATCCTCTCCACGTACAATCATCTCTTGATTGTGTATGCATCGACCTACTAGGCCCACAAGTCAGCCTCTAAACCCGTGGTGGACAAATACAACAAATTTAAAAAAATAACAACCCATTCCATATGTTCAAATGGAAAGTTCAACATTCAGAGCAAAGTAACAGGTCTAATCCAGATTTAGAGTACTGAACTTCCACGTTGACAACCATCATAGCCAAGTTAACTATCTACTCCCACTAATACTCTAGTAGTGTACAAGTACTAACCTACTCTTAGCTAACTAAACGACGCCGGCCGCCATCTACTATACATGCTAAACGTCGGCACCAATGTCCACCTCCTCGCCTCGGACTTGCCAGAGGTGTGATAGGACGCGTTGCTCATGCGCGTTGGCCCTTTCCATGCTGGCGTGGTCCACCGAAGCTTCGGCTTCTAAGCGGGAAAAACACTTGACGAGCTGGTAGTAAAATTTGGTGTCGCGAATGCGTGCGTGCCCGGCAACCTCCAGGGCTATTTGTCGGGCGCCGGCCTCCACGTAGTCGGCCCAGATGTGCACGCTCTGCTCGCGACTCAAAGCGTCGGTGCGTTGCTGCTCCATGCCCCGTTGGTAGCGCAAATCGGTGATACGCCGCTCCTCCGCCAGGCGGTCATGCTCCAACAAGTCATCATACTCTGCATTGCCATCTAAAGACCGATATAATACCTCCTCCCTCTGTCTGCCTTCGGGTGGAAAACCGAACACTAGTTCTGGCGGTGACCGCCTCCGGCGTCACCTATAGCGGACAGGCGGGGGCATGACAGACATGGCGAGAGCGAGGGCAACCAGCGAGCAACGTCGAGCCGGTGGGGGCTTATGATGATAGGGCGAGTTAGGTGATGGTGCCATCGGAAAACGCCAAGAACCGGTAATTATAGGCGACAGGTAGGTGAACCAGCGTGTCGGGGGAAACGCGACGGTCATCGCGGTCATCGGAATTCAATACATAAGCAGGCATTGCTTAGCGCGCCAGGTTGCCGTGGAAAACTAGAAAAACTGAAATTATGGCTGTGTCGTCCCGTCTCGTCAGTATGACGGTCAAACGAGTGCGCTTGATTCATCCAGATGAGGTACGTGTGTGATCCGCTGGTTATTCGCGTAGGATCGAGTCGGTCAGATAGTGTACGTGTAGGATCGCAATAGCTTATGAATGTTCGCTAGGAGATAAGGCATTTGCCAATGTTTTTGCTAGCAGTTTCTTCATATTCGCATGTCATTTTATTCAGAGCAACATATCAGTTTCTTCAGAGGTAGGCATTTTATTCAAAAAACTGCCACCTTCGGATCTTGCATCACAAATAAAACTGCCAGGAGCGTATTAGTAGGCTAGCTAGTGATCGATCAGTAACTTGTAAACACTAAGCTAACAGAAATAAGGAGTTGCTAGTAACTTGTAAACACTGAGAACATAGAAATAAGGATCATACTGTGAACAGTAGTAATAGCTGATCTGTTCGAAATGTTCACACGAGACTCACATGCCTTGCATTGTTATATTTTCACATTAGTAGCCCAAATTCACAACCAACTAGTACGATTCACATACATAAGATCAACATGTTAATGCATCTCAATGATTCACAGATCATATTCAAATATGTAGCTCCAAAAGCAAAGATCTAGAAAAAAACATGTTTTCTTCCTACTAACATGGATGCTTCTCTGGGCCAACATTTAGTATAGAGTGAAAGACAAATTTGTTTGTGATGTCTACAATTCCTCTTGCAAACATAAGTGGTTTCACCAACAGCTAGAACCATGAGAATGAACCACACATGATGGAGGAACATCCACTGCAATATGATTTGGTCTTCTCTCGATCACACATCGAGACTATTTTTGGAATACAAACTTTAACTTAGGCAAAATTATGCCCATCGTATAATCAGACCAAAGTAATGAAGCACCTAGTGTTGGCCAATAAATAGTACAATACTACTTTTGTGCAGTCCATGAAGTGACTATCCAATTTTTCTGTGTCTGTTTTTAAATGGCACTGCATGTAGTGACTATACTATTCTCTTGTGCCGTTCCACCAAAATTTCGGTCACTTTGTTTGTTTGCCAAATAGTAGTGGGTAGACATCTGTCTGCACAAATATCAAGTAGCTAGTAAACATATACCCCACCCTATATTTTCGGTTTAAACACGTCTCTTCCGCTTAGCATCTGTCATGTTTTGCACTAGACAATTTGATACTATCATGTTTGCCCTAGACAATTTCGTACTGAATTGATTTGCTGATATAGAGCAGAAATATAGCGCCTATTATTCATCAGACCAAGGACATCCATGTTTGTAGTGATGTAAGAGGTGAAATCAACAAAATTGAAATTGAGCATCCAATCATTGAATAATGTCCTGCACCTCTAATGTAGGTCCACCCTGCCAATAAATTCACATGCAAACCACTAATATTACTATCTAATGACAGTAGAAAAAGAGTAGCAAGATATTAGCAAACCATGTACCTTCGTAATAAACATCTCATAGTGCCACCAATTGGATATAACGGTTTGGAAGAAGACATGCTCCTAATGCTGAACCATTTGGACATGTTGTGCAGTTCCACTAAAATCGAGTATCGATGTTTGCATAGATATTGAAAGTGTGATTACTATAAAAGTGGCACTAGTTGAGGCATGGACTCAAAAATATAAGAATTCCAATTTCTTAATGGGAAAAGGTAGCAAGACTATTTCTAACCACCTGTTTGAAGGATTAAATAAGGCAACAACGGCTGATGTCAGGAAGGCATACATAGTATTTTCTTAAAAACTAAACCATTCCTGAACTTTCCTCTTCTTTTAAGCATATTTTGTGCAGTTCAACTAAATAAAATGCCATTACCGCCTTGAAAATTCAGTGACATTGTACAAAAAGAAATGACTTACCATTACATCATGATGTCAGGTAAGTAATTGACACGCATTAGATACAAACATATAGACCTCCTTCGATAACATAATGAACATTAATTTTAACAAAGGTGTGACTAGCTTTACCAGCATAATTTGAGTGAACTCTAGACCCTCCTTAATATAGGACGTTTTCGCAGTTCAACTTAGAGTAGCCAAACGTCTAGTATTTAGAAAAACAGGTAGTAGTTTTCTTGAGCACTTCTACTTCTTGAGCTTGTGTTGGTTTTTCCCTTGAAGAGGAAAGGGTGATGCGGCAAATTAGAGACAACTATTTCCCCCAGTTAGAGAACCAAGGTATCAATCCAGTAGGAGACAACGCACAAATCACCAATACCTCCACAAGCAATCGAACAACTTGCACCCAATGTTATAATGGGGTTGTCAATACCTTCATGGTTACTTGCAAAAGTCAGATCCAATAGAGATAGATGAACCTAAACAAACGATAAAGTAAATATTTGGGGGGGGGGTTGGTTTATAGATCGCAAAGTAAAAGATTGCAAAATAGTAGATCAGAAACTAATATGATGGAAAATAGAAGATCCGAAACTTATATTATGGAAAATAGACCCGGGGGCCATAGGTTTCACTAGAGGCTTCTCTCAAGATAGCAAATAATACAGTGGGTGAACAAATTACTGTCGAGCAATTGATAGAAAAGCGCAAAGTTATGACGATATCTAAGGCAATGATTATGAAATATAGGCATCACGTCCGTGTCAAGTAGACCGAAACGATTTTGCATCTACTACTATTACTCCACACATTGACCAACTCTTGCCTGCATCTAGAGTATGAAGTTCATGAAGAAGAGAGTAACACATTAAGTAAGATGACATGATGTAGATGAATAAACTCAAGCAATATGATGTAAACCCAGCTTATTATCCTCGATGGCAACAATACAATATGTGTGTTGTTTCCCCTACTGTCACTGGGAAAGGACACCGCAAGATTGAACCCAAAGCTAAGAAAGAAAAGCCAATCTAGTTGGCCAAACCAAACCAATAGTTCGAAGAGAATTATAAGTATATCAAATCATGCATATAAGAATTCAGAGAAGATTCAAATAATATTCATAGATAATTTGATCATAAATCCACAATTCATCGGATCTCGACAAGCATACCACAAAAGAAGATTACATCAAGGAGTACATGTTATTGAGAATCAAAGAGAGAGAAGAAGCCATCTAGCTACTAACTATGGACCTGTAGGTCTAAGGTAAACTACTCACGCTTCATCATAAGGGCAATAGAGTTGATGTAGAAGCCCTCCGTGATCGAACCCCCCTCCAGCAGGATGCCGGAAAAGGCCCCAAGATGGGATCTCATGGGAATAGAAGGTTGCGGCGGTGGAAAAGTGTTTTCCTGGATGCTTCTGGAGGTTCGGGAATATATGTGAATATATAAGAGGAAGAAGTAGGTCAGGGGAGCCAGGGGGCGCGCCCTCCCCCATTGTGGCCGCCTTGTGGCTCTTCCGAGTTGATCTCCAAGTCTCCTAGGTGTCTTCTGGTCCAAGAATAATCATCACAAAGGTATTGTTCCATTTGGACTCCATTTGGTATTCCTTCTCCGTGAAGCTAAAAACAAGGAAAACAGAAACTGGCACTAGGCTCTAGGTTAATAAGTCAGTCCCAAAAATAATATGAAATAGCATATTAATGCATATAAAACATCTGAAATAGATAACATAATAGCATCTCCAAGCTTAATTCCTGCTCATCCTCGAGTAGGTAAATGATAAAAATAAAATTTTTGATGTGGAAGGCTACCTAACATATTTAGCCATGTAATTTTATTTATTGTGGCATGAATGTTCAGATCCATTAGATTCAAAACAAAAGTTTAATATTGACATAAAAACAATAATACTTCAAGCATACTAACAAGGCAATTATGTCTTCTCAAAATAACATGGACAAAGAAAGCTTATCCCTACAAAATCATATAGTCTGGCTATGCTCCATCTTCATCACACAAAATATTCAAATCGTGCACAACCCTAATGACAAGCCAAGCAATTGTTTCATATTTTTGATGTTCTCGAACTTTTTCAACTTTCACGCAATACATGAGCGTGAGCCATGGATATGGCACTATAGGTGGAATAGAATATGGTGGTTGTGGATAAGAAAAAAAGAAGGAGATAGTCTCACATCCACTAGGTCAGCGGGCTATGGAGATTCCCATCAATAGATATCAATGTGAGTGAGTAGGGATTCCCATGAAACGGATACATTAGAGCTATAAGTTTATTCAAGCTCAAAAAGAAACTAAGTGGGTGTGCATCCAACTCGCTTGCTCACGAAGACCTAGGGCAATTTGAGGAAGCCCATCATTGGAATATACAAGCCAAGTTCTATAATGAAAAATTCCCACTAGTATATGAAAGTGAAAATATCGGAGACTCTCTATCATGAAGATCATGGTGCTGCTTTGAAGCACAAGTGTGGTAAAAGGATAGTAACATTGCCCTTTTGTCTTTTCTCTCATTTTTTTGAATGGGCTTCTTTGGCCTCTTTTATTTTTTGTAAAGTCTGGAGACTCATCACGACTTGTGGGCAATCATAGCTTCCATCATCCTTTCGTCACATGGGACAATGCTCTAATAATGAAGATCATCACACTTTACTTACTTACAACTCAAGAATTACAACTCGATACTTAGAAAAAAAATATGACTCTATATGAATACCTCCAACGGTGTACCGGGATGTGCAATGAATCAAGAGTGACATGTATGAATGAATTAGGAATAGTGGCTTTGCCACAAATACGATATCAACTACATGATCATGCAAAGCAATTTGACAATGATGGAGCGTGTCATAATAAACAGAACGGTGGAAAGTTGCATGGCTATATATCTCAGAATGGCTATGGAAATGACATAATAGGTAGGTATGGTGGCTGTTTTGAGGAAGGTAATGGTGGGTGTATGGTACCCGCAAAAGTTGTGCGGCACTAGAGAGGCTAGCAATGGTGGAAGGATGAGAGTGCGTATAATCCATGGACTCAACATTAGTCATAAAGAACTCACATACTTATTGCAAAAATCTATTAGTTATCAAAATGAAGTACTACGCACATGCTCCTAGGGGGTAGATTGGTAGGAAAATACCATCGCTCGTCCTCGACCACCACTCATAAGGAAGACAATCTATAAATAAATCATGCTCCAACTTCATCACATAACGATTCATCATACGTGCATGCTACGGGAATCACAAGCCTTAACTCAAGTATTTTTCCAATTCACAATTACACACTAGCATGACTCTAATATCACCATCTCTATATCTGAAAGCAATCATAAGGAATGAAACTTCTCATATTATACAATGCACTTTATATGAAAGTTTTTATTATACCCCTCTTGCATGTCTATCATATTAGGACTAAATTCATAACCAAAGCAAGTTACCATGCTGTTTAGAATATCTCAAAATAATATAAGTGAAGCATGAGAGTTCAACAATTTATATAAAATAAAGTCACCGCCGTGCTCTAAAAGGATATAAGTGAAGTACTAGAGCAAAATTGCCTAGCTCAAAAGATATAAGTGAAGCACAAAAAATATTTTAATAAATCACGATTCATGCGTGTCCCTCTCAAAAGGCGTGTACAGCAAGGATGATTGTAGAAAACTAAAAATCAAAGAATCATATCATACACGACGCTCCAAGCAAAACACATATCATGTGGTGAATAGAAATATAGCCCCAAGTAAAGTTACCGATAGGCGAAGATGAAAGAGGGGATGCTTCCGGGGCATCCCTAAGCTTAGGCCCTTGGTTGTCCTTGAATATTACCTTGGGCTGTCTTGGGCATCCCCAAGCTTAGGATCTTGCCACTACTTATTCCATAGTCCATCAAATCCTTAACCAATACTTGAAAACTTCACAAAACAAAACTCAACAGAAAATCTCATAAGCTCCGTTAGTGTAAGAAAATAAATCACCACTTTTGTTACTGTTGTGAACTCATTATTTTTTTATATTGGTGTAATTTCTACTGTGTTCCAACTTTTACATGGTTCATACGCCCCGATACTACCCATAGATTCATCAAAATAAGCAAACAACACATAGAAAATAGAATCTTTCAAAAACAGAATAGTCTGTAGCAATCTGGAGATTTCGAATACTTATGTTACTCAAAAAATTCTGAAAAATTAGGACAGCCAGGGGAATTTGTTTATTAATCCTCTTCAGAAAGATTTGGTATTTTATCGCGCTGCTGTTAAAAATGAATTGTTTTCCTGGGCACAAAAGTTTCTGTTTTTCTGCAAGATCAAATCAACTATCACCGTAAGCCATCCCAAAGGTCTTACTTGGCACAACCACTAATTAAAACACAAAAACACATCTAACCAAAGGCTAGATGAATTCTTTATTGAAAAACATAATCAAAAATTGGATAACAAAAATAAAATTGGGTTTCCTCTCAACAAGCACTACTGTTTAACGCCCTTAGCTAGGCATAAAAACAAAAATAGATCTAGGTATTGTCATCTTTGGTATGCAATCCATAAGTAGATCTAATAATAGATTCATATGGCAACTTAATTTTCTTTCTAGGAAAGTGTTCCATGCCCTTCCTTAACAGAAATTGAAATCTAATGTTTCTTTCTTTCATATCAATAATTGCACGAAAGGTCTACCATGAATAATAGGACATGTAGGATTGCAATCTATATCAAGAAGAATGAAGTCTATGGGCACATAATTCCTATTTGAAACAATAAGAACATCATTAATCCTTCCCATAGGTTTCCTGATAGAGGAATCCGCAATATGCAAATTTAAAGAACAATCATCAAATTCTCGAAAATCTAACACATCACATAAAGTTTTTGGAATCGTGGAAATGCTAGCACCCAAATCACACAAAGCATGTCACTCATAATCTTTAATCTTAATATTAATAGTAGGTTCCCACTCATCATAAAGTTTTCTAGGGATAGAAACTTCCAATTCAAGCTTTTCTTCAAAAGATTGCATCATAGCATCAACAATATGTTTAGTAAAAGCTTTGTTTTGATTATAAGCATGAGGGGAATTCAACATGGATTGCAACAAGGAAATACAATATATCAAAGAGAAATTTTCATAATTAAAATCATTGAAATCCAGAAGCATGGGTTCATTGCTACTTAAAGTTTTGACCTCGACAATCCCACTTTTATCATTTTTTGCATCAAGATCTAAAAACTCCGAATCATTGGGACGCCTTTTAACTAAAGTTGACTAATCTCCAGTCCCATGTTTATCAAGATTTATATTGGAAAACAAAGATTCAATAGGAGTCACATCAATCACTTTAAGATCTTCATCATTATTTTCACGAAAACTAGAAGAACACGCTTTTACAAACCAATATCGTTTAGCACGCATCTTAGCGGTTCTTTCTTTGCACTCATCAATGGGATTATCATAGCCTTTAGAGATTCATTGATATCATGCTTGGGTGGCATAGATCTAGTTTCCTAGCCAAATCATCAATCTTAAGCAATTTTTCTTCAACCAAAGCATTGAAATTCTTTTGGGAGCTCATAAATTCTTTAATAGTATTCTGAAAATCAGAGGGCATCTTATTATAATTTGCATAAGAATTGTTATAGGAATTACCTTAATTATTAGAGGAATTACTAGGAAAAGGCCTAGGATTAAAATTACATCTATACGCGTTATTACCAAAATTGTTCCTACCAACAAAATTCACATCCATAGATTCATTATTATTCTCAATTAAAGTAGACAAAGGCATATCATTAGGGTCAATAGAAGCACTCTTGCTAGCAAATAATATCATAAGTTCATCCATCTTTCCACTCAAAACATTAATCTCTTCAACCGCATGCACTTTTTTACTAGTGGAAGATCTTTTGGTATGCCATTGAGAATAATTAACCATAATATTATCTAGGAGTTTAGTAGCTTCTCCTAAAGTAATTTCCATAAAAGTACCTCCCGCGGCCGAATCTAAAAGATTTCTAGAAGCCAAATTCAATCCAGCTTAATTTTTTTGTATAATCATGCATAAATTCAAACCATGAGTAGGGCAATTAAGTATCATCAATTTTATCCTCTCCCAAGATTGTGCAACATGTTCATGATCAAGTTTCTTAACATTCATAATATCGTTCCTAAGGGAGATGAGCTCAGCGGGAGGAAAATACTTGGAAATAGAAGCATCCTTACACTTATTCCATGAATCAATACAATTTTTAGGCAAAGATGAAAACCTAGTTTTAGCACGATCTCGGAGTGAGAACAGAAATAGCTTCAATTTAACAATATCATTATCCACATGTTTCTTCTTTTGCATATCACACAACTCAATGAAATTATTCAGATGGGGTGCGACATCTTCACTAGGAAGGCTGGAAAATTGATCTTTCATAAAAAGATTCAGCAAAGCAGCATTAATTTCATAAGATTCCACAGTAGTGGCGGGAGCAATCGAAGTACTATAAAATCATTTTTATTAGTATTGGAAAAGTCACGCAATTTGGTACTCTCATGAGCCATCATGACAAAGCAAGAAATTCAACACACAAGCACACAAAAAGCAAACGAAGAAGACAAATGGAAGAGGGGCGAAGAAAAAGGCAAATCTTTTCGAAAATCGTTTTAGAAGTGGGGGATAGGAAAACGAGGGGCAAATGGCGAATAATTTAATGCAAGAGATGAGAGTTTTATGATGGGTACTTGGTATGTCTTGAATTGGCGTAGATCTCCCCGGCAACGATACCAGAAATTCTTCCTACTACTTCTTGAGCTTGCGTTGGTTTTTCCCTTGAAGAGGAAAGGGTGATGCAGCAAAGTAGAGATAAGTATTTCCCTCAGTTAGAGAACCAAGGTATCAATCTAGTAGGAGACAACACACAAATGACAAATACCCACACAAACAATCGAACAACTTCCACCCAACGCGATAGAGGGGATGTCAATTGCTTCATGGTTACTTGCAAAAGGGAGATCTGATAGAGATAGATGAAACTAAACAAACGATAAAGTACATATTTTTGGGGGGTTTTGGTATATAGATCGGAAAGTAAAAGATTGCAAAATAGTAGATCGGAAACTAATATGATGGAAAATAAAAGATCGGAAACTTATATGATGGAAAATAGACCCGGGGGCCATAGGTTTCACTAGAGGCTTCTCTCAACATATCAAATAATACGGTGGGTGAACAGATTACTGTCGAGCAATTGATAGAAAAGCTCAAAGTTATGACAATATCTAAGGCAATGATTATGAAATATATGCATCACGTCCATGTCAAGTAGACCGAAACTATTCTGCATCTACTACTATTACTCCACTCCTTCCTGCATCTAGAGTATTAAGTTCATGAAGAATAGAGTAACACATTAAGTAAGATGACATGATGTAGAGGAGTACACTACTAGGGAAAAGCCTAGCAGCAGCACGGGTTTTGGGCCTATTAGCAGCGCGGGGGCCGGTGCTACTAATAAGGCGCTACAGCTAGCGTATAGCAGCAGCGCGGGTGCAACCCAGGCTACTACTACGTCCGTTAGTAGTAGAGTGGGTAAAAACCCGCGCTACTACTAACCTGCGGAATTTTTTTTTCCAATTTTTTGCGCGAATTTTCAAATTTCTGAATTATTTTAACCTCTAATCTCTAATCACCCTCATCGCTGCTCAATTTAATCTCTAATCACCCCTCATCATTCCAAATCATCTAACTTCCTGGACGGTCACCCATCCTCTCACTACTCCAGCCTGAGCACGCTTAACTTCCGGGTTCTATTCTCCCTCGATTACAAGTCTGCACTTGTTGTTTTCCTGACAATAGTAAGATGTCAATCCTATTAACCCTCGGGAGTTTAGCTTGAGCATGAAGTCACACATTTTGCTGTTTGAGTTTAAAACTATTGTTCTAAAAAACAATAATTATTTAGTAACACTAATATTTCTTGAATAAGGAGTTTGACCACATTTTGACCAAAGTTTGACCACAGTTTGACCAGATTTGACCAAAATTCCAAAAAACTGAAATAATTATTTAGTAACACTAATATTCTTGAATAATTATTTAGTAACACTAATACTTCTTGAATAAGTAGTTTGACCACAGTTTGACCAGATTTGACCAAAACTAAAAAAACTGAAATTTGAGCATAACTTTTTTCCTTTTAGAATTTGAGGATTCTAAAAATTTGCAAACAGGCCGTAGGCAGTCTCCATCATATGCGGATTTTCATGCTGAACATTTTGATATATTATACATTTTTTCTGACATCGTATGCAAAAGTTATAGCCGTTTTACATTTTCCCTACACTTTTTGCAAAACATGTCCAAATTTAAGTTTTTAAATTTTCCTAACTAGTAGATGTAGTAACATAACTACATCTTGAAGGATTTTAATTTTTGAAACATTTTGATATATTATACGTTTTTTCTAACATCGTATGCAAAAGTTATAACCGTTTTACATTTTCCCTACACTTTTTGCAAAACATATCCAAATTTAAGTTTTTAAATTTTCCTAACTAGTAGATGTAGTAACATAACTACATCTCGAAGGATTTTAATTTTTGAAGTTTTTATCATTTCCTTTTGCTTTTACAAAACCGAAAAGGCGATCCACGGGGGGGGGGGGGGGTAGAGTTTCAAAATGGGACCTTTAGTAGTAGCGAGGGATTTTACCCCTCGCTACTACTATGGCATGTCCCGGAGGGGCACGATTGAGACCTCTTAGTAGTAGAGAGGGGTAAAAACTTAGTAGTAGCGCGGGTTTATAACCCTCGCTACTACTATGGCATGGCCAAGGGGCACGGTAGAGACCGCTTAGTAGTAGCGAGGGGTAAAAACGAGCGCTACTGCTATCAGCTTAGTAGTAGCGAGGGTTAAAAACCCGCGCTACTACTATGGCATGTCTCGGGGGGCACGGTAGAGACCGCTTAGTAGTAGCGAGGGTAAAAAACCAGCGCTACTGCTATCAACTTAGTAGTAGCGAGGGTTAAAAACCCGCGCTACTGCTACTTAGCAGCAATGCCTGATTTTAAAGCGCGCTGCTGGTAAGATTATGTGTATAGGCTTTTCCCTAGTAGTGGTAAGCTAAGGCAATATGATGTAAACCCCATCTTTTTATCCTCGATGGTAACAATACAATACGTGCCTTGCTACCCCTACTGTCATTGGGAAAGGATACCGCAAGATTGAACCCAAAGCTAAGCACTTCTCCTATTGCAAGAAAAACCAATCTAGTTGGCCAAACCAAACCAGTAGTTTAAAGAGAATTATGAAGATATCAAATCATGCCTATAAGAATCAGAGAAGATTCAGAGAAGATTCATAGATAATCTGATCATAAATCCACAATTCATCAAATCTCGACAAACACACCGCAAAACAAGGTTACATCAAGGAGAACATGTTATTGAGTATCAAAGAGAGAGAAGAAGCCATCTAGCTACTAGCTATGGATCCGTAGGTCTGAGGTAGACTACTCATGTTTCATCAAAAGGGCAATAGAGTTGATTTAGAAGCCCTCCATGATTGAACCCCACTCCGGCAGGATGCTGAAAAAGGCCCCAAGATGGGATCTCACGGGAACAGAAGGTTGCGGCGGTGGGAAAGTCTTTTCGTGGATGCTTCTGGAGGTTCAGGAATATATGTGAATACATATGAGGAAGAAGTAGGCCAGGGGAGTCACGAAGGGGGGGGGGGCACAAGGCATGGGCGCCCCCTACCCCCTGGGCGCTCCCTCCCTCCTTGTGGCCACCTCGTGACTCTTCTGACTTGATCTTCAAGTCGCCTGGGTGTCTTCTGGTCCAAGAAAAATCATCGTGAAGGTTTTATTTTGTTTGGACTCCGTTTGGTATTCCTTCTCCGCGAACCTAAAAAACAAGGAAAAAACAAAAAATGGCATTGGGCTCTAGGTTAATAAGTTAGTCCCAAAAATAATATAAAATGGCATATTAATGCAAATAAAACATCAAAAACAGATAATAAAATAGCATGGAACAATCAAAAATTATAGATACGTTATCAAGCACATATCTGGGAAAGCTTGCCACACTTTATATATGTCCATACACTAATGCAACAACATTCGAATAGTACAAATATACACTAATCCAGAGGCTAGTGCAACAATAGAGTAGTTTTTATTACGGAGTACAATACAATGGTTTTACTGAACAGTTTTCCATAAGCTAGCACTGGAAGATTTCTATAAGCATTAAAAATACAAAATGTAAAGGTAACAAGTTTTAGCATTGGTATACTAGCTGTGCAACAACATTAAACCAAAAACAAAATTCTAAAGGTAACTAGCATTATTAACTAATGACAGTATAAAACATTGCAAACCATGTACCTTCAAGGTAAATATCATTTCGAACTCGAGGGGACTTGAAAAATTGCTATCCCAATCTTGATAATCGATCAAACATAAAAACTTGATCAACTGAATCAAGAAAACAACCACAGTAGGAGGTGCCCACTCTTGACCTTTCCTCTTCTCTTCATAAATTTTTGTGCAATTTAACCTAAATAAAATGACATCAACGCCTTGGCATTTTGGTGACACTATACAAAAAAATTGAATTATCTCATGAAAGTGAGGTATGTAATCTATAAGCATTAACAGTGCAAAAATCTGAAGGTAGTAACAAGTCTCATGGTATACTGGTTGTGCAACAACATGAGAATGTCTTAGCTAAAAATCTTTAATACATCCACAGTCAACAACTAACCCTAAAATAATCCAGTGACATTAAATGGCACTGCTTAAATTTATCGGTGGCATTAGACTGGGTGCAACATTAGTTAAATGTGGCATCACTTTAGCAGTAGCATTGCTTGACTTTACCGCTAGCGTTTTACTAAAAACAAAAAAGTGGCAATAAGAGAATGGGAGGCCCATTCGGACAATGGGTGCACCAGTACGATGTACCTCCATGGATGCATAGAGTGGCGAGGGAGGTATGGTTGCTTAGAGCAACAAATATCCAGCCAACATATGTGGATTACGTCCCATTTTTCTTCTCTTTAGCCACCTTTTTCCTATGTGAGGATAACAAACCGATCGACCTGGTCTTTCTGTATTGTGTTGTCATGCCTTTCTACCTTTTTCACCCTTTTTCAACCAAGATACACGAGACTCGTTCCTTAGCTACTGATTTTCTCCTTTTCAACCTAGGTGCGGGTTCGATACCTAGTCTCTTCGACAGTACTTTCTCCCTTCCTTTCCTTATTCAACCCAGACATGGATTAGTCTGCATGAAGTAGGGTTTCCTCTCATACTGCAAATTAAGGTTTATGTCTGCGTGACCAGCAGAGCAGAGGATAGCAAGTTAGGGAGATGGTGGAGTGAAAAAACATCCACATGCAACGACGTGGCTGATGGGGCGATACAACAAGGGTATGGTTTGAAAAGAGGTAGCATACCTGAGGGTCGGCGGGAAGTGTCTTCGCTCGTGGTCGTTGTTCTCTGCGCACACTATGACATCGAGCTTGGGGACGGAGGCCATCCCGCGCGGGCGCTAGGTTTGAGAGGATGGCCTGGTCGTTAGTGCGTGATGCTACCTCTTGAGCTTGTGTTGGTTTTTTCCTTGAAGAGGGAAGGGTGATGCAGCAAAGTAGAGTAAGTATGTCCCTCTGCTTTTGAGAACCAAGGTATCAATCTAGTAGGACACAACGCACAAGCCCCCAGATACCTGCACAAGCAAACACCAACTTGCACCCAACACGATAAAGGGGTTGTCAATCCCTTCACGGTTATTTGCAAAGTGAGATCTGATATAGATGGATAATTAGTACAGTAATATTTTTTTGTATATTTGGTTTATAGATCGGAAAGTAAAATATTGCAAAGAAAGTAAATAGGAAACTAAAATTATAGATCGAAAACTTATATGATGGAAACTAGACCCGGGGGCCATAGGTTTCACTAGAGGCTTCTCTCAAGATAGAAAATATTAAGGTGGGTGAACAAATTACTACCGAGCAATTGATAGAAAAGCGCAAAGTTATGACGATATCTAAGGCAATGATCATGAATATAGGCATCACGTCCGTATCAAGTAGACCGAAATGATTCTGCATCTACTACTATTACTCCACACATCGACCGACTCCTGCGTGCATCTAGAGTATTAAGTTCAATAGAACAGAGTAACTCATTAAGTAAGATGACATGATGTAGCGGGATAAACTCAAGCAATATGATGAAAACCTCATCTTCTTATCCTCGATGGCAACAATACAATACGTGTCGGTTCCCCTTCTGTCACTAGGATCGAGCACCGCAAGATTGAACCCAAAGCTAAGCACTTCTCCCATTGCAAGAAAAACCAATCTAATTGGCCAAACCAAACCGATAGTTTGAAGAGACTTGCAAAGATATCAAATCATGCATAAAAGAATTCAGAGGAGATTCGAATAATATTCATAGACAAGCTGATCATAAATCCACAATTCATCGAATCTCGGCAAACACACCGCAAAAAGTATTACATCGAATAGATCTCCAAGAACATCAAGGAGAACATTGTATTGAGAATCAAAGAGAGAGAACAAGCCATCTAGCTACTAGCTATGGACTCATAGGTCTGTGGTAAACTATTCACGCTTCATTGGAGAGGCAATGGTGTTGATGTAGAAGCCCTCCGTGATCGAATCCCCCTCCGGCAGGACGCCAAAAAAGGCCCCTAGATGGGATCTCATAGGTAAAAAAGGTTGCGGTGATGGAAAAGTGGTTTTGTGACTCCCTTGGAAGATTTTGAGGTATTTGAGAATATATAGGTGGAAGAAATAGGTCGCTGGAGTCACAAGGTGCCCACAAGGGTGGGGGCGCGTCCTACCCCCTGGCCACGCCCTTCATCCTTGTGGGTGCCTCGTGGCTTCCCTCACGTGTACTCCATGTCCTCTGGATGTCTTCTGGTCCAAGAAAAATCATTGCGAAAGTTTCATTCCGTTTGGACTCCGTTTGGTATTCCTTTTCTACGGAACTCTAAAACAAGGAAAAACAGGAACTAGCACTAGGCTCTAGGTCAATAGGTTAGTCCCAAAAAACATATAAAATACCATATAAAACATCCAAAACAGATAATATAATAGCATGGAACAATAAAAAATTATTGATACATTGGAGACGTATCAAGCATCCCCAAGCTCAATTCTTGCTCATCCTCGAGTAGGTAAATGACAAAAACAGAATTTTTGATGTGGAATGCTACCTAACATATTTATCATGTAATTCTATTTATTATGGCATGAATGTTCAGATCAGTATGATTCAAAACAAAAGTTTAATAGTGACATAAAAACAATAATACTTCAAGCATACTAACAGAATAATTATGTCTTCTCAAAATAACATGGCGAAAGAAAGCTTATCCCTACAAAATCATATAGTCTGGCTATGCTCCATCTTCATCACACAAAATATTCAAATCATACACAACCTCGATGACAAGCCAATAAATTATTGCATACTTTTGATTTTCTCAAACCTTTTCAACTTTCACGCAATACATGAGCGTGAGCCATGGACATAGCACAATAGGTGGAGTAGACAGTGGTTGTGGAGAAGACAAAAAGAAGGAGATAGTATCACATCAACTAGGCGTATCAACAGGCTATGGAGATGCCCATCAATAGATATCAATGTGAGTGAGTAGGGATTGCCATGCAATGGGTGCACTAGAGCTATAAGTTTATGAAAACTCAAAATGAAAACTAAGTGGGTGTGCATCCAACTCGCTTTATCACGAAGACCTAGGGCAATTTGAGGAAGCCCATCATTGGAATATACAAGCCAAGTTCCATAATGAAAAGTTCCCACTAGTATATGAAAGTGATATCATAGGAGACTCTCTGTCATTAAGATCAGGGTGCTACTTTAAAGAACAAGTGTGGTAAAAGGATAGTAGCATTGCCGCTTCTCTCTTTTCTCTCATTTTTTATTTGGACCTTTTCTCATTTTTTGGCCTCTTTTTTTCCGTCCAGAGTCTTATCCCGACTCGTGGGGGAATCATAGTCTCACAAGAATCTCTCTCCGTGACATCTTATTCGTCTCTCTCTCTAGACCTCTGTCATTTCTTGTGCTATCTCTCCCACGCCCCCCTGTCGGCCCCTATATCCATGCCTCTCTCGAATATGTAAACATACACATACCTCTCTAGGCCCTGCCAAATACATCAACTACACATTCACACATGTTACATCACATACCCCATTGATCTAAAAAAGCCCTCTCTTCAAGTTTATTTCGCATACAACATTCCTTTTGAATAAAACCACACAAAGTGTGGCCAAAAAATTGTTTTAGAATTTCTACATATATACAACATTACAAAGTTACATGGAAGAGTATGAACGTTAATTTGCATTGCATGGTGCCCCCAATGATATTTATTCCCTACTATGAATTTTTATATTTTTATACTATATATAAAGTTATTCATAATAAAGAGAAATGAAGAGCATCTCTCTCTCTCTCTCCATCACATACACCCGCTCTACGCCCCTTTCATGTACGCACACAAACCATCTCCAAGTCCTCTAAAAGTACGCCCAGCACATTCACGCATGGTTCATCTTTCTCTCGTGATATATACAGCGAGGATCATTGTATTTGAAGAGAAAGCACAATGCATACATTGGACTTCAGAATCCACTCATTACGGTCACCATTTACGTTTTATGGTTATTATACAGTCACGGGCTCACCGTACAGCTCTGTATTTTCTCAAGACACGACTAGTTGACCAGTTAAACGCTCCACGTGGCACCTCTAGTGCTGCATCACATTATCTCACTACCATTGGGCCCACTTGTCAGCGTGTATAAGAATGAAACCAAATGCTAAAAAATATTGGACGATGGATCGAAGTCATGACCGTAGGCACAGCGGACAAGGTGGCCTTGTATTGGTATGCTGAGCTGTCCGTTTCAACACACAGGAGCTGGTGTGGTGATTATACACACACGCACGCATGCACATGAACTGCATGCACGCAACACTCACACGAACACACGCAGGCACGCAACACTCACACTTACCCATACAACCACGCACGCACGCAACACTCACATGCACACACGCACACATGCATGCACACACCACACGACCAACACACACTCTCACGCTCAAGTCCTCAACCTACATGTGCATGCACACACATCAGGCCCTGACAGACACATACACAACCAGGTGGTTCCCGCGCACGGGTTGGAGTCTTGTTGCGCCTGCGTAAATTTGTGTTTATCTGACCTTTTTCTATGCAAACTAACAGGTGGGACCCACAAGGAACGTGGTCAATTTAACTAGTCAATATAGTGCCACACAAACTATTTGGCCGGTCAATAGAGTGCAATCCGATGCTGAACGGTGAGCAAGTGACCGTATAATCACCGCAAAACGTATATAGTGACTGTAATGAGTGTATTCTGAAGTCTAGTGACCGTATTACGCTTTTCGCTTGAAATACACTGATCGCTCATGTATTTATCTCTTCTCTCGCTCTCTTTGCGGAGCCGAGTAGGCCAACATGCCAATGCCTAAATTGGCGCATGCCACCCCATTATTTTGTATTGGTTTCGTAAGAGCGAACAAGCATTCACGTCTACTGTACAAACTGTATATATGAGTTAAAAATGCTATGAAGACGAATACAAATATTTGAATCCACTTTATGCCCAATTTCTCTCTGTAGGCCCTCCAAAAGTACATCTCTACACGTTCACGCATGTTACACCTAACAACTATGCAATACATCACTACTACTACACTCTAACACAATAAATCATATGTGTTTTTAGTTTTACTAGATCTCATATTGTTACTTAATTATTCAGTTTGCATACATTAAAATTTCCTTTGAAATGTATGGCTAGTATCATCTAATGCGCGGGAAAAATCCCGCCCTTTCCTGCTTAATAGGGTTTGTATCGAAGGATCATGTGAAACAGCAAAACTATAGTAGTACTATAGTACAAGTAACAGTTCACTGGGCCGCCGTGTCGTGTACTCCTCCATCGTAAGAGTGGAGTGCTTACTTTGATAAATGTTCTAGTCCTTTTTGCCGACATGTGGGAAATCAAGCAACCAGGTCCACGTGCCATACCGAAATAACAGTGCAGAGCAGTAGGGGTGAAGCACCCCAGTCATGGCGTCGGCATAATAATGAGCAATGAGGCGTCAAATCACAAAGCTGCACCTTTCCCGTAGTTAAGTTGGAGGGACGAAGTAATAATGCTAAAAAATAAGTTGGAGGGACGAAGGAACTATCATTTCACTCGTTGCTGAATCCGCTTCTCCCTCATCTTCTTCAAGTTAACCACGTGTTGCTTCTGCTGTTGTTCTGCCTCATGTGGGACGCGGATCAGCTCGGTAAAGCACTGACACGTGGGACTGCATGTTAGCAAACCCCCAGGCCAACGTCATCTTGATACTATAATTTTTTAGATCAATATAATCGAGATTTGTATATATAGCACATAGGAGCAAAACCAAGTGTTATGGTTAAGGGCATCCACAATGTGTAGCCAAACGTGAAAATAGCTTTTGGCATTGATGGGAACCATTGTGGACGGTGCTACCAAAGCCAAAGAGATGGAATTGATAATCCACAAGTATAGGGGATCGCAACAGTTTCCGAGGGTAGAGTATTCAACCCAAATTTATTGATTCGACACAAGGGGAGCCAAAGAATATTCTCAAGTATTAGCAGCTGAGTTGTGAATTCAACCACACCTGGAAAACTTAATATCTGTAGCAAAGTATTTAGTAGCATAGTAATATGGAAGCAACAGCAACGGTGGAAAAAGTAACAATATTGGTTTTGTAGTGATTGTAACAGTAGCAACGGAAAAGTAACTAAGCAAACATCAATATGTGGAAAGCTCATAGGCAATGGATCAGTGATGGATAATTATGTCGGATGCGATTCCTCATGCAACCGTTATAACATAGGGTGACACATAACTAGCTCCAGTTCATCAATGTAATGTAGGCATGTATTCCGAATATAGTCATACGTGCTTATGGAAAAGAACTTGCATGACATCTTTTGTCCTACCCTCCCGTGGCAGCGGGGTCCTATTGGAAACTAAGGGATATTAAGGTCTCCTTTTAATAGAGTACCAGACCAAAGCATTAACACTTAGTGAGTACATGAATTCCTCAAACTACGGTCATCACCGGTAAGTATCCTGATTATTGTCACTTTGGGGTTAACGGATCATAACACATAATAGGTGACTATAGACTTGCAAGATAGGATCAAAAACTCACATATATTCATGAAAACATAATAGGTCCAGATCTAAAATCATGGCACTCGGGCCCTAGTGACAAGCATTAAGCATAGCAAAGTCATAGCAACATCAATCTTAGAACATAATGGATACTAGGGATCAAACCCTAACAAAACTAACTCGATTACATTATAAATCTCATCCAACCCATCACCGTCCAGCAAGCTTACGATGGAATTACTCACGCACGGAGATGAGCATCATGAAATTGGTGATGGAGGAAGGTTGATGATGATGATGGCGATGGATTCCCCACTCTGGAGCCCTGAACGGACTCCAGATTTGCCTTCCCGAGAGAGAATAGGGCTTGGTGGTGGCTCCGTATCGTAAATGCAATGAATCCTTCTCTCTGATTTTTTTCTCCCCTAACGTGAATATATAGAGTTGGAGTTGAGGTCAGTGGAGCACCAGGGGGCCCACGAGGCAGGGGGCGCGCCCCCCACCCTTGTGGACAGGGTGTGGGCCCCCTAGCCTTGATTCTTTCGCTGGTATTTTTTATATATTCCAAAAATATTCTCAGTTGATTTTCAGGTCATTCCAAGAAATTTTATTTCTGCACAAAAATGACACCATGGCAATTCTGTTGAAAACAGCGTCAATCCGGGTTAGTTCCATTCAAATCATGCAAGTTAGAGTCCAAAACAAGGGCAAAAGTGTTTGGAAAAGTAGATACGTTGGAGACGTATCAACTCCCCCAAGCTTATACCTTTGCTTGTCCTCAAGCACTTCAGTTGACAAACTGAAAGTGATAAAGAAAAACTTTTACAAACTCTGTTTGCTCTTGTTGTTGTAAATATGTAAAGCCAGCATTCAAGTTTTCAGCAAAGATTATGAACTAACCATATTCACAATAACATTTAGATCTCATGTTTACTCATATCAATGACATAATCAACTAGCGAGCAATAATAATAAATCTTGGCTGACAACACTTTCTCAAAACAATCATAATATGATATAACAAGATGGTATCTCGCTAGCCCTTTCTGAGACCGCAAAACATAAATGCAGAGCACCTCTGAAGATCAAGGGCTGACTGGAAATAGTAATTCATGGTAAAAGAGATCCAGTCAAGTCATACTCAATGTAAACTAACAATAATACATACAAATGACAGCGGTGCTCTCCAACGGGTGCTTTTTAATAAGAGGATGATGACTCAACATAAAAGTAAATAGAAAGGCCCCTCACAGAGGGAAGCATGGATTTTTGAGGTGCCAAAGCTCGATTTTGAAATAGAGATGAATAATATTTTGAGCGGCATACTTTCATTGTCAACATAAAAACCAAGAGATCTCGATATCTTCCATGCTACACACATTATAGGCGGTTCCCAGGCAGAATGGTAAAGTTTATACCCCCCACCACCAACAAGCATCAATCCATGGCTTGCCTAAAATAACGGGTGCCTCCAACTAACAACAATCCTGGGGGAGTTTTGTTTGCAATTTTTTGATTTGATTTGAGCATGGGACTAGGCATCCCGGTGACGAGCCATTTTCTCGTGAGTGAGGAGCGGAGTCCACTCCTCTTGAGAATAACCCTCCTAGCATGGAAGATACAGACATCCCTAGTTGATACATGAGCTATTTGAGCATACAAAACATATTTTCATTTAAAGGTTTAGAGTTTGGCACATACAAATTTACTTGGAATGGCAGGTAGATACCGCATATAGGAAGGTATGGTGGACTCAAATGGAATAACTTTTGGGGTTATGGAGTTGGATGGACAAGCAGTATTCCTGCTTAGTACAAGTGAAGGCTAGAAAGAGACTAGGAAGCGACCAGCTAGAGAGCGACAACAGTCATGAACATGCATTAAAATTAATCAACACCGAATGCAAGCATGAGTAGGATATAATTCACCATGAACATAAATATCGTGGAGGCTATGTCGATTTTGTTTCAACTACATGCGTGAACAAGTGCCAAGTCAAGCCACTCGAATCGTTCAAAGGAGGATACCACCCTATCATACCACATCACAACCATTTTAATAGCATGTTGGCTCGCAAGGTAAACCATTATAAACTCCTAGCAAACTGATAACCCACAAGTATAGGGGATCGCAACAGCTTTCGAGGGTAGAGTATTCAACCCAAATTTATTGATTCGACACAAGGGAGCAAAAGAATATTCTCAAGTATTAGCAGCCGAGTTGTCAATTCAACCACACCTGAAAACTTAGTATCTGCAGCAAAGTGTTTAGTAGCAAAGTAATATGATAGTGGCGGTAGCGGCAACAAAAGTAAAGACAACAAAAGTAATGTTTTTGGTATTTTCTAGTGATTGTAACAGTAGCAGCGGAAAGTAAATAAGGGAGAACCAGTATATGGAAAACTCGTAGGAACCGGATCAGTGATGGATAATTATGCCGGATGCGGTTCATCATGTAATAGTCATAACATAGGGTGACACAGACTAGCTCCAATTCATCAATGTAATGTAGGCATGTATTCCGTATATAGTCATACATGCTTATGGAAAAGAACTTGCATGACATCTTTTGTCCTACCCTCCCATGGCAGCGGGGTCCTATTGGAAACTAAGGGATATTAAGGCCTCCTTTTAATAGAGAACCGGAACAAAGCATTAGCACATAGTGAATACATGAACTCCTCAAACTATGGTCATCACCGGGAGTGGTCCCGATTATTGTCACTTCGGGGTTGCCGAATCATAACACATAGTAGGTGACTATAGACTTGCAAGATCGGATCAAGAACTCACATATATTCATGAAAACATAATAGGTTCAGATCTGAAATCATGGCACTCGGGCCCTAGTGACAAGCATTAAGCATAGGAAAGTCATAGCAACATCAATCTCAGAACATAGTGGATACTAGGGATCAAACCCTAACAAAACTAACTCGATTACATGATAAATCTCATCCAACCATCACCGTCCAGCAAGCCTACGATGCATTTACTCACGCACGGCGGTGAGCATCATGAAATTGGTGATTGAGGATGGTTGATGATGATGACGGCGACGAATCCCACTCTCCGGAGCCCCGAACGAACTCCAGATCAGCCCTCCCGAGAGGTTTTAGGGCTTGGCAGCGACTCCGTATCGTAAAACGCGATGATTTCTTCTCTCTGATTGTTCTCTCTCTGAAAGCAAACATATAGAGTTGGAGTTGGTGTCGGAGGGCATCCAGGGGCCCCATGAGGTAGGGGGCGCGCCCTAGGGGGGGGGGCGCCCCCACCCTCGTGAGAAGGGTGTGGGCCCCCTGGTCTTCATCTTTGGTGAGGATTTTTTATTATTTTTTCTAAGATGTTCCGTGGATTTTCAGGTCATTCCGAGAATATTTGTTTTCTGCACATAAAACAACGTCAGTCCGGGTTAGTTCCATTCAAATCATACAAGTTAGAGTCCAAAAGAAAGGCAAAAGTGTTTGGAAAAGTAGATATGACGGAGACGTATCAACTCCCCCAAGCTTAAACCCTTGCTTGTCCTCAAGAAATTCAGTTGACAAACTGAAAGAAAGAAAGAAAAACTTTTACAAACTCTGTTTGCTCTTGTTGTTGTAACTATGTCAAGCCAGCATTCAAGTTTTCAGCATAGATCATAACTAACCACATTTGCAATAATTCTCAGGTCTCATAATTACTCGTATCAATAGCATAATCAACTAGCAAGTCATAATAATAAATCTCGGATGACAACACTTTCTCGAAACAATCATAATATGATATAACAAGATGGTATCCCGCTAGCCCTTTCTGAGACCGCAAAACATAAATACAGAGCACCTTTAAAGATCAAGGACTGACTAGACATTGTAATTCATGGTAAAAGAGATCCAATCATAGTCATACCCAATATAAATTAATAGTGACGAATGCAAATGACAACTGTGCTCTCCAGCTAGTGGTTTTTAATAAGAGGGTGATGACTCAACATAAAAGTAAATGGATAGGCCCTTCGGTTTTGGAATAGAGATAAATTGTATTTTGAGCGGTATACTTTCATTGTCAACGTAACAACTAAGAGATGGCGATATCTTCCATGCTAAACACATTATAGGCGGTTCCCAAACAGAATGGTAAAGTTTATACTCCCCCTCCACCAACAAGCATCAATCCATGGCTTGCTTGAAACAACAAGTGCCTCCAACATACATCAGGTCCCAGGGGGAGTTTTGTTTGCAATTAATTTTGATTTAGTTTGCATAAAGCATGGGACTGGGCATCCCGGTGACCAGCCATTTTCTCGTGAGTGAGGAGCGGAGTCCACTCCTCTTGAGAATAACCCGCCTAACACGGAAGATAAGGACAGCCTTGGTTGATACATGAGCTATTCGGGCATACAAAACAGAATGTTTATTTGAAGGTTTAGAGTTTGGCACATACAAATTTACTTGGAACGGCATGTAGATACCGCATATAGGAAGGTATAGTGGACTCATCTGGAATAACTTTGGGGTTTAAGGGATTGGATGCACGAGCAGTATTCCCGCTTAGTACAGGTGAAGGCTAGCAAAAGACTGGGAAGCGACTAACTAGAGAGCGACAACAGCCATGTACATGCATTAAAATTAATAAACATTGGATGCAAGCATGAGTAGGATATAAGCCACCATGAACATAAATATCGTGAAGGCTATGTTGATTTTGTTTCAACTACATGCGTGAACATGTGCCAAGTCAAGTCACTTAAATCATTCAAAGGAGGATACCACCCCATCATACCGCATCATAATCATCTCAATAGCATGTTGGCATACAAGGTAAATCATTATAACTCATAGCTAATCAAGCATGGCACAAGCAACTATGATCTCTAATTGTCATTGCAAACATGTTTATTTAATAATAAGCTGAATCAAGAACGAGGGACTCATCATATTTACAAAAACAAAAGAGGTCGAGTTCATATCAGCTTTTCTCATATCACTCAGTCCATCATATATCATCATAATTGCCTTTCACTTGCCCGACCGAACAGTGTGAATAATAATAAGAGTGCACGTGCATTGGACTAAGCTGGAATCGGCGAGCATTCAATAAATAGGAGAAGACAAGGCAATATGGGCTCCAATAATGCATATAAGACCCACTTCAACAATTTAATTATGGTCTTCTCCTACTGACCCCCAAAGAAAGGAAAAGAAATAAAACTATTTACACGGGAAAGCTCCCAACAAGCAAAAGAAGAACGGGAAATATTTTTGGGTTTTCTTTTTAATTATTACTACTACAACAGAAAAATAAACTACTACTAATGTTTTTTGGTTTTTCTTAAGGTTTAACAAACACACAAGAAGAAAACAAGAAAAAGAAAAAAACTAGCATGGATATTACAGTGAAAGAGTATGAGCACCGACATCTAGCAATGAGTGTGTGTGAGCATAAATGTAATGTCGGTGAGAAATACGTACTCCCCCAAGCTTAGGATTTTGGCCTAAGTTGGTCTATGGCCACGGCTGGCCTGGCGGATATCCATAATAATAGTTGTTGGGGTCGTACTGTGATGAAGAAGAATAGTTGGGATCATATTGATGTGCAGTGGTTATCGCCTGCTGAGCTGCAGCGTGGAGTCGAGCTGCCTCCGCTCTCCTCTTGTACTCTTCTGCCTCCTCTCTGGTAATAACATATCTTCCTTTCGTGTGTGAATCAAAGAAGGCTGGAGCAGGGAGAGTAATACGGAAAACACGCCGTTTATCAAAAATTAAACGATATAAGAGAGGTGATTAAGGCCTCTCAACAAACTGGTGCGAAGCCATAGAGTCATAATCTAAATATGCAGGAGGCAACTCCACATCACCCTCATGAATGTCTATCTCAAGAAAATGAGCTAAGTGGGTTGCATAAATTCCTCCAAAGAAATCTCCATTATGTCTATTATGATGCAACCTACGATCTACAATGGCTCCAATATGATAAGATTGGTCTCCTGACACAGCACTCCTAAGAATTCTAAGAACTGGGACACACATGTGACATGCTTCATCCTTAGCATTTATGCATCTACCGATGAAGAGAGCAAAATAATGTATAGTAGGAAAGTGAATGCTCCCTATGGTAGCCCGCGTTATGTCTCTAGATTCCCCTACAGTTATACTAGCAAGAAAGTTTCTAAATTCATATTTAGGGGGATCCCTAATACTGCCCCATGATGGAAGTTTGCATGCAAGAGTGAAATCCTCTAGGTACATGGTATAACATTTGTCATAAAGATCAAACATGACTGAAGGAGAATTACACGAACATGAATACTCAAACCTCCTCACAAATGAACTTGTGAGATCATGATACTGGGGGCATTTGTTAGCCTCAAAATCCTCAAGACCGGCATTGCACAAATATGCTTTGAATTCTTCTTTAATTCCCGCATGGTCCATAAAATTTTCCGATGGCCATTCGCAAGGCCGTACTGGAGCGTCTCTTGGTGGATCCTCGTCAGCATCGCACATAGCAATCCTGGGTCCTTGCTTCTTAGAAGAACCACCTTGGAACATCGTCCTAAGCATATTGTTTTTCTCTGAAAAATTCTGAAATTTTTAGTAACTTCAAACAAAAGTGAACCAACTTAAATAATATTGATAGCAACTACTCCTACAAGTGCCTAGAGCCTATATCAAGCATTAGAACCACTTGGAACCATATAAATTTGACATGCAAGCTCAAGAACATGGTCACCTATGCAGCACAAATTTGCAAAGAATAAAGCATTAGAACAAAAACTGATTGGACCAATGGAGGAGTCACATACCAAGGAACAATCTCCCCAAGCAGTTTTGTGAGAGGTGCTTTGAGCAAGGAGATCGAAAATCACAGCAAATGTGGCTGGAACTCGTGCTTGAGTTGGTTTTTCGGGTTTGTGTGAGATAGAGGAAGAATATGGGTGCTGGGATAAGTGGAAGAGGGCCACCATGGGCCCACGAGGCAGGGGGCGCGCCCTAGGGGGGGCGCCCACCACCCTCGTGGCATGGTGGCAGCTCCTCCTGCGGTAATTTTTGCCCAGTAAATCCTCAAATATTCCCGGAAAAATCATATTAAATTGGCATGGCATTCTGAGGACTTTTATTTTCGGGATATTTTTATATTGCACGGATAAGTCAGGAAACAGACAGAAAATACTATTTTTACTTTATTTAACATAAATAACAGAAAGTAAAAGTGGGGTACAGAAGTTTGTGCTTCTAGTTTCATCCATCTCATGCTCATCAATAAGCATCCACTAACAAGGTTGATCAAGTCTTGTTAACAAACTCATTCCGATAATCATGAAACTGGAGAAATTTCGAATAACACTAAGTTACCTCAACAGGGATATGCACATCCCCAATAAGAAGAATATCATATTTCTTCTTGAGAGTAGGAAGAGGAAATTCAAAACCTCCAAATATAATTGATGGAATTTTTCCAATAGAGTTGATACTATGAACTTGAGGTTGTTTCCTCGGAAATTGTACCGTATGCTCATTAGCATTAACATGAAAAGTGACATTGCCTTTGTTGCAATCAATAATAGCCCCTGCAGTATTAAGAAAAGGTCTTCCAAGAATAATAGACATACTATTGTCCTCGGGAATATCAAGTATAACAAAGTCCGTTAAAATAGTAACGTTTGCAACCACAACAGGCACATCCTCACAGATACCGACAGGTATAGCAGTTGATTTATCAGCCATTTGCAAAGATATTTCAGTAGGTGTCAGCTTATTCAGGTCAAGTCTACGATATAAAGAGAGAGGCATAACACTAACACCGGCTCCAAGATCACATAAAGCAGTTTTAATATAATTCTTTTTAATGGAGCAAGGTATAGTAGGTACTCTGGGGTCTCCAAGTTTCTTTGGTATTCCACCCTTAAAAGTATAATTAGCAACCATGGTGGAAATTTCAGCTTCCGGTATCTTTCTTTTATTAGTAATGATATCCTTCATATATTTAGCATAACGATTTGTTTTGAGCACATTAGTTAATAGTTAATCTCATACGCAAAAAGATAGGCCTAATCATTTCAGCAAAGCACTCAAAATCCTCATCATCCTTTTTCTTGGATGGTTTCGGAGGAAAGGGCATGGGTTTCTGAACCCAAGGTTCCCTTTCTTTACCATGTTTCCTAGCAACAAAGTCTCTTTTATCATAACATTGATTCTTTGGTTGTGGGTTATCAAGATCAACATCAGGTTCAATTTCTACATCATTATCATTACTAAGTTGAGCATCATCATGAACACCATCATTAATATTTTTACTTGGTTCATATTCATTACCAGATTGTGTTTTAGCATCAGACATAGAAATATCATTTGGATTATCAGGTGGTTCAGCAATAGGTTCACTAGAAGTTTGCACAGTTCTATCATTTTTTTTCTTCTTTTTAGAAGAACTAGGAACATCAATATTATTTCTTTGAGAATCTTGCTCGATTCTCTTAGGGTGGCCTTCAGGATACAAAGGTTCCTGAGTCATTCTACCAGTTCTAGTAGCCACTCTAACAGCATAATCATTTTTCTTACTATTCATTTCATTAAGCACTTCTTTTTGAGCCTTAAGTACTTGTTCTACTTCAGTGGTAACCATAGAAGCATGTTTGCTAACAAGTTTAAGTTCACCTTTAATATTAGCCATATAATCACCCAAGCGTCTAATCATATAAGCATTTTCTTTTAATTGTCTACCAAAATAAGCATTGAAGTCGTCTTGCTTAAACATCAAGTTATCAAACTCATCCAAGCACTGACTAGCAATTTTAGTAGGAGGGACTTCAGTTTTATCATATCTATAGAGAGAATTTACCTTTACTACCTGTGTCGGGATATCGGGATCAGGAGGTTCTTCAGTAAATAAAGAATTAAAATCATATGTTTCTTCAACAGGCGGTGAATTAAGACCATGTATTTCTTCAATAGGAGGTAAATTCTTAACGTCTTCAGCTTTAATACCTTTTGCTTTCATAGATTTCTTTGCCTCTTGCATATCTTCGGGACAGAGAAATAAAACACCTCTCTTCTTCGGAGTTGGTTTAGGAATAGGCTCAGTAATTGGAGCAGGAGCTGGCTCAGGAGGTGCCCAATTATTTTCATTTGTCAACATATTATTCAATAGAATTTCAGCTTCATCCGGTGTTCTTTCCCTGAAAAGAGAACCAACACAACTATCCAGGTAATCTCTGGAAGCATCGGTTAGTCCATTATAAAAGATATCAAGTATGTCGGGTTTCTTAAGAGGATGATCAGGCAAAGCATTAAGTAACTTGAGAAGCCTCCCCCAAGCTTGTGGGAGACTCTCTTCTTTAATTTGCACGAAGTTGTATATTTCCCTCAAAGCAGCTTGTTTCTTATGATCAGGGAAATATTTAGCAGAGAAGTAATAAATCATATCCTGGGGACTATGCACACAACCAGGATCAAGAGAATTAAAACCATATCTTAGCATCACCCTTTAATGAGAACGGAAATATTTTGAGTATATAAATGTAACGTGATCTCTCATCATTAGTGAACAGGGCAGCTATATCATTTAACTTAGTAAGATGTGCCACAACAGTTTTAGATTCATAGCCATAAAATGGATCAGATTCAACCAAAGTAATTATATCAGGATCAACAGAGAATTCATAATCCTTATCAGGAACACATATAGGTGAAGTAGCAAAAGCAGGGTCGGGTTTCATTTTATCTCTAAGTGATTCTTTGTTCCATTTAATTAATAACCTCTTAAGCTCATATCAATCTTTGCAAGCTAAAATAGCGGCAGAAGATTCCATATCAAAAAGATAACCCTCAGGAATAACAACCATATTTTCATCATCACTATCATCATTATATTCAGATTCAATAATTTCTTTTTCTCTAGCCCTAGCAATTTGTTCATCAAGAAATTCACTAAGGGGCACAGTAGTATCAGGCATAGAAGCAGTTTCATCATAAGTATCATGCATAACAGAAGTGGCATCATCAATAACATGCGACATATCAGAACGAATAGCAGAAGCAGATGTAGGTGTCGCAAACTTACTCATAACAGAAGGTGAATCAAGTGCAGAGCTAGATGGCAGTTCCTTACCTCCCCTCGTAGTTGAGGGATAGATCTTGGTTTTTGGATCTCTCAAGTTCTTCATAGTGTCCAGCAGATATAAATCCCAAGTGCCTCAAAGAATAGAGCTATGCTCCCCGGCAACTATGCCAAAAATTAGTCTTGATAACCCGCAAGTATAGGGGATCGCAACAGCTTTTGAGGGTAGAGTATTCAACCCAAATTTATTGATTTGACACAAGGGGAGCCAAAGAATATTCTCAAGTATTAGCAGCTGAGTTGTCAATTCAACCACACCTGAAAACTTAGTATCTGCAGCAAAGTGTTTCGTAGCAAAGTAATATGATAGTGGCGGTAGCGGCAACAAAAGTGAAGACAACAAAAGTAATGTTTTTGGTATTTTGTAGTGATTGTCACAGTAGCAGCGGAAAGTAAATAAGCGAGAACCAGTATATGGAAAACTCGTAGGCACCGGATCAGTGATGGATAATTATGCCGGATGCGGTTCATCATGTAACAGTCATAACATAGGGCGACACAGAACTAGCTCCAATTCATCAATGTAATGTAGGCATGTATTCCGTATATAGTCATACATGCTTATGGAAAAGGACTTGCATGACATCTTTTGTCCTACCCTCCCGTGGCAGCGGGGTCCTATTGGAATCTAACGGGTATTAAGGCCTCCTTTTAATAGAGAACCGGAACAAAGCATTAGCACATAGTGAATACATGAACTCCTCAAACTATGGTCATCACCGGGAGTGGTCCCGATTATTGTCACTTCGGGGTTGCCGGATCATAACACATAGTAGGTGACTATAGACTTGCAAGATCAGATCAAGAACTCACATATATTCATGAAAACATAATAGGTTCAGATCTGAAATCATGGCACTCGGGCCCTAGTGACAAGCATTAAGCATAGCA
The DNA here is from genome assembly GCF_018294505.1 of Triticum aestivum. Taxonomy (NCBI): domain Eukaryota; kingdom Viridiplantae; phylum Streptophyta; class Magnoliopsida; order Poales; family Poaceae; genus Triticum; species Triticum aestivum. The sequence continues at coordinate 424,956,889 of NC_057809.1, forward strand.
AAGTCATAGCAACATCAATCTCAGAACATAGTGGATACTAGGGATCAAACCCTAACAAAACTAACTCAATTACATGATAAATCTCATCCAACCCATCACCGTCCAGCAAGCCTACGATGCAATTACTCACGCACGGCGGTGAGCATCATGAAATTGGTGATGGAGGATGGTTAATGATGACGATGGCGATGAATCCCACTCTCCGGAGCCCCGAACGGACTCTAGATCAGCCCCCCGAGAGGTTTTAGGGCTTGGCGGCAGCTCCGTATCGTAAAACGCGATGATTTCTTCTCTCTGATTATTTTCTCTCTGAAAGCAAATCTATAGAGTTGGAGTTGGCGTCGGAGGGCATCCAAGGGGCCCACGAGGTAGGGGGCGCGCCCTAGCGGGGGGGTGCCCCCCACCCTCGTGAGAAGGGTGTGGGCCCCTGGTCTTCATCTTTGGCGAGGATTTTTTATTATTTTTTCTAAGATGTTCCGTGGAGTTTCAGGTCATTCCGAGAATATTTGTTTTCTGCACATAAAACAACACCATGGCAATTCTGCTGAAAACAGCGTCGGTCCGGGTTAGTTCCATTCAAATCATACAAGTTAGAGTCCAAAACAAGGGCAAAAGTGTTTGGAAAAGTAGATACGACGTAGACGTATCACAAATTAAGCATGGCATGAGCAACTATAATCTCTAATTGTCATTGCAAACATGTTTCATTTATAATAGGCTGAATCAGGAATGATGAACTAATCATATTTACAAAAACAAGAGAGGTCGAGTTCATACCAGCTTCCCTCATCTCAATCAGTCCGTCATATATCGTCATTATTGCCTTTCACTTGCATAACCGAATAGTGTGGATAATAAAAATAATAATAGTGCACGTGCATTGGACTAAGCTGGAATCTGCAGGCATTCAATTCAAGGGAGAAGACAAGGTAATATGGACTCAACATTTCCATTATGGTCTTCTCCTCTCGACCCCCAAAGAAAATAAATAAAACTATTTACACAGGAAAGCTCCCAACAAGCAAAATAAGAACGAGAAGTCCTTTTGGGTTTTCTTTTAATTATTACTACTACAGGCATGGAAAGTAAACTAGCTAAAAGCTACAACTAATTTTTTTGTTTTTCTTAAGGTTTTTCAAACACACAATAAAAAAACTTAAAAAGAAAAACAAACTAGCATGGATGATACAATGAAAAAGTATGAGCACCGACAACTGGCATGAGTGTGTGAACATGAATGTAATGTCGGTGAGAAATACATACTCCCGCAAGCTTAGGCTTTCGGCCTAAGTTGGTCTATGCCCACGGATCAAAGCTTCCCTCTCCGGTGTACTGAGGAGGATCCTCAGGGTGCCACTGGTTAGCGGTCTCCTCCGGATCCCACTGATAAACGGACCGGCAGGGAGGATCAAGTGGTGGCTCCGGCTCAGACTTTGGAGCTGATGTCAGGCTCCGGTATGCATGAACGGCCTCTGGCAAAACAAGGCATGTGCCTGAAAATATGTTGAACAAAGAGGGAGCAGGCAAGGTAATAGTCTCAAAGTAATTTTTATCAAATATCAGTCTATAGTTAAGCATCTTCCTCTTATTCTTAACAATAAACTCATGTGCTACCATTCTTTTATAATCTAGAAAAATAGGAGGCAGCAACTTTTCTTCTTTCTCATAATGCCTAATAGGTATGTTAAAGTGTGCAGCAAGGCGTGAGGCAAAGATGCCTCCAAAGACGGGACCCTTCGTACGGTTCAGATTTAACCGTTTAGCAACAATAGTGCCTAAACTAAAAGTGGTATCACGAAACAAAGCATGGCGCAAAATAACAATACCAGGGCACTAAGATTTCCACAGTTCCCGCGACCAATTAAGCATCTACTAGCAAATATTGCAAAGTAATGTAGAACAGGAAAATGTATGCTTGTAATTCTTGCATCGGAAACTTTCCTCGTTTCCCCTACAGAAATCATATCAATAAATCCTTCCACATCATTACGATGTGGTTCCTCTATGCTTCCCTCAAAGGGTGTCTTATAGACCCGGAAAAAAATCATATAGTGACATCTCCTTAACCTCATCATATAAATGAAATTCCACTAAAGGTGGCGATTTCTTAGCATGAAAGGAAAAATTTTGCACGAAAATATTAGCGAGGAGGAGATACTGTTCACGCTGGTCGCGGAGGAAGTCAACGAGGCCTGCATTCTCAGCCAAATAATAAAAGTCTTCATAATTATCGGCTTCTCTCAAGAACTCATCACAAGGCTCGCACAGTCGAACTACCGCACTACGAGGGAGATTATATTTGGGCTTCTTATTCTCTTCACTTTGCTTATCCTTCGAGGTTTGGCTCGAAGAGCCCCTCAAAAATCTCTTCATCTTTTTCTGAAAATTTCTGAAATTTTTAGTGACTCGAAATAAAAGTGAACCAATCTCAACAAGATTGATAGCAACTACTCCTACAAGTGCCTAGAGGCTATATCATGCATTAAAACTACTTTTGACCACATAAATTTGACATGCAAGCTCAAGAACAGGGTCACCTAAGCAACAAAAATTTGCAATAATAAAGCACTAGAACAAAAACTAATTGGACCATTGGAGGAGTCACATACCGAAGAACAATCCCCCAAAGCAGTTTTGTGAATGGAGCTATGAGTAAGGAGATCGAAAATGGCAGCAAGATGAGATAGAACTCTGGTTTGAGCTGGTGGATGATTTTTTCTAGAGGAAGATGAAGTGTGTGGGTGCAATAATAAGTGGAGGGGACCCACGTGGGGTCCACGAGGCAGGGGCGCGCCTAGGGGGTAGGCGCGCCCTCCACTCTCGTGGGCACATGGTGGGTCCCCCTGGTGTGTTCTCAGTGCCAATAATTCTTAAATATTCTAGAAAAAAATCATATTTCATTTTCGGGACATTTGGAGAACTTCTATTTTCAGGATACTTTTTATTGCAAGGATAATTCAGAAAACAGATAGAAAATACTATTTTTACTTTCTTTAATCTAAATAACAGAAAGTAAAAGGAGGGTACAGAGAGTTGTGCTTTCTAACTTCATCAATCTCATGCTCATCAAAAGGAATCCACTAACAAGGTTGATCAAGTCTTGTTAACAAACTCTTTCCGAATTGCATGAAACCGAAGATTTTTTTAATAACACTAGGTTACCTCAACGGGGATATGCACATCCCCCAAAATAAGAATATCATATTTCTTCTTGACAGTTGTAAGAGGAAATTCAAAACCTCCAATAATAATCGTTGAAAATTTTCCAATAAAATTGATACTGTGGACTTGAGGTTGTTTCCTCGGAAAGTGTACCGTATGCTCATTACCGTTAACATGAATAGTGACTTTGCCTTTGTTGCAATCAATAACAGCCCCTGCAGTGTTCAAAAAGGGTCTACCAAGAATAATAGACATATTATCTTCCTGGGGAATATCAAGAATAACAAAGTCCGTTAAAATAGTAATGTTTGCAACCACAACAGGCACATCCTCACAAATACCGACAGGTATAGCAGTTGATTTATCAGCCATTTGCAAAGATATTTTAGTAGGTGTCAAGTTATTCAAATCAAGTCTACGATATAGAGAGATAGGCATAACACTAACACCGGCTCCAAGATCACATAAAGCAGTTTTAACATAGTTTCTCTTAATGGAGCATGGTATAGTTGGTACTCCTAGATCTCCTAGTTTCTTTGGTATTCCACCCATAAAAGTGTAATTAGCAAGCATGGTGGAAATTTCAGCTTCCGGTATCTTTCTTTTATTAGTAACAATATCCTTCATGTACTTAGCATAGGGGTTCATTTTAAGCATACCAGTCAAACGCATACGCAAAAAGATAGGTCTAATCACTTTAGCAAAGTTCTCAAAATCCTCATCATCCTTTTTCTTGGATGGTTTAGGAGGAAAAGGCATGGGTTTCTGAACCCATGGTTCTCTTTCTTTACCGTGCTTTCTAGCAACAAAGCCTCTCTTATCATAACGTTGATTCTTTGATTGTGGGTTATCAAGATCAACAACAGGTTCAATCTCTACATCATTGTCATTGCTAGGTTGAGCATCAACATGAACATCATCATTAAAATTATCACTAGGTTCATGTTCATTACCAGATTGTGTTTCAGCATCAGAAATAGAAATATCATTGGGATTCTCAGGTGTGTCTACAACAGTTTCACGAGAAGCATGCAAAGTCCTATCATTTTTCTTTTTCTTCTTCTTAGAAGAACTAGGTGCATCAACATTAGTTCTCTGAGAATCTTGCTCAATTCTCTTAGGGTGGCCCTCAGGATACAAAGGTTCCTGAGTCATTTTACCCCCTCTAGTCACAACTCTGACAACATTATCATTTTTCTTATTATTTAATTCATTGAGCAAGTCATTCTGAGCTTTAAGTACTTTTTCTACTTGAGTGGTAACAATAGAAGCATGTTTACTAATAAGTTTAAGTTCACCTTTAACTCTAGACATATAATCACTCAAGTGTTCAAGCATATCAGCATTGCATTTCAATTGTCTACCAACATAAGCATTGAAGTTTTCTTGTTTAACAATAAAATTATCAAACTCATCTAAGCATTGGCTAGCAGACTTATTGCAAGGAATATCACCTTCATCAAATCTATAGAGAGAATTTACCTTTACTACCTATGTCGGGTTGTCAAGACCATGTATTTCTTCAATAGGTGGTAAATTATTAACATCTTCAGCTTTAATACCTTTTTCTTTCATAAATTCTTTGCCTCTTGCATATATTCAGGACTGAGAAATAGAATACCCCTCTTCTACGGAGTTGGCTTAGGAGTTGGTTCAGGAAGTGTCCAATCATTTTCATTACTCAGCATATTATTCAATAGCAATTCAGCTTGATCAACAGTTCTTTCCCTGAAAACACAACCGGCAAAACTATCTAGATGGTCTCTGGAAGCATCGGTTAGTCCATTATAAAAGATATCAAGTATTTAATTTTTCTTGAGAGGATGATCAGACAAAGCATTAAGTAATTGGAGAAGCCTCCCCAAGCTTGTGGGAGACTCTCTTCTTCAATTTGCACAAATTTATATATTTCCCTTAAGGCAGCTTGTTTCTTATGAGCAGGGAAATATTTAGCAGAGAAGTAATAAATCATATCATGGGGACTCTGCACACAACGAGGATCAAGAGAATTAAACCATATTTTAGCATCACCCTTTAATGAGAACGGAAACAACTTAAGGATAAAGTAATAGCGAGTTTTCTCATCATTAGTGAACAGGGTGGGTATATCATTTAATTTAGTAAGATGTGCCACAACAGTTTCAGATTCATAGCCATAAAAAGGATCAGATTCAACCAAAGTAATTAACATAGGATCGATCGAGAATTCATAATCCTTATCAGAAATACAGATAGGTGAAGTAGCAAAAGTAGGGTCATATTTCATTCTAGCATTCAAAGATTTTTCTTTAAGATTAGCCAATAATTTCTTAAGATCATATCTATCATTGCAAGCTATGAAGTCTCTAGCAGTTTCTTCATCCATAACATAACCCTTAGGCACAATAGGAAATTCATATCTAGGGGGAGAATCTTCATCATCACTTTCATCAATATTATTAGTTTCAATAATTTCATTCTCTCTAACCCTGGCAAGTTGTTCATCAACAAATTCACCTGGTGGCACATTATTATCAAGCATAGAAGTAGTTTCATCATAAGTATCATGCAAAGTAGAAGTGGCATCATCAATAACATGCGACATATCAGAATGAATAGCAGGAGTAGGTGTCGCAAGTTTACTCAAAATAGAAGGTGAATCAAGTGCAGAGCTAGATGGTAGTTCCTTACCTTCCCTCGTAGTTGAGGGGAAAATATTGGTTCTTTTATCTTTCAAGTTCTTCATAGTGATCAGCAGATATAAATCCCAAGTGACTCAAAGAATAGAGCTATGTTCCCCAGCAATAGCGCCGGAAAATAGTCTTGATAACCCACAAGTGTAGGGGATCACAATAGTTTTCAAGGGTAGAGTATTCAACCCAAATTTATTGATTCGACAGAAGGGGAGCCAAAGAATATTCTCAAGTATTAGCAGCTGAGTTGTCAATTCAACCACACCTGGAAAACTTAATATCTGCAGCAAAGTATTTAGTAGCAAAGTAATATGGAAGTAACAGTGGCAAAAGTAACAATATTGGTTTTGTAGTTATTGTAACAGTAGCAACGGAAAAGGAACTAAGCAAAGATCAATATTTGAAAAGCTCATAGGCAATGGATCAGTGATGGATAATTATGTCAGATGCGATTCCTCATGCAACAGTTATAACATAGGGTGACACAGAACTAGCTCCAGTTCATCAATGTAATGTAGGCATGTATTCCAAATATAGTCATACATGCTTATGGAAAAGAACTTGCATGACATCTTTTGTCCTACTCTCCTGTGGCAGCGGGGTCCTATTGGAAACTAAGGGATATTAAGGAATCCTTTTAATAGAGTACCAGACCAAAGCATTAATACTTAGTGAATACATGAACTCCTCAAACTACGGTCATCACCGGTAAGTATCCCGATTATTGTCACTTCGGGGTTAACGGATCATAACACATAAATAGATGACTATAGACTTTCAAGATAGGATCAAGAACTCACATATATTCATGAAAACATAATAGGTTCAGATCTGAAATCATGGCACTCGGGCCCTAGTGACAAGCATAAAGCATAGAAAAGTCATAGCAACATCAATCTCAAAACATAATGGATACTAGGGATCAAACCCTAACAAAACTAACTCGATTACATGATAAATCTCATCCAACCCATCACCGTCCAGCAATCCTACGATGGAATTACTCACGCACGTCGGTGAGCATCATGAAATTGGTGATGGAGGAAGGTTGATGATGACGATGGCGACGGATTCCCCTCTCTGGAGCCCCGAACGGACTCCAGATCGGCCCTCCCAAGAGAGATTAGTGCTTGGCGGTGGCTCTGTATCGTAAGACGCGATGTATCCTTCTCTCTGATTTTTATCCCTAAACATGAATATATAGAGTTGGAGTTGAGGTCGATGGAGCACCAGGGGGCCCATGAGGCAGGGGGGCGTGCCTAGGGGGTAGGTGCACCCCCACCCTCGTGGACAGGGTGTGGGCCCCCTGTCCTTGATTCTTTCGCCAGTATTTTTTATATATTCCAAAAATATTCTTCGTTGATTTTCAGGTCATTTCGAGAACTTTTATTTCTGCACAAAAATAACACCATGGCAATTCTGCTGAAAACAGCGTCAGTCCGAGTTAGTTCCATTGAAATCATGCAAGTTGTTGTCCAAACAAGGGCAAAAGTGTTCGGAAAAGTAGATACGTTGGAGACGTATCAGGAACTGAAGCTCCCTAATTGATTGATTGAAGGGATAGAAAAATGCAACCTCTCTCCTCTTTCTCCCGTGCTTGAACGCATGTATAGTATAGAGCACAGAGTCTACTCCCATGTCCCTTCTATCACAAATCACAAAGCAGTGAGGCGTCAAATCACAAAGCATGGACGAAGCAACCATTATTTCACTCTTCCTTGACTCCGCTTCTCCACCATCTTCTTCGAGAAACCACCTTACCACACTAAGCTTGGCGGACGACGCTATTGTGTAGTACTAGTACATTTACGCGTCCTTTGGTTCAATGGACTTCCTAGATGCAAATAAGGTGGTTGTCTCGGCTTGCAGGCGGCACTTGCGAAGGACATACCATGGCCTCCCTCAATGGTGTTCTCCGTTGAATGCACTTTTCCAAACCACAACGTTCGAGATATCGTCGACGTCACCGCAATGGGGAAGGAAGTCAAATAGTTACTACCTCCATTTTTTGTACACAAGGCCAGTATATCAATTTGCAGAAGGCCACTAACACTAATCGAGGCAAAATTGATGGGGTTTGCCTCGTACTAGCAACCAAGGACATTAATATATCCTTACATGCACGCAGAATTGAGAAGGTTGGTTTGCATGGCGCTGTATTAATCAAGCAATGAGGAGTGAGATGGTTAGCTCTTTTGGCGTTGGAGAAAAAATACACATTAATTGGCATGTCAAACAAGGATTTGTATTGACCAATCCCGTGAACCCTACATTTCTTTTTTAACACAGGTAGTACTCCTACGTATGTACTTGTATCCTATTTGGGTCTAGGCCTTGCATTGCCATACTTCGCCACACATTTTTGCCAAGCTTGCCTAAAGTTTTCAAAATGAAAAGGAGGTACACTTGCGCATGGCTGTCGCGGTCGCACTGCACCCTCACACAGTCGCTCCTGCACGCCGCATACCCAACCAAGGGAACGCACCCTGACTGACACGTGCTACCGCATTGATCAAACCAAACTCAGCCATCCTACCGCTGACACATAATTTTCGTTCATAGAGTATGTTTATCCAACCGCATGTTGGGGAAGATCCATACGGCCCATGTGGTGGTATGTTGGGGAAGAAGAAGAGGCGAGGAAGAAGGATTAGGAGACATAGGATATTCATCCAACTGCCTGAAATGGTCAACTGACCCAAATGATGAAAGTCAGGCGACTTGCATAAATATAAGTTTTTACACAACAAAAGATCCCTAAAAACAACAACATAAAGAAAAACTATCACTGCTCACGGAACGAGATGGCCTCGTCGTCTTTGGCTGCCAGCGCGAACCAGCCATAGCTGCCGACGTGTGTCTCCGCACCATGGTTGTCCTCGGCCTCCAGCTACTCATTCACGAGGAGCATGCGGGCGCTCTACATGGACAGAAGCACCACCGAGTTCAAGTCCAGGACATCTGGTTCCGCCTGCAGGAAGGCCTCGATAGCAGCGGCATCCGTGTGCTCCGCGTCGAGTTGAGACTCCGCCGCCCGGTTCAAGTCCAGGACATCCGGTTCCGCCTGCAGGAGGGCCTCGATGGCAGCGGCATCCCGCGCGCTCCGCATCAATTTGAGCCTCCGCCGCCTGGTTGACATCCACGACATCCGATTCTGCCTACAAGAGGGCCTCGATGGCAGCGGCATGCGCGTGCTTCGCGTCGAGTTGAGCCTCCGCCTCGTGGTCCTCCTTTAGTATCGCCAGGTTGAACCGCTGGTCCGCCTGCACCATGGGGGGCCCGAACACCAGCACGAAGGCTGTGTCCATCGTCTCATACGCATCAGGGGCCTTCTACGCCGCGACCTCCGCCATGAACTTTGGATCGGCTTCCTACTCCTCGGAGCTTGGCTCCAGATAACTCAGGGATTGGCCCACCGCAAAGTGAGCTTGGGAACGGAGGTCTGTGGCACCGACCGTCGCTACAATTTCTGTGCGGTGCTCCGGCGTCAGCATCTTGTAGTACATGATCTTGCGGTGCACCATGGCTTTCTGGTGAACTAGTGGATGCTTGATGCAGGCTAGGGGATTGAAAGGTAGGGGAATGGCTTGGAGGGGAGGTGTGGTTTTGGGGCAGTGGCTGGTGTAGGCCGTGCAGCGAAGGTTCTGGTGTGAATAGTGGTTCTGGTGATGACCGATCAGTCGGTTTTGACTGTACATCGCTCTTGTCGCGTTTGCGTTGCGCACCGGCACGCTGGACCCTCCACATCGGTCACTGGATGGAACATGCTTCGTCTTGCGTTTTTTCTCACTTGTGGGACCGTAGTTGAGAGAAAACCGGCGTCTCTCCCCCTCCCACGCATGCGTCATTTATACTACTACTACAAGAGAGAGAGGTCGGCCGAGTGTTACTAGTACTCCCTCGTTTTTATGCAGAGTAAATAAAAACAGAGGGAGTATACTACTAGTACTTTTACTACACATAAAACTTTATATATGATTTGTTCAAAAGGGAAACGAACATTGAATACCCTTTATATATGATTTGTTGACCGTATGATCACCGGTTTAAAATTTTGAATCCACCTTAGGTATCACACATGCACCCACTCGTTCTCTCTCAGTTTCATCTCGGGGTCCGGAGATCGATTGAAAGAGGACTAGGGTGGGTACAGTACGTTCGTTTCTCTTTTGAACGTACAATATACTCCCTCTAATCCCCACAGACCCCCGGGGTCATTTCTATCATAGAAACAAACCAAACCTTTATCTCCTTGCACGACACGAACTTGATCTCTCAACATCAATCGATCTCGTCAAGATGTGTCGGGGCATGAACCGAATTGGATGTCAAAACTAAGATGGGAAGTGACACGTACACAACAAAAAAAAGACACATCCGTGACATTTTGGGCCAAACAATTTTTTTGTGTCATGCTTATGACACTTCTATGATGATAATTGTGACAAAACCCCATATCATCATAGATATGATGGGCTCCTACTTCTATGACAAAAAATCTTGACAGAAAATGGGCTTTTCATCCTGGGCAGGCCGGAGACGCAGCTGCATGATACTCTTTGGGCCGTCCATGACGGAAAACCCGTGGTAGCAGCGAGGGTGAGGAAAATATCGGGGAGTTCCCAGGTACGGTGGGTGGTCGGGGGCCGAGTGATGCACGTTTCTCTCGTACACGTACACACGTGGGTGCGAGGCATTGGGCTCTAACTAAACCTGAGCGAGGTGTTCGCCTACTGAACCCGAGCGATTGCACTGCAGGCTACGCGTTACTGAACCTGAGTGATCGATTGATGGTTGTTAACTGAACCCGATCAAGTGATTCCTTTGCTACTGCTGCTAACTAAAGACGATCGAGCCCTACTGCCTCCTTCCCTTGATGAACAGTGAGAGTTATTGGGGGGTTTGGATGAACAGTTCCCGGTGGGGGGTTGGATAAACAGGGCCCCGTGGTGTTCTTGCTGGATGAATGGGACCCCGTTCGATCGAGCTGGTCGGGGGTGGATGAACAGGACCCCGTGGAGGGCTGGATGAACAGGACGACTCCGTGGAGGGCTGGTTGAACAGTAGCCGGTGGAGGGCTGGATGAACAGTAGCCCGTGGAGGGGTGGTTGAACAGGACCCTATGGAGAGGGTTGGTTGAACAGTAGCCGATGGAGGAGAGGTGGAGGCTGGATGAACAGGAGCCCGTGGATGAACCGTCGCAGGTGGAGGCTGGAGGAGGCCGACGGTGGATGAACAGTAGCCCATGGAGGCAGTCAACAGTGGAGATGAACAGTATCCCGTGGAGTCCCGTTTTGCGGTACGCCACACCACTCCCGATGAACAGGACCCTTGTTTCGACCGTAGCACTCCAACACAAGTCCGTTTCCTCCATTTTGAGGTACGCCACACCCCTCCTGATCAACAGGACCCCGTTTTGACCGTAAGAGGTCCAAGAGAAGTCCATTTCCTCCGTTTTGCGGTATGCCAGACCCCTCCTGATGAACATGATCCCATTTCGACCGTGGCCGGTCAAACACAAGGCCGTTTCCTCCGTTATGCAGTACGCCAGGCCTCGTTTCGATCGGCTATTCTGTCCAAGCCAGTTGACTCCCGATGAACACGACGCATTCCGTTGCCTCCTGATGAACACGACGCATTCCGTTGCCTCTCGATGAACACGAGCATTCCGTTGCCTCCCGATGAACTAGACGACACAATTTCTCCGTTCCGACCCAGCCGGTTGGCTTTTGATGAACATGATTAGTCGATGTACGCGTTAGACACCCCGCCCGTATGTACGTATGTTGTCGTATTTACTATGTTGCAGCGTAGCCATACGTATGTGTACACGATATAGACGAGACTGCGTGACATGCTACATCGACGCCTCTATTTCAACACGTGCTGCTCCTTACTCGGACACGGTACGTCGCTGCAGAGACACTGATCGACTGCTATGTACGTACACGTTCACGGCCGGACAGATAACGCTACCTTCGCTTCAACCTGGTCGATCCCAGCTGTTATGGGGTAAGAAGGTAGTTCCTTCCGTGCGAAGATAAAGCCGGTGGGTCCCAGCTGTGAGGGAGGAAACATTTTTTTTCATGAAATATAGAGGCCCTTCTGGTAGGTCCGAGGTGTCAGGTGGAGGAATCATTATTTTGCTAGTAATAAGGAGGCACTTCCTTGTGTGCGGCCATGGACCCAGCTTTCAGCCTCTCCACTTATAGTCCTCTTGTGATGGCTATCGTTCCTTGACCGCATTGATGACACCGTACCACCCGAGAGCACACAAGGTGGTGGACGACAGCGTGACCTAGGAAGGCAACGACCCGGAGCCGAGGAATATGCAGGAGTGGATGCCCACACAGAGGGGAGTTCGAGGGTTGACTCCTTCGGCTGCGGTTTGAGGCTGCCGTCTCTGGAGAATAACAGGACGTGTGGGTGAGTAGAGGGAAGGCCTAGCCAGTAGTAGTATGGTCGGGCGGTGACGCCTGCACAGCAGCACAGTCGGCCACAGGAGGCTGGAGCAGGCGGTACAGCGACCGCGGGTTTGGGCGGCTGGAGCAACAAGACCAGAGGTTGAAGACACATCTTGGCCATTGGATTAACATCAAACGGTAAGTACAGCTAGAATCGTTTATTGACTAAGTTGACAAAGCCCTGCGTATGCGTTAACTTAGTAGGCCCACAAGTCAGCCTACAAATCTGGTGGGTCCCAGCTCGCAGGGGGAATCAGTTTATTTCCTGTAATAAGGTGTCACTTCCTTGCATGCGAAGATGTTTTCTGGGTTTTTATATCTTCTTTTTCGAGTTAGAATAAAAAAACAATTTAGGATCTTTGGTACAATCTCTATTTTCACGAAAAGGATCATAATAAAGCTGGTGGGCCCGAGCTATCACGGAGAGGAAACTTTTTATTTCCGCGTAATAAAGGAAGCATTTCCTTGCGTGCGAAGATGTAGCTGGTGGGTCAAACCTGTAAGGGGGAGAAATTATTTGTTTTTGCATAATACGGGGGCACTTGCTGCATGCGGCCATGGGCCAAGTGCGTCCCTACTGTCAGCCAATCCATGCACATGCCTCATCCGAGCCCCCCTGGTCCAACGGCTGGCTGGCCGCCAGTTACGCCGTGCCTTGCTGTGGGCAAGGCACGGGATCTCTGTCCCCGATGGCTGTCGTTTGTTGACAAAGTTGACCACGCCGCGCTAAGAGAACCAACGCAGTGAAGGATGTTGAGTATTATGAAGGGAACGACCCAGAGCTGGCGAAGACACAACAATGGATGCCCAAGCGGAGGGGGGTACGATGCTTCACTGGTTTGGCTGTGGTGTGAGGCTGCCATCGCCGATGAAGAACATGAGGTGTTGGTGAGTAGAGGAATGGCCTGGACAGCGTTTGGGACTAGAGTGGGTCGATGAAGCCTGCGCGGTAGCACAACCGACCACGGGAGGCGGTAGCAGGCGGTACCGCCAGCGGTGGTTTGGGCGGCTGAAGCAAGAATACCCGAGATTGAAGAAGCACTACAACTGTTGGATGGACATCCAACGGCCACTGCTGCTAGAATCGTATCTTGACTATAAGTTTACAAAGCCTTCTGTATGCCTTAGTAGGTCCACAAGCCTTCCGTACGCGTCACTTACTATAATTCTCAAAAAAATAGTAGGCCCACAAGTGAGCATCACATCCGTGGCAGAGAACATATAGCCCATTTGCGATTTGTAATACTATACAACCTATTTTTGAATTATAATGGAATTTACTACAACCTATTTATAGTCTATTAAAATTACTGCCCATTTTCAAGCCAGGACAACAATTAATAATTTAAACGAACCTCTCAAAACAGAAATCAACCACAAATCCCACATTTTGATGGGATCCGAAAAAAATTACCTTGAAATTTTGAGTCAAATTAAATATAATTTCAAAATGAATTTTTATTAGGTAAAATCTAAAAAATAATGCGCGCACAATAAGTAATGAAATGAAAATTTCCAAATTCAAACAATAATATTTTTGAAACTAATTACATGCTTGGTGCATTTTTGTATATTTACAGCCCAGTTTTTATAATTACATCCTATTTATTATTTCTTAAAGCCCATTTTCTTGTTAGGCCTAATAGGAAAGATTTACAGCCCAGCAGGACGAAGAATAACAAGTTGACCTGGGTTGGGTATTCCGCAAGAAATGTATAGCTGGGCTAGCCATTTTCACCTTGAAAAATAATAATATTTGGGCTAGATATTTGGTCGACATGAAATAATAGCCTAGGCTAGACGGGCCACAGCCCGCCCAGTTGATACCCTACTCCTCTGAACAACAACAAAAACATCTCTCAAGAAAAACTCTGCTTACACCTAAAAAAACAAATACTGCTCCAGCTGCTGGGTCCCAACTATCGGACGCTCCTTGTGCAATTCTCTCGTTTATTGACTATATAGGTTGACGATGGTGTGGTACTGTGATGTCAGGAAACCAGGAGGAAGCAAAAAAAATTATAGTTGTGTATAATAAGGATGAACTTGCGTACGTACGGCTATGGCCCTAGTGGGTCCCTACTATCATCCAGTCAAAATGAAGTCATCTCCTGAATCCTCATGTTCGTTGACCATGTTGACAATGCTCGGCGCCACAGCGAGCACAACTCGAAGGACGACGGAGAGGGCCCCGTGGGCCCTACAGATTGTCTGATACAGCGCCTGCTGCTCATTCAGGAAGCCAGGATCATTGGATACCTATCAGCACCTTCGAGAGACAGAGACGACATGAAACGGTAAGGCCGCGCTTGGGAGCTCTGGTTTATTTAACACCTGTATTGAGATACAAGTGTAATTTACTCGTCATCGGGAACAACACATAAAATACAAGCATAATGAAATCGAGAGCCCAAGGTCTGTAACGAAAACTGGTGTGTTACACGTGTAATTTGAGAGACCGGTGTATATTTTACTAGTCAAAATCGACCAAGCAAGCGCTTCGCCCGAGACCATCTTCTTTTATATACAGGCGTTAGTTTTACAAGCGGTTTTGGTTGGAAAACGACGATCCAATCATGGCCTAAGATGATGAGTTGGTCGGAAGATCATATGGTTTCACCTCTAACCTACCCGAGTTGTCGTATAGGCTATGAATGAAACATAAGACAATGAACTTCTTAAGCACATAAACAACAGAAGAGGATGATCTTCTTAACATGCAAATCACAGGCATTAGCTCAACATGCAAAAAATATGAAGCATTATTCTCAGGAGGCATGGTGAACAGCTCGTGATGCCGCATGCCACAACATTCCAAGCTCACCTTTGCAACCAAACTCACAAGGCCTGGCGTTACTTAGACAACATTCAAAACAAACTCTTAAAATACCTTACATAAGTCAACATTCACGTGACTATGCATCTCAGCAGAGTAAATATTTACTTCTGAACTAAAGACAGGAATAGGAAAAAAAAGAATGACATTGCTCATAGTAAAGGGCGTCCCACTCAAAAATATCAAATGCATGTCTTCTGGCTAACATAAATGAGCAAAATTTGTCAAGGTTTTCCAATTCCAATATATTAAACTAATGTCTTCTTGCTAACGTTAATGATTAAACTTTGACAAGCTTTTCCCATTCAAAACATGTAATTCCTATGATTGTGGAACAGGCAGGGTTTGTCATCAATTTGTCATCTGATAGTCCGGTGGCTCAAGGTGACAGCGAATGATTAGAGAACCATTCAATGTATTCTGCATGATGAAGTATTATGGAGGACACGAACCATCTGAACATTTTGTGCAGTTCTACTAAAATCAAGCTGAGCATCCCCGTGGATTTCATATTTATATGTTGCAAGAAAACAAAGACACGTCAGCACACACATGAATATTGGCCCCAGTTTCAATCCACCAATCGGTGGACTAACAAACTGAAAGTACGGTAAACATATTACCATACCCAGATGCCCCATCATTGTTGCTTAGAGTGACATTAATAGACTTGGAGTCCGGTCCTGGCTTCTTGTACTTGTTTGGGCACTTTTTACCCAGTGCACTCCACGTGTTGTAGAGTTGCCTATGCTCTCTGCAGACTAGTCATGTCACCCGCATCTACTAATACTTTGTAAAGCTTCTCGATCATTCCTTCTGTAATGTAGCACAAACAGTGACTGCTTCTTTCTGCAAAGTGGTAAGACCAACTGGACCCACTAATGCAGCAGTTTGCCTTAGACACATTGGCTCCTTTTGTGCAGTTCAACTAAAATCAAAATCAGAATAAAACCGAGATTTAATTTTGATATCCTTGTAAGCAACAATAGGTATAAGGGAAACAATTACTGAGAAATAATGGATGATGACTTGTACTCCCAGAAGAAAAAAATCTACTGATCTACCTTATCTTAATGGGAAACAAAGCATGAGAGTAGCAATTCTCAATTAGTGTAATTCATTCATATTAACTGAGACATTATCTTAACAATGCCTTGTTTCAACATGTATAAAGAACGACAAAGCAGAAAAGTACCATTCCTAAAACAATGTGATGGATTCATTTTAACAGAGACATTATCATAACAATACCTTGGTTAAACATGTAGAAAGAACTGCAAAACATGATAGTACCATTTGTAATATACTGTAACTGATATATAATAACAGAGACATTATCTGAAAAATACATTTCTTAAACATGTACTTCGGCTGATCCCTAACAAAAATGGTACTCCCGCCGATCCCTAACAAGTGTTGCAGTTTTGAACTGAGATTCAATAGTTAATTCTGAGGAAAGTCAGTACTGACAGTCAGTACTGACCTTTCAAGACCAAGATTTGAAACAAATCGCGAGGAAGAACTGAAAGAGATCTCAACACATATAAAGGGGGTGATGCAGAGTTTGTTGTAAGAAAGAAACAAGCATCATGTCTGGGTTGGTCCCATTTTTGTTCACTACTTAATGGGAAAAGAGAGAAATTCAATAGCTTCAATTCAACATTTATTTAAAACAGTACCAATACAAGTAGCACAACATCTCAAAGCACACTACACAATCATGTGAATGAAGGCCTGTACTGACCTTTCATGCGACAGACAAGATAAAATACGAATCTAGTAACACTAATAGGAAATCCAATCTCGTTTTGTGCAGTTGCACTGAAATCAAGCAAAGTTGCCGGTGTGACATTTAAGTTCGCTATAGCAACAAGTTGGATAGATATCCTTGTTTTAACATAGGAAAAAAGGAAGCAATTACTGGCCAATAAAGGATGATGAAACAAACGACGACAAAAAGAAGCATCTAACTTATCTTGATGGAAAACAAAGTAGGACAGTAGCATTCCTAAAATGGTTGCATTGATTCATATTAACAGAGACATTCTCTTAAAACAACATTTGTTAAAAATGTAATTTACTTTTAACAGTGGCATTGCTTCAATTTTCCAGCGGCATTCTTAGATTAACGACAACAAAATAATTGTATGGGACATGGGACATGCCAGCACCATGTGCGTCCACACGTATAAATGGGTGATGCAGAGTATGTTGCCAAGAAACATATCTGCGTTGGTATCATATTTGTTCTCTTTGAACCTTTTTCCTATGTGAGGGCAGCAAATCTAGTCCTGCACAAACTACCCGATCCCTCAGTTTCTTTCCTTTTTCAACAAAGAGATCGGTTCCTTACAGATGTGTGTACTGGGTTACGCCCTTTTTTCCTTTTTTGACCAACAAAGTGGCTGGATAGGCAGTCTATACTACTTTCCCTCCCTCGTTTCCTCATTGAACCACATCCTAGATTCATGCTCCACCCCACCGTACCCTTCTTTCCAGTTTGAACCAAGACCTAGATTCGACTACAGAATCGAAAAGATCCGCATGCAGCTAGAGCAATGACGGTTTCAAAGAAACGTATACCTTAGGGTCATCGGGATGTGGCTAGGCGTGCGGCGGGAGGCCGGATCTGCCCACACTACGTAAGGCAGCGAGGAAAAAGGGGTCGGTGGCCCTCCCACATAGGCGCTGGGTGAAAGAGAACAACACAACCAACAGTGGATTGCCTCCCTCACCGAAGGCAATAGAGTGAACGCTGCACCTCCTCCCCTTCCCGGTGCGACGGGATCCGGACGCCTCCTTCACCAGTTGTGAGGGGGGAGAAAGAGACAGAGGCCAGCAGAGTCTTGTTTAGATCTGGTGAAGAGGGTGAGAGACTATGACTGTAGCAAACCCTAGCAATGGAACGCTGAGCCTCCAGTGTGTGTGTGTGTGTGTGTGTATGTAGTGCGGCAAGAGTGTGGGGAGTGCAAACCCTAGAGAACAAGCGTTGAGGCTCCAGCTTATATAGTACTACATATATACAGTAGTACAGACTAAGCTCTGGAGCCTTAACTGCACCTGCCTTTGGTTGTATGTCAGGTGGGCCAGCCACATTTTGGGCCCACCTGTCATACACCCAAAGGCATGTGCACTAAGTTGATGAAGCTGCGTCCATATAGTACTCATGTATACTACTAATATACAGTGGAGTGCTTTTCTTATTCTCTCCATAACAATTTTTTTAAATTGTGTAAGTATGAAACAAAACTCTTTATTTAACGTATCTGTGAAGAAAACTACTACTTCCGATGAACTAATGATCCACGCGTCCTGGTCGCACTTCCTGTCCTTGACGTGCGGTACACTACCCTCCCTTAAGTGAACAACCACACATGCGCCAAATTATCGGAAACGTGTGATAGTGTGTACAAATAAAGAAATTTAATTTCAATTATCGGAAAGGTTTGAGAGTATGTACAGTTTGCCCTCTCTCAATAATTATGGTTTGTTGTGTTCGGCCTAAACTTGGTCAAACTTTACAAAGTTTGACTTCAGTCAAATCTAATATGCAGAGTAACTAAAAATGGAGGGCTACTATGTCCATCCGGGTTTTTAGTCCACACCATTTTTTAATCAAAGTTAATAGATGGACAAATAAAATTACAGGGGAGTTGAAGACAAAGTTGTGAGAAGGCTTAGAAATCAATACAAAACTTATGCTCTTAGTACGAACGTCGATCCTTCTTTGAGGAAACATTTAGTTCATAGCCAATTGTGTGATAAAATTGCACTAACGTGAAAGACGACTGCATCTCCAACACAACCAAGGTGAACTGATGAAGGATATCATCTTTGTGGGTAACAAGCAAAGAGTACGGATGGAAGACAACCTAATTTTCATTGAAAATCGATCAGCTTCACCAGCCGATGCAATCATGAGGCGCAACCATGAGCATCGATAGGTCATCGTGGTGATGCATCATCCATTTGGCATCAAGTTTGGGTGAGGCACCTATGAAGTACGAAAAATGCTCACTTTGGTGTGTTTCTTCTAAGTAACCAAGCTCGAGGAAGGAAGAACCACGTGGCAGAGGACAGTGAGGCTGAACAACAATGGCCATCCAATTTTGTGCAGTTCCACTAAAATTAAGGAAGACATGCCCGTGTAAGGAGATACGCATCGCTGTTTGCAAAAATATAAAAAGGGATATAGTGTTGTTACTTTGTTTTGGCAGTGGTACACAATTAACAGTGAGATCTCAATTGTTAATAAGAATTAATGAAAAGTACACCAACAAGCAGAAGCATCATGATTATCTTTATGGGAACTAAACCAGGATACCCGAGAAAAAAGCATTTCTTCATTTAATCAGTGATAGTATTAGATTAGCAGCAGCAATAGCAGCATATGGACAATGACCGCACAACGACCATGTACTTTTTGTCGAAACAACATGTACACCTCCACCGAGGTATAAACTATGACAATTTTCGAGTGGTATTTCCTCTATAAAAGTAGGTGATGTTGGACCAGTCGACGAACCCTAGCTACTTTACATGGGGAGCTGGGGAGTAGTCGCATAGAAGAAAACCCACATGGAGCAACCTGCGGAGCTGGACAAGTACAAGAAGTTATACCTTAGGTGCGCGAGATGTCACTTAGGCGGGCGGGCGGGATCTGCCCACACGATGGCAGCGAACAAGGGCGTGGAGGACCTTCGTCCGCGCCAGCGCCGGCTTTGAGAGGACGGTGCACATCGGCTTCCTCCATCGCCGATGGCAACAACGTCAACGCCTCACCTCCTCACCTCCCGTAGCGGACGGGATTCCGCCAGATCTTAGACCACCGATGAGGAGAGAGATAGAGTGGACACTGTCATCTTGTTTTGATATGGAGAGGGTGAGAGAGCGAGACGCGAGAAACCCTACCAAACAAGAGGCTATATATACAATGGAGTAAAAAATCTCCATAGCAGTGGTTTTAAATAGAATACGCGCATTCCCGAAAAAAGTAATGAAAACTGGCGGACAATTTTTTAACGTACCTAGAAAGAAAACTCGATCAAAAACACGCCCCCGCTTCTAGGACGCGAGAGTCATCGCGCACACACACATAGACATAGACATTCATATCCGTGTTTACGTAAAATTCCATCTCCATCTCCAATCATATTTGTCCAACTGGCACATTATTTACGTTGTTAATTAAATACGCAGCAATATTAACGTACAACTTCTCTTGTTTGCGAGCGTCCGGACCGCTGCCACGCCCTCTCCTGACCAACCGGAACCCTCTTCATCACCGCGCATGCTTCCTGCCCGAAACGGTCAGTGCCGCATTCATGCCCGGCCAGAGTGGACGCGACCTCTCACTGGCACCGGCATTGAAGCGGTGCGCCGGCCGAGAGAGCATCGCCGGCGCCGCTTCATGGTGCACGCGACTGCTCCGCGTTCAAAGGTCGCAATAGCCGGCTACAACATACATGTAAAAAGTTCTTGGGAGTCCGTGCTACAGCTAGCTATCCTCCTCCAACTCATCAATCTATTCCAGTAGTGCTAGTACTCCATGGCGCGATCCTTCGACAAGTAGGTGGGAAAGTTATCATATACTCGGTTTGCGGTGAGTGGCATGCCGAGCGACCATGTGGGGTGGAGCCGTGGAGGAGGGTGAGACACGAACACAACAAATGTGATTTAAATGTTGGTTTTGCTTGATGGCGCGATCCAACGAAACGAAACGTTGGTTTCTCTCTGTTTCCATTTTTTCACTAGAAAAACAAAAACTTTCCACTCCATTTTCATTCCTATTCCAAGGTTGCCACGTTATAACATTCCATCAAATACAAAGGATAACTAACACGCATGCTGATGCATCTCAATGATTCACAGATCATAGCCAATATTTACTTCACAACTAAAGACAAAAGTTGTGAGAGCGTGTACAAAAGAAAAACTACTACTAGGGTCACTACGACTTAAACCCTAAACCCTAAACAAGATTTAATTTCCTGGCTAGGTAGAACCTGTTGAAGGAAAGACAGCTGGCACCCTCGGATCATACGATTCCTTTGTGAAGTTCCACTAAAATCGAGCTGAGCATCCCTGATGGCAAAGATACTGAAGAAGTGTGATTAGAATAATAGTACTGGCACTATTTCATGAGACATAAACTCATCACAAATAGAAGCCGGTAGAAGTGGATCAAGATGGCTCCAAAAGGAAGATGTACCTGGGACGTCGGGCTGTACCGCTGTAGCTAGAAGGGCGGTTGGGACGCGGCATCAGCCCATACCACGGGGACCCCCGATTGGGACGCACCGACTGTGCGTTTTCTCCCTCGCCGATGTCGACCACCTCTATGCATAACATCATTCCCTTCCCCCAGTGATGGGATCAGGCCGGATCTGTGACCAGCGGTGTGGCCACCGTCATTCTACGCTTTTGAAGAGAGCAAACCAAGCAAGCAGACTTGTAGCTTAGGCTCCTGCTAGTGTATATATAGTGGTTTTATTTTTCTCTCCATATCAACCATTTTATATTGCGTACATGTCATTGAAGAGTGAAATGATGGTTACTTCTTCCGACTAACTTACTGTGTGATTTGACTGCTCCTTAGTGGCCCCTACACGTACTCCCCCTATGTGTATGACCGTTCTAGAGTCTCATTTGTACTTATCTCTATTTTCTTACATGACACATAGACATGATGCGCATAGAGGAATTTTGTTACTGCACTTGTTATGTAGTACTACTAGTACCTACTCCCTCCTTCGGGTTCACTACTGGTACTCCCTCCGTCCTGGCTTATTGGCCCCCTTTGTACTCAATTCATGGGCTCGTTTTCCTCAAGAAATTATCTTTACCAACGTATTAATATTGGGAATGCATGCGTGAACAATGAATGATTAAACCTTGCATGCAACATTTTGACAACACATTTGACTTATGAACATGTGAATGTGAGGGATTACAACCTCGCGCATGCATGCAATAGTCACACATACACATGGACGCAAAAACACGCCCGACGCCCTAATGCATGCATGTCCAAGCACACGACGAAATACACACGGTCATGCTCAAGTGATCAACCTACGTGTGCATGCACACATATACTCAGCCAGGGTGAGCTAGTGACCCTATAAACACCAGAAAATGTATATATTAAGCGCAATGATCGTATTATGAAGTCCACTGACCGTATTTTTGCAAATATACAGTGACAGACAGTGTATTTATCTTGTTTGAAATTAAGCCATATTAACCGGAAAGGAGGCAGTATGGACTAGCATTACTTTGTTGTTTCCCGTCGACTTGCCAAACGAGGAGAAGATTGTAGGAGGGGAGAAGCTTGTGCGCGGTGCCTCGTAGGACAAGGAGAAAACTTTTGACTAATGCAAGCTCTCCCTCGCTCAGGCGGTGGACGTGCAATAGTTAATTCGCTGTCAGATTGCCAGAAGCATACACTGTACTAGTACCATTATTGTTTGACTTCCCGAATAGGCAAACAGCCAAACGCAAAGTTTACTAGTACTAGTACTACTACTATAGCGGTATGTACTACTACTAGGGACCGGATGGAGGAGCGTCTGCACTCTTATTTTATTTCAAAATGTGATAAAGCAACCTTCAACACATTTGGTTCTCTTCGAGGGTTCTTGCATGTGATAATGGAAGTTGATTGCATGGAACACTCGCCACAATTCTCGCTTAATTCTGGCTCATATCCTGTTACAAATAGGAGCGCTCGGTAATAGTTTCTGTTTTTTTGTTATTCAACATGTAAACAGGCCAGCAAACCTTGCGGCGCATCATTATGCGAACCTTGCTTGCTGCACTTTGAATGTGGCCAAGAGCTGGCTTGATGAAACACCTCGCTTCCTTCTTCTTTTGTGGGGTACCTCACTTCCTAGTGACCAGTCTCTTGGCTGATTGTCCTAAGAATGCTTATATATGAATAAATCTCTCTCATTTACCCGCAAAAACGATTAAGCCATATTAACCGGAAAGGAGGGAGTATGGACTAGCACTACTTTTTGGTGTGTCCCATCAACTCGGAGAAAGAGGAGAAGCTTGCAGGACAAGGTGAATCTCGCTTACGCCTTTTGACTAATTCAACCTACCCTCGCCCAGGCGGTGGACATGCAGTAGTTCATTCGGTGTCAGATTGCCAAAGGAATACACTGTAGTACCCAACATGCGGAGTACCATCATTGTTCAACTTCACGAAGAGGCGAAGAGCCAAGCACAAGGTTTAGTACTACGAGTAGTACTACTACTAGAACCGCATGGTGGAGCATCTGTACTCTTATTTTATTTTAATATCTAATAAAGTACACATTTATTCGGGAGAAGGGCGGAAAACGGCAGACCAATAGTAGTATTAAAAAACATCAAACATGTAATGATGATATCGATCAACCATGCTCGAATATATCTTGGCCTCCGTGCAATTTTGTTTGTGTGTTCTTGCTCCTCATCTCTCTCAAGGAACGGCGTGTTGGCCATTTTGCCATCAATTGAGATCGGTTTTCTCACATTCCGATCCCACATGTCAGTGATATGCCAAGAGGAAGTGTGTTGGCCGACTGGCCATACGCATACTTGGTTTTGCACCTTCATACGACTCCTCCCTCCGTCACAGTTTACAGGGCGCGCTTCATTCTCATGCATTTCTCTCCATGCATTTCCACCACCAGAGAGACTTTAGACGTGTTTGGTTTAATGCTCAATTAATTAGGGCATGGTAACCGCAATCAAGTCCACAATTTTCTCTGGATGTACTACGGAGTGGAGTAAGTGCATGCATGTGCGTACCCGGGGTGGAGGCACTGCATGCATCTGTGTACGCATTATTTCCTCTAGTAATAGACGCTGTGCTATAACTACCAATGCTATTTTTCAAGCCGATCGCTAGTCGCCTTGGACCCAGAGATTTTTTTGAAGCGCGTGTTGGGATATGTGGGGTTCCGGCAAACCCTTAAGGTTCGAACACTGGGGTGCGCGCAGAGTCTTTCCCTCCTGCCGATCAACGCTCTAGCTCACTAGATCTCGCGGACGAACTCGATGAACTCGTAACACGGAAAGACACAAGATTTATACTGGTTCGGGCCACCGTTGTGGTGTAATACCCTACTCTAGTGTGGTGGTGGTGGATTGCCTCTTGGGTTGATGATGAACAATACAAGGGAAGAACAGCCTCCTGAGGTTGAGGTGTTCTTGAGCTCGGTGAGCTTGCGTGTGTGTGGATGGTCTCAATGATCCGTCCCTCTCTAAGGTGGTGGCTAGTCCTATTTATAGAGGCCCTGGTCCTCTTCCCAAATATCGAGCGGGAAGGGAGCAAACAATGGCGGGCTAATTTAAAGGGGGACAGCCAATACAAGCTATCCTGACAAAAGTAGTCTTCGCCTGCACAAAGTTCTGGTGGTGACGCTGTTCTGGGCTCCATGCTGACTCCGTCTTGCAGTCCATGGTCTTTGTCTTGTTGCACCGAAATGGCAACCTTTGAATGATGCCTCGGTACTCCGCGGCTGCGCTTGCCTCCTTTGCACCAAGGAGGAAACAAGGACACTGCGCGCTGGCGCCCGCCTGGAGCTTGCCTGGTGTCGATCGTCATGGCTCACATCACGAGAGCCTCGTGAGGTTTGCCTCGCCTTGATATCTCTGCTCCTCGTGAGCCTGCCTAGCTAGGCCACTCCGGAGGAGGTCTTGCGTCGTCCGCCTCGCGGGGCTTGGCCCCTCGCGAGGGTCTTGGATGCTTTGCTGGTGAAGATGGGTCGTATGGCCTGCTGGTTCAGCCACGCTGTGGGCCGCATGCAGGCAAGTCTGGGGACCCCCATTCCCAGAATGCCAACAATAGCCCCCGGGCCCAAGGTGCACGCAGGCTTGGCTTCATGGCGAAGCCAAGGGTCAAGCTCGAAGCGCTGCGGGCCCCAAAAGCCTGCAGTCTCGGTTGACGCGTGGCAGTTGATTGGACGTGGGCGTCTCCGCTTCCCCACGCTGCCTCGACGACTGCATGACTCGACAAGTCCCTGCGACATGCAAGGGAAACCGTCATTACCTGCGATCGTGGGAGACGTTGGTTGGCCTTCTCTTGCTATAAATGGGGAGTGGGGCGGAGCCTCCGTTGCCCATCTCTTCCTTGCTTGCTTCTTCCTCCTTGCTTCATTGCTTGCAGTGCCTATGATGGCGCCACAAAGGAAGTTCTCTGCTGCCGAGAAGGGTAAGGCCCCTCGTGAGGGCCCTAGTTCCCCGGTGGCCAAGCGCGGTCGCGGCCGTCTGTGCAAGCACGCTGCAACCCCCGCCGTGGCCCATCGTCGAGGTGGCGCCACGGCACGCGGAGGGGGCCGCCCCAACCGTGGCGGTCCAGCTGATGGAGGGAGGCGCGCGATGGTGGTGAGGCCTCCTCGCCCGCGCTTCCATTCAGTGGAGGCATCACCGGAGTTCATTGTCTGGTCGGAAAACCCGGCCGGCAACTGGCTCCAGCTTCCGCGCTTCCTCGTTGATGAACTGCCGGCCCCTGGCCCAGGAGAGCTCTGGTTGCAGACGGTTGGTTGCTGCAGCAAGGCCTCCTGGGTCGCGGCCGAGACTTCCGCCGCGGGCAACATAGCCTTGGCCCTCGGCTAACAGACACTCGCCCGCGTGCGCGGCCTGTGCAGGCGGTGCACGCTTTACTTCAAGTATGATGGTGGGTCGACCCTCTACGTGAGGGTGTTCGGGGAAGATGGTCGCCGCGCCGGATGCTGCCCCGAGACGAACGATAGTGAGGAGGTGCTCGGCCTTGGTGATGGTCACGACGAGGGTGAGGGCGAGCCTGCCCTCAGCGGCGACCGCATCTCCTCCAGCTACGGTGGCTCTCCCTCCTGCGACAGCTCCAGCAGCAGTGGCTACGACCAGCCGCCGTGTCGCCGCGCTTTCTTCGAAGGAGGCAGCGGGTCATATCGTCGCCGCGCCTCCGTGAAGCGTGAGGAGGAGTCTGGCTAGGCTTGGGCGTCGCTTGTTGATCAACGTAGTAATTTCAAAAAAATTCCTACGCACACGCAAGATAATGTGATGCATAGCAAAGAGAGGGGGGAGCGTGATCTACATACCTAGTAGATCGACAAAGGAAGCGTTTGGTTGATGTAGTCGTACGTCTTCACGGCGCGACCGATCAAGCACCGAAACTACGGCATCTTCGAGTTTTAGCACACGTTCAGCTCGATGAAGATCCCCGGACTCCGATCCAGCAAAGTTTCGGGGAAGAGTTCCGTCAGCACGACGGCGTGGTGACGATCTTGATGTACTACTGCAGCAGGGCTTCGCCTAAACTCCGCTACAATATTATCGAGGACTATGGTGGCTGGGGGCGCCGCACACGGCTAAGGAATAGATCACGTGGATCAACTTGTGTCTATGGGGTGCCCCTTGCCTCAGTATATAAAGGATGGAGGAGGAGGAGGCCGGCCAAGGCAATTGGTGCGGCCAGGATGTGGAGTCCTACTAGGACTCCAAGTCCTAGTAGGAGTCCACCAAGAGGGGAGGAAGGGAGAAGGAAGTGGAGGAGAAGAAGAGGTGGCCGGCCCCCTTTTCCCTAGTCCAATTCGGACCAGAGGGGAGGGGGGCGCAGCAGCCCCTTGGCCCTTTCTCCTCTTCCCACTAAAGCCCATCAAGGCCCATTGCTTCTCCCGTAACTACCCGGTACTCCGAAAAATACCCGAATCACTCGGAACCTTTCCGATGTCCGAATATAGTCGTCCAATATATCGATCTTTACGTCTCGACCATTTCGAGACTCCTCGTCATGTCCCAGATCTCATCTGGGACTCCGAACTCCTTCGGTACATCAAAACTCATAAACTCATAATATAACTGTCATCGAAACCTTAAGCGTGCGGACCCTACGGGTTCGAGAACAATATAGACATGACCGAGACACGTCTCTGGTCAATAACCAATAGCGGGACCTGGATGCCCATATTGGCTCCTACATATTCTATGAAGATCTTTATCGGTCAGACCGCATAACAACATACGTTGTTTCCTTTGTCATCGGTATGTTACTTGCCCGAAATTCGATCGTCGGTATCTCAATACCTAGTTCAATCTCATTACCGGCAAGTCTCTTTACTCGTTCCCTAATACATCATCTCGCAACTAACTCATTAGTTGCAATGCTTGCAAGGCTTATGTGATGTGCATTACCGAGAGGGCCCAAAGATACCTCTCCGACAATCGGAGTGACAAATCCTAATCTCGAAATACGCCAACCCAACATGTACCTTTGGAGACACTTGTAGAGCTCCTTTATAATCACCCAGTTACGTTGTGACGTTTGGTAGCACACAAAGTGTTCCTCCGGCAAACGGGAGTTGCATAATCTCATAGTCATAGGAACATGTATAAGTCATGAAGAAAGCAATAGCAACATACTAAACGATTGGGTGCTAAGCTAATGGAATGGGTTATGTCAATCACATCATTCTCCTAATGATGTGATCCTGTTAATCAAATAACAACTCTTTTGTTTATGGTTAGGAAACATAACCATCTTCGATTAACGAGCTAGTCAAGTAGAGGCATACTAGTGACACTTTGTTTGTCTATGTATTCACACAAGTATTATGTTTCCGGTTAATACAATTCTGGCATGAATAATAAACATTTATCATGATATAAGGAAATAAATAATAACTTTATTATTGCCTCTAGGGCATATTTCCTTCAGTCTCCCACTTGCACTAGAGTCAATAATCTAGTTCACATCGCCATGTGATTTAACAGCAATAGTTCACATCACCATGTGATTAACACCCATAGTTGACATCGAAATGTGATCAACACCCAAAGGGTTTACTAGAGTCAGTAATCTAGTTCACATCGCTATGTGATTAACACCCAAAGAGTACTAAGGTGTGATCATGTTTTGCTTGTGAGATAATTTTAGTCAACGGGTCTGACTCATTCAGATCCGTAAGTATTTTGCAAATATTTATGTCAACAATGCTCTGCACGGAGCTACTCTAGCTAATTGCTCCCACTTTCAATATGTATCTAGATCGAGACTTAGAGTCATCCAGATCTATGTCAAAACTTGCATCGACGTAACTTCTTACGACGAACCTTTTTGTCACCTCCATAATTGAGAAATATTTCCTTATTCCACTAAGGATAATTTTGACCGCTGTCTAGTGATCTACTCCTGGATCACTATCGTACTCCCTTGCCAAACTCAGTGGTAGGGCATACAATAGATCTGGTATACAACATGGCATACTTTATACAACCTATGACTGAGGCATAGGGAATAACTTTCATTCTCTTTCTATCTTCTGCCGTGGTCGGGCTTTGAGTCTTACTCAATTTCACACCTTGTAACATAGGCAAGAAACTCTTTCTTTGTCTGTTCCATTTTGAACTACTTCAAAATCTTGTCAAGGTATGTATTTATTGAAAAACTTATCAAGCGTCTTGATCTATCTCTATAGATCTTGATGCTCAATATGTAAGCAACTTCACCGAGGTCTTTCTTTGAAAAACTTCTTTAAAAACACTCCTTTATGCTTTGCAGATTAATTCTACATTATTTCTGATCAACAATATGTCATACATATATACTTATCAGAAATGCTGTAGTGCTCCCACTCACTTTCTTGTAAATACAGGCTTCATCGCAAGTCTGTATAAAACTATATTCTTTGATCAACTTATCAAAGCGTATATTCCAACTCCGAGATGCTTGCACCAGTCCATAGATGGATCGCTGGAGCTTGCATATTTTGTTAGCACCTTTAGGATTGACAAAACCTTCTAGTTTTATCATATACAACTCTTCTTTAATAAATCTATTAAGGAATGCAGTTTTGTTTATCGATTTGCCAGATTTCATAAAATGCGGCAATTGCTAACATGATTCGGACAGACTTAAGCATAGATACGAGTGAGAAACTCTCATCGTAGTCAACACCTTGAACTTGTCGAAAACCTTTTGCGACAATTCTAGCTTTGTAGATAGTAACACTACTATCAGGGTCCGTCTTCCTCTTGAAAATCCATTTATTTTCTATGGCTTGCCGATCATCGGGCAAGTCAACCAAAGTCCATACTTTGTTCTCATACATGGATCATATCTCAGATTTCATGGCCTCAAACCATTTCGCGGAATATGGGCTCATCATCGCTTCCTCATAGTTCGCAAGTTCGTCATGATCTAGTAACATGACTTCCAAAACAGGATTACCGTACCACTCTGGTGTGGATCTCACTCTGGTTTACCTACGAGATTCGGTAGTAACTTGATCTGAAGTTACATGATCATCATCATTAGCTTCCTCACTAATTGGTGTAGTAGTCACAGGAACAGATTTCTGTGATGAACTACTTTCCAATAAGGGAGCAGGTACAGTTACCTCATCAAGTTCTACTTTCCTCCCACTCACTTCTTTCGAGAGAAACTCCTTCTCTAGAAAAAAATCTGAATTTAGCAACAAAAGTCTTGCCTTCGGATTTGTGATAGAAGGTGTACCCAACAGTATCCTTTGGGTATCCTATGAAGACATATTTCTCCGATTTGGGTTTGAGTTTATTAGGATGAAACTTTTTCATATAAGCATCACAACCCCAAACTTTAAGAAACGACAACTTTGGTTTCTTGCCAAACCATAGTTCAGATTGTGTCGTCTCAACGGACTTAGATGGTGCCCTATTTAACGTGAATGCAGATGTCTCTAGTGCATAACCCCAAAACGATAGTGGTAGATCGGTAAGAGACATCATAGATCGCACTATATCTAATAAAGTATGGTTATGACGTTCGGACACACCATTACACTATGGTGTTCCAGGTGGCGTGAGTAGTGAAACTATTTCACATTGTTTTAATTGAAGACCAAACTCGTAACTCAAATATTTTACCTCGGCGATCATATCGTAGAAACTTTTATTTTCTTGTCACGATGATTTTCCACTTCACTCTGAAATTCTTTGAACCTTTTCAAATGTTTCAGACTATGTTTCATCAAGTAGATATACCCATATCTGCTCAAATCATCTGTGAAGTTCATAAAATAACGATACTTGCCGTGAGCCTTAACACTCATTGGACCGCATACATCAGTATGTATTATTTCCAATAAGTCAGTTGCTCGCTCCGGAGAACGGAGACTTAGTCATCTTGCCCATGAGGCATGGTTCGCAAGCATCAAGTGTTTCCAAAATCCCATCAGCATGGAGTTTCTTCATGCGCTTTACACCAATATGACCTAAACGGCAGTGCTACACATAAGTTGCACTACCATTATTAACTTTGCATCTTTTGGTTTCAATATTATGATTATGTGTATCACTACGATCGAGATCCAATGAACTATTTTCATTGGGTGTGTAACCATATAAGGTTTTATTCATGTAAACAGAACAACAATTTACTCTCTTAGTTAAATGAATAACCGTGTTACAATAAACATGATCAAATCATATTCATGCTCAACGCAAACACCAAATAACACTTATTCAGGTTCAACACTAATCCCGAAAGTATAGGGAGTGTGCGATGATGATCATATCAATCTTGGAACCACTTCCAACACACATCGTCACTTCACCCTTAACTAGTCTCTGTTTATTCTGCAACTCCCGTTTCGAGTTACTAATCTTAGCAACCGAACTAGTATCAAATACTGAGGGGTTGCTATAAACACTAGTAAAGTACACATCAATAACATATATATCAAATATACTTATGTTCACTTTGCCATCCTTCTTATCTGCCAATCACTTGGGGTAGTTCTGCTTCCAGTGACCAGTCCCTTTGCAGTAGAAACACTTAGTCTCAGGCTTAGGACCAGACTTGGGCTTCTTCACTTGAGCAGCAACTTGCTTGCTGTTCTTCTTGAAGTTCCCCTTCTTGCCTCTGCCCTTTTCTTGAAACTAGTGGTCTTGTCTACCATCAACACTTGATGTTTTTCTCAATTTCTACCTTCATCAATTTCCGCATTACGAAGAGCTTGGGAATTGTTTCCGTTATCCCTTGCATATCATAGTTCATCACGAAGTTCTACTAACTTGGTGATGGTGACTAGAGAATTCTGTCAATCACTATCTTATCTGGAAGATTAACTCCCACTTGATTCAAGCGATTGTAGTACTCAGACAATCTGGGCACATGCTCACTAGTTGAGCGATTCTCCTCCATCTTTTAGCTATAGAACTTGTTGCAGACTTCATATCTCTTAACTCGAGTATTTGCTTGAAATATTAACTTCAACTCCTGGAACATCTCATATGCTCCATGACGTTGAAAACGTCTTTGAAGTCCCGATTCTAAGCCATTAAGCATGGTGCACTAAACTATCAAGTAGTCATCATATTGAGCTAGCCAAACGTTCATAACGTCTGCATCTGCTTCTGCAATAGGTCCGTCACCTAGCGGTGCATCAAGGACATAATTCTTCTATGCAGCAATGAGGATAAACCTCAGATCACGGATCCAATCCGCATCATTGCTACTAACATCTTTCAACACAATTTTCTCTAGGAACATATCAAAATAAACACAGGGAAGCAACAACGCGAGCTATTGATCTACAACATGATTTGCAAAATACTACTGAGACTAAGTTCACGATTAATTTAAGTTCAATTTAATCATATTACTTAAGAACTCCCACTTAGATAGACATCCCTCTAATCCTCTAAGTGATCACGTGATCCAAATCAACTAAACCATGTCCGATCATCACGTGAGATGGAGTAGTTTCATTGGTGAACATCACTATGTTGATCATATCTACTATATGATTCACGCTCGATCTTTCAGTCTCCGTGTTCCGAGGCCATATCTGTATATGCTTGGCTCGTCAAGTATAACCTGAGTATTCCGCGTGTGCAACTGTTTTGCACCCGTTGTATTTGAACGTAGAGCCTATCACACCCGATCATCACGTGGTGTCTCAGCACGAAGAACTTTCGCAACAGTGCATACTCAGGGAGAACACTCCTTGATAATTTAGTGAGAGATCATCTTATAATGCTACCGTCAATCAAAGCAAGATAAGATGCATAAAAGATAAACATCACATGCAATCAATATAAGTGATATGATATGGCCATCATCATCTTGTGCTTGTGATCTCCATCTCCGAAGCACCGTCATGATCACCATCGTCACCGGCACGACACCTTGATCTCCATCGTAGCATCGTTGTTGTCTCGCCAATCTTATGCTTCCATGACTATCGCTACCGCTTAGTGATAAAGTAAAGCATTACAGCACGATTGCATTGCATACAATAAAGCGACAACCATATGGCTCCTGCCAGTTGCCGATGACTCGGTTACAAAACATGATCATCTCATACAATAAAATTTAGCATCATGTCTTGACCATATCACATCACAACATGCCCTGCAAAAACAAGTTAGACGTCATCTACTTTGTTGTTGCAAGTTTTACGTGGCTGCTACGGGCTTAAGCAAGAACCAATCTTACCTACGCATCAAAACCACAACGATAGTTTGTCAAGTTGGTGCTGTTTTAACCTTCGCAAGGACCGGGCTTAGCCACACTCGGTTCAACTAAAGTTGGAGAAACTGTCACCCGCAACCCACCTATGTGCAAAGCATGTCGGGAGAACCGGTCTCGCGTAAGCGTACGCGTAATGTCGGTCCGGGCCGCTTCGTTCAACAATACCGCCGAACCAAAGTATGACATGCTGGTAAGCAGTATGACTTATATCGCCCACAACTCACTTGTGTTCTACTCGTGCATATAACATCAACATATAAAACCTAGGCTCTGATACCACTGTTGGTGAACGTAGTAATTTCAAAAAAATTCCTACGCACACGCAAGATCATGTGATGCATAGCAACGAGAGGGGGGAGTGTGATCTACATACCTAGCAGATCCACAACGGAAGCGTTTGGTTGATGTAGTCGTACGTCTTCACGGCCCGACCGATCTCAAGCACCAAAACTACGGCACCTCCGAGTTTTAGCACACGTTCAGCTCGATGACGATCCCCGGACTCCGATCCAGCAAAGTTTCGGGGAGGAGTTCCGTCAGCACGACGGCGTGGTGACGATCTTGATGTACTACTGCAGCAGGGCTTCGCCTAAACTCCGCTACAATATTATCGAGGACTATGGTGGCTGGGGGCGCCGCACACGGCTAAGGAATAGATCACGTGGATCAACTTGTGTCTATGGGGTGCCCCTTGCCTCAGTATATAAAGGATGGAGGAGGAGGAGGCCGGCCAAGGCAATTGGTGCGGCCAGGATGTGGAGTCCTACTAGGACTCCAAGTCCTAGTAGGAGTCCACCAAGAGGGGAGGAAGGGAGAAGGAAGTGGAGGAGAAGGAGAGGTGGCCGTCCCCCTTGTCCCTAGTCCAATTCGGACCAGAGGGGAGGGGGGCGCAGCAGCCCCTTGGCCCTTTCTCCTCTTCCCACTAAAGCCCGTCAAGGCCCATTGCTTCTCCCGTAACTACCCGGTACTCCGAAAAATACCCGAATCACTCGGAACCTTTCCAATGTCCGAATATAGTCGTCCAATATATCGATCTTTACGTCTTGACCATTTCGAGACTCCTTTTCATGTCCCCGATCTCATCTGGGACTCCGAACTCCTTCGGTACATCAAAACTCATAAACTCATAATATAACTGTCATCGAAACCTTAAGCGTGCGGACCCTGCGGGTTCGAGAACAATGTAGACATGACCGAGACACGTCTCCGGTCAATAACCAATAGCGGGACCTGGATGCCCATATTGGCTCCTACATATTCTACGAAGATCTTTATCGGTCAGACCGCATAACAACATACGTTGTTCCCTTTGTCATCGGTATGTTACTTGCCCGAGATTCGATCGTCGGTATCTCAATACCTAGTTCAATCTCGTTACCGGCAAGTCTCTTTACTCGTTCCGTAATACATCATCTCGCAACTAACTCATTAGTTGCAATGCTTGCAAGGCTTATGTGATGTGCATTACCGAGAGGGCCCAGAGATACCTCTCCGACAATCGAAGTGACAAATCCTAATCTCGAAATATGCCAACCCAACATGTACCTTTGGAGACACCTGTAGAGCTCCTTTATAATCACCCAGTTACATTGTGACGTTTGGTAGCACACAAAGTGTTCCTCCGGCAAACGGGAGTTGCATAATCTCATAGTCATAGGAACATGTATAAGTCATGAAGAAAGCAATAGCAACATACTAAACGATCGAGTGCTAAGCTAATGGAATGGGTCATGTCAATCACATCATTCTCCTAATGATGTGATCCTGTTAATCAAATAACAACTCTTTTGTTTATGGTTAGGAAACATAACCATCTTCGATTAACGAGCTAGTCAAGTAGAGGCATACTAGTGACACTTTGTTTGTCTATGTATTCACACAAGTATTATTTTTCCGGTTAATACAATTCTGGCATGAATAATAAACATTTATCATGATATAAGGAAATAAATAATAACTTTATTATTGCCTCTAGGGCATATTTCCTTCATCGCTAAGGGTCTGCCCCCGCGGATTGCTGAAACGCTGCCTTGTTTGGCTTTTCCCTTTCTTTTCCTACATCAGAAAATGAAACCAGTATGGGCCCAGAGGGGCATGTATTGAACTGTGGTTTTTGGTTAATGCAACGTGCGTGTTATTCCCATGCCATGTTGTTATTTTGCGCAGAGATAACCTAACCTGGCGTGTTTGGGACGCCCTTTCCTTCACGAGATATCTGCGTTTGCTCAGGAACTGCAAAAATTTGTTAGGGGTGCGCTAGAGGATTTGCCGTTCACCCGAAACTTGACTTGGCGCTTTGTATCGCGGTATCCGTGGGGCACAGATTTAGGAGAGATGCGCCAGCTTCCAGGCTCGAACGAGGGTGACTCGTGAGAAGGCAAAGATAAGGAAAAGCTCGCGAGGGAACCTGCCAAGCCCCCTCGCGAGGTATGCGAGAGAGAGATCACGGGTAAATTAGAGCCGAAAAACGCGGTAAAAGGCGAAGGAACCAGATCAGCAAGGAACGCCAAAGGCAAACTCGATTAAGGAAAAGCAAGAAAACTACGGAAAGCAAATGAAAAGCCGCGTCTGGCACCTAATCTAGTCTTCAAGTCTTCTCACCAGCGCGGAGCTAAATGCTGTCCACTAGGCATGGGAGGGAGCCCCAGGGCCTGAGGCAGGAACTCCTGAGACTTCGGGGGGTGTACAGCCCCAACTCATTATTACGTGAGAGTGTCACGGGCGGCAATTCTTCACAGGCACCGGGCCTTGCTTCACAGGCTCTGGGCCTTTCTTCTCAGGCTCTGGGCCTTCCCTCAAAAGCACTGGGCCTTGCTTGACATGCTCTCGGCCTTGTTTCACAGGCACTGGGCCTTGCTTCACAGCCTCTGGGCCTTGCCTCACAGGCACTGGGCCTTGCTTCACAGGCTCCGGGCCTTGCCTCACAGGCACCGGGCCTTGCTTCACAGGCACTGGGCCTTGCTTCATGGGTAGAACTTCCGGAGGTGCTGGATGTTCCAGGCATTTTGGATAGGTGTCCCCTCTTGTGTCTCCGAGCACACGACGCCAGGCCTGGAGATGTGGACGAACCTGAACGGGCCCGCCCACATGGGTGAGAGGTTGTGCAAGCCTTCCCTGGAGAGGACCCGCCTGAGGACCAGGTCACCCGTCTCGAGCGTCCTGGAGCGAATGTTGTGGCAGTGGTAGCACCGCAGTGCTTGCTGGTACCTTGCCGCCCTTAATGCAGGTTCGTGACGATGTTCCTCCCCCAGCACGAGATCCACCCCCCGCATGGTGTCCTGCTGCGTTTCGTTAAACGCCAGGACCCACGTGGAGCGATGCCTGACCTCATGAGGGAGGACTGCTTCAGCTTCGTAGACAAGGGACAACGGAGTCTCGCCCGTTGGCTTGGTAGCGGTGGTGCGGATGGACCACAGCACGGACTGCAGCTCTTCGTGCCAGCCCCTGCCACAGGCCTCTTGTGATGGCCTGGCTTATTAGGGATGATAGACTACTCATATCAATAAGGAATTCCTTTTCCGGGAGTCCATTCGGACAGAACTCCAAATTTAAGCGTGCTCAGCTTGGAGTAGTGTCAAGATGGGTGACCGATCGGGAAGTTGCTCCCGGGTGCGCACGAGTGAGGAAAAAGTGCGCAGAAAAGACTAGTATTGATCTGTGGGGCCAGTCTAGATCCCGCCAGGAGTAACGACCACCGGCGGGTGTGTCTGGGGCGTTACAAGTTGGTATCAGAGCCGACCCTCGCGTTTACAGGGATGGTTGCGGACAGGTGCGTGGTCATGTTTCTCATGACGTTTGTGACCCGTCGTGGCACCCACCATGGCACATGTACCGGACTGGATGCACAAACGTACGTGCCAAGAGGGAATGTTCCTGTTGCCTGACGAGGACGTTGGTTCCTCTGAGTGGGGGTGTATGTGATGGCCTGGCTTATTAGGGATGATAGACTACTCATATCAATAAGGAATTCCTTTTCCCGGGAGTCCATTAGGACAGAACTCCAAAGTTAAGCATGCTCAGCTCGGAGTAGTATCAGGATGGGTGACCGACCGGGAAGTTGCTCCCGGGTGCGCACGAGTGAGGACAAAGTGCGCAGAAAAGACTACTATTGATCTGTGGGGCCAGTCTAGATCCCGCCAGGAGTAACGACCACCGGCGGGTGTGTCCGGGGCATTACACCTCTAGCTTCTTCTTGAAGGTCCTGGTCAAGAGGCCCCTCAGGACCTCAGCGTTGGCGCGCTCAGTCTGACCATTGCTCCTAGGGTGGGCTACCTAAGCGTAGAAGATCTACATTCCAAGGTTAGCACAATAGGTTTTAAAGAGGTTACTAGTGAACTGCGAGCCGTTATCTGTGATCATGAGGTTGGGGACCCCGAAGCGGCTCACGAGGCCCTTGATGAACTTGACAGCGGAGCCGGCTGGGATGGCTCGGACGGCTTCAACTTCCGCCCACTTGGTGAATTTGTCGATGGCGATGTAGAGGTAACGATAGCCCCCTGGCGCTCGTGGGAACGGGCCTAGGATGTCTAGCCCCCAGACTGTTTGGAGGCCCTGAGCAGGCTGATGGATTTGCTTGGCATGGAATTGGCAAGCTTCACAGGACTTCACCAGCTCAGCTGCATCGTTGAGTGCTGTGGGCCAATAGAATCCGCTGCGGAAGGCCTTGCCGATGAGGGTCCGTGATGACGAGTGATGTCCGCAGTCCCCGCCGTGTATGTCAATCAGCAGCTCCCTCCCTTGATCCCTGGAGATGCAGCGCAGCGTGACATCGTTCGGCCATTTCCTGTACAACTCGTCGTGTTGAATGCAGTACGTTGTGGCCTGTTTGGCCACGCGCTCCACGTCTTCTTCCTTCTCTGGCAGTGTCCCGTGCATCAGGTACTCCTTGAACTCCTTGGTCTAGCACTCCTCCTGGGGCTCGAGCGCCAAGAGCAGCCGAGCTCCTGAGGTCGGGCCGCAAGCTGGGGCTCCCGAGGCTGGCGGCTGAGGGAGCTCCTCTTGAGGCTGAGTCGTGCTTGGCAGAGGTGGCGTAGCTGACGGCTTGAAGAGCCGCTCTTCGAAGGCGCCAGGCTCTTGCGATTGCCTTTTGGATGCTCTTTTGGCGATGTCGTCGGCTTCCTTGTTGGTGCCCCGGGGCACGTGCTGCAGCTCCAAGCCTGCGAACTGCTTTTTCATTTTGCGCACCTCCGCAAGGTAGGCCTCCATGTGCTCGTCCTTTGGCTCGTACACTTTGTTGGAGAAGTTGACGAGGATCTGCGAGTTGCCCTTGTTGGTAAGGCGCCTTACCCCCATAGCCGCCGCAGCCTTTAGGCCGGCTATGAGGCCTTCGTATTCTGTGATATTGTTGGAGACCTTCTCACCGCGCTGGAAACAGAGTTGCACGTAGTAGCAAAGCTTGTCCTGAGTGGGCGTGATGAGCACTGCTCCAGCCCCCACACCCTGGTGTGCAGAGGCGCCATCAAAATACATGGCCCAGCCATCTGGCGCCTCTCTTCCTGGGGAGGTGGACCGATCTTCTCTTTCCTTAAGAGCCGGGGCATCTATCCATTTCGCCACAAAATCGGCGAGCGCGCCCCCCTTGATGAACCTGGTGGTGCTAAACTCCAGCTGAAATGCTTGCAGCTTGATGTTCCATTCAGCGACCCTTCCGGCTAAGTTTGGGCTCCTGAGTACCCTCTCCAATGGGTAAGACGAGACGACCTTGATGGGGTGTCCCTGGAAGTAGTGTCGCAGATTGCGCGAGGCCACCAAAAGTGCAAGCAGGAACTTCTGCGGCACAGGGTAGCGTGCCCTCACGTCCCGAAGTACGGTGGTGACGAAGTACACCGGGTGCTCAATGAGTGCTGGCACACCATCGAGGCTCAGGTCCCACGGAGATTGCGGCATATCCTGAGGTGGTGGGTCTCCTGAGACCTGACTGTCCTCAGGAGCTTCTGCGATGCTGCCCTGCTGAGCTTGACCTTTCGCCGCTGATGGCTTTGTTGCTCCTTCCTGGCCCCGCGCTGCATCAACTCTGGCTTGGTGCGGCACACCCTTGTCTTGACGCCCCTCCCGAACCACCACCAACGCCGCGCTGGCGGAGTACGGGGTGGCGGCAAGGTAGAGTACCAGAGGCTTGAGAGGCCGCGACGCCACCATCACCGGGGGGCTGGTGAGGTATTTCTTGAGGTCTTGGAAGGCTTGGTAGGCCTCCGGGGTCCACTCGAAGGAGCCTTTCTTCTTCATGAGCTTAAAGAATGGTAAGGCGTGCTCGCCTAGCTTAGAGATGAAACGCCCTAACGCGGTCACCCGTCCTGCCAGCTTTTGCATCTCCTTGAGGGTCTGTGGTGGGCTCATGTCTTTGATGGCCTCGATCTTTTCCGGGTTTGCCTCGATCCCTTTGTGGGATACGATAAACCCTAGCAACTTGCCAGATGGGACGCCAAACACACACTTCTCAAGGTTAAGCCTCAAGTTCACTTGGCGCAAGCTCTCGAAGGTCTCCTCCAAGTCTTGAATAATTGTCCTCGCCTCGCGAGATTTGACCACTGTGTCATCAACGTAGGCCTCCGTGTTCCTGCCGAGCTGCCGCCCTAAGGTGATGTGCGTCAGCCGCTGAAAGGTTGCGCCCGCGTTGTGAAGGCCGAAAGGCATGCAGGTGTAGTAGTACACCCCACATGGTGTCAAGAAGGTCGTCTTCTCCACATCCTCCACCGCCATCTTGATCTGATGGTATCCAGAGAACGCATCTAGGAAACACAACAAATCGCACTCGGCGGTGGAGTCGACGATTTGATCGATGCGCGGAAGGGGGAACGGATCTTGAGGGCAGGCTTTGTTTAGGTTGGTGAAGTCGACGCACATCCGTTCCTTCCCACCTTTCTTCGGTACTACAACGGGGTTCGCTAGCCATTCATGGTATTGAACTTCCCGGATGGTACCTGCCGCCTCTCGCTTGCGTGTCTCTTGGACGATGAAGGCCTGCTTCTCAGTGGACTGCCGTCTTGCTCGCTGCTTCATGGGGCGTATGTTGGGGCACACCTTTAGGTGATGCTGGATTACCTCTCTCGGGACTCCTACCAGTTGATCGGGCTCCCATGCGAATATCTCCTTGTTCGCGCGCAAAAACCTCACCAAAGCTTCTTCTTGTCCTGGGTCCAAGCTGGTTCCTATGGTGAAGGTGGCTCCTGAAGACCCATCCTCATTGACCGGCACCCGCTTGGTCTCCGCCTTGTCTTGGGTGAACAACTGCTTTTTCTTGGTGGGCGTGGTCTCCTTGGCCTCTGGAGCACCGGCGCCGGCTGGCTGCGCCACTGCCGTGGTCTTGAAGGCGAGCCTGGGCACCATCACGACCTCCTTATTGTCCCCCTGGATGGTTAGGACGCCCTTGCTCCCTGGCATCTTCATGAGGTTGTAGGCCGGGTGAGTCACCGCCACGAACTGAGCGAGAGCCGGGTACCCGAGGATGGCATTGTACGGGAGACCGATGCGGGCGATGTCAGAGTCCACTAGCTCAATGCGATAGTTGTCTCGCGTGCCAAAAGTGATAGGGAGGGGGATCTGCCCCAAGGGATGAGTAGCTCCACCGCCCACTCGTGTGAAGGGCTTGTTGAGGCCGAGCCATTCGAGCGGCACATGAAGAAGGCTGAAAGCTTCGTCGGAGAGCATGTTGAGTCCGGCACCGCCATCGATAAGGGTCTTGGTGACGACCACGTTGCAGATGGTGGGCGTGCAGAGCATCAGAAGCGGTGGAGCCAGGGTGGTCTTTCGAGTCGAAGGTGAGATCGGCCTCCGGCGTGGCCCAACCCGGCGGAGCCCCTGGGCGCTTGCAGGCTGCCCCAATCTGACAAAAGAAAGGCTTGATGTGGCGATCTGAAGGAGGTGCCTGGGAGCCACCCAGCAATGCCACGACTGTGTGGTGTGCCGTCGCCATGTAGCGCGTAGTGAAGAGGTCGCGGAGTTCCCCCCAGGACGTCACCGTGGATCCCGGGAGGTAGAGCAGCCAAGCGCGCAGCTCGCCGGCGAGGGCCAGGGTGAAAAAGTTTGCCATGATCTTGTCGTTGCCTCCGGCTTCGAGGATGGCCTCCTCGTATGCTAGCAGGAACTGCGCCGAGTCTGCCGTGCCGTCGTAATGCGGTGGCATCTCCGGCCTGAACTTGGCCGGCCACTACACTCGCCGTAGAGCAGGGGCCAGGGCTCGGTACCCAGACTCCCTGCTGCTGGTGTCGACCGCGGAGGTCGGTGGCAGGGCACCTGTAATGGGAGCGCGACACGGCAGACGGGGCGCTGGTTGATGGAGGGAAACCCCCGGCGCACCCCTACCTGGCGCGCCAAATGTCGGGATGTGGGGTTCCGGCAAACCCTTAAGGTTCGAACACTGGGGTGCGGGCGGAGTCTTTCCCTCCTGCCGATCAACACTCTAGCTCACTAGATCTCGCGGATGAACTCGACAAACTCGCAACACAGAAAGACACAAGATTTATACTGCTTCGGGCCACTGTTGTGGTGTAATACCCTACTCCAGTGCGGTGGTGGTGGATTATCTCTTGGGCTGATGTTGAACAATACAAGGGAAGAACAGCCTCCTGTGGTTGAGGTGTTCTTGAGCTCGGTGAGTTAGGGAGACCTCGATTAGGGGGTCCTCAGATAGCCGGACTATATCCTTTGGCCGGGCTGTTGGACTATGAAGATACAAGATTGAAGACTTCGTCCCGGGTCAGGATGGGACTCTACTTGGCGTGGAAGGCAAGCTACGCAATACAGATATGTATATCTCCTCCTTTGTAACCGACCTTGTGTAAACCTAGCCCCCTCCGGTGTCTATATAAACCGGAGGGTTTTAGTCCGTAGGACAACATACAATCATACCATAGGCTACCTTCTAGGGTTTAGCCTCTCTGATCTCGTGGTAGATCTACTCTTGTAATATTCATATCATCAAGAACAATCAAGCAGGACGTAGGGTTTTACCTCTATCAAGAGGGCCCGAACCTGGGTAAACATCATGTCCCCTGCCTCCTGTTACCATCCGCCTTAGACGCACAGTTCGGGACCCCCTACCCGAGATCCGCCGGTTTTGACACCGACATTGGTGCTTTCATTGAGAGTTCCACTGTGTCATCACCATAAGGCTTGATGGCCCCTTCGA
Organism: Triticum aestivum; assembly: GCF_018294505.1. Lineage (NCBI taxonomy): Eukaryota > Viridiplantae > Streptophyta > Magnoliopsida > Poales > Poaceae > Triticum > Triticum aestivum. The sequence goes on from NC_057809.1 coordinate 424,998,635, forward strand.
TCATCGCTAGCGATGCGGTCCAGGGTGAGGCTTTCCTTCCCAGACAGATCTTTATATTCGGCGGCTTTGCACTGCAGGCCAATTCGCTTGGCCATCTGGAGCAGATTGAGAGCTACGCCGCTGGCCATCAGGTCAGATTTGGAAACTTGAACTACATGGCCAATATCCGCGGTGACTTTATCTTTGACGGATTCGAGCCCATGCTGGACGCACCGCGTAGTCGCCGTGAGCAAGACGTAACTCTACCGTCGGACAGTGTTCGGGAGATTGCATCCGCAGCTACTCCGGCCTTTAATATTAAGCAAGTCGCGCCATCCGAGAGCGGAGGGATGGACCCCGCCATGGAGGTCACACTCTCAGTGGCGATAGAGCCGGATACTGACTTCACCCCGTACGAGAGCCGTGTCGCCGAACCACTGGATTTATCCCCGACCACACACTCTTAGCCGCCTACATCTGTGCCTGTCGAAATCGACGGGGCACCGATCATGGAGTTCACCTTCGCGGATATCTTTCAGCACTCACCTTTCAGAGATGTGCTAAATTCATTAAGGTCTCTCTCCCTGTCAGGAGAACCCTGGCCGAACTATGTCCGGCTAGAATGGGATCCGGACGACGAAGAAATTCGCTGCCCACCCACCACCCACTTAGTAGACACTGTCGACGACTTAACCGACATGCTCGACTTCGACTCCAAAGACATCAACGGTACGGATGACGATGAAGGAGACGAACCGGTACCACCGCCCACAGGGCGCTGGACCGCTACTTCATCACATGACGTATACATGGTGGACACCCCCAACGAAGCCAATGGCATTGAGAAAGCGGAGGATGACCCCTCCAAGAAGCAACCCAAGCGCCGACGTCAGCAGCGCTGCTCTAAGTCCCGCCATAGCAAAAATAGCGATAATAATAGTCCACGCGACTCTGGAAGAGACGACAACTGCACCACCCCGGTGGCAGAACGCGATCAAGATGCAAACTGCACACATAGTACGGATCCGACATCCGAACACGATGACGCCAAAGATACGCCTCATCAATCCCCGTCTAGGGAAGAAAACAGTCCGGACGAAGATGCACCCATCATCCTGGAAACACACTTGAAGCAAGAGAACCTCCGCGGAAGGCTTATTGCCACAGCGAGAAGCCTGAAGAAATAGAAGCAAAGGCTCAAGGTCGCACAAAATACGCTCAACAACAAGTGGAACAAAGTAACAAAGTATGGTGGAAGTCACCATCCAAATAGCTATCCAAAGCGCAAGCTATTACCGGAATTCGATGATGAGGCCTTCGAGCCCATACAGCCGAAAAGTGAAACAGCCAATAGGCCGGATCCACCACCCTGTGAATGCGATAGAGCAGCTAACAAAGTCACGCATAAGTCAACACACGATCTACGTGAGAACTTGCGTCAAAAATCCGGCGCGACCAGATCTATCTATGGATCTAGGAAGCGCGCTACGGTACACAACCAACACCGAATACTACAACCGTCCGAACACCATGGCGCATCCCTATACAGGGGTGCCACACACCCCTTATGTTTCACTGATGAGATGCTGGATCACGAATTCCCATAGGGATTCAAACCGGTGAACATAGAGGCGTACGACGGAACCACAGACCCTAGAGTCTGGACAGAGGACTTCATCCTCCACATCCATATGGCTCGTGGAGACGATCTCCATGCCATTAAATACTTGCCCCTCAAGCTTAAAGGGCCAGCTAGGCACTGGCTTAAAAGCTTCCCCAAAAGCTCAATTGGATGTTGGGAGGAGCTCGAGGACGCTTTCCGGGCCAATTTTCAAGGGACTTATGTCCGACCTCTGGATGCAGATGATTTTTCATATAATCCAACAGTCCGGAGAGTCTGCCCGAAAACTTTGGAACAGATTCCTCACCAAGAAGAACCAAATTGTCGACTGTCCGGACGCCGAAGCCTTAGCAGCTTTCAAACACATTGTCCGAGATGAATGGCTCGCCAGGCACCTCGGTCAAGAAAAACCGAGAACAATGGCAGCCCTAACAAGCCTCATGACCCGCTTTTGCGCGGGTGAGGACAGCTGGTTGGCCGTAGCAGCACCAGCGACCCAAGCACAACCGAAGTCAGGGATGGCAATGGTAAACCACGACGCAACAAAAACAAGCGTCGAAATAAAGAAGGTATCCCAGATAACACGGCGATAAACACCGAATTCAGGGGCTCTCGACCAGGTCAGCAGAAAAAGCCTTTCAAAGGCAGTAGAGAAGGACAATCTGGCCTAAAAAAATTCTTGACAAACTCTGTTAGATTCACGGCACCCCAGACAAACCTACAAATCGTACCCACAGAGAATGTTGGGTCTTCAAGCAGGCCGGTAAGCAAAACGCCGAACACAAAGGGGAAGAGACACCAAGAGAAGACAAGGATGAACCTCGCCAGCAAAGCGCCGGAGGACAGAAAAAGTTCCCACCAGAGGTTAAAACAGTAAACGTGATCCATGTGACAAAGGGGAGAAGCAATCACGCACCCCGATGCACACGCGCCATAAAGCCCATCACCCCCAGGCTCAACCCCTGGTTGGCCTGCCCGATCACTTTTGATCGTAGGGATCACAATACAAATATCCGGCGCGAAGGACTGACGGCCTTGGTGTTAGACCCAATAATAAATGGGTACCATTTCACAAGGGTCCTAATGGACGGCGACAGTGATCTAAATCTGATATATCAGGACATAGTCTGCAAAATGGGGATAGACCCGACACAAATAAGCCACAGTAATACTACCTTCAAGGGAGTAATACCAGGCCAAGAGGCCCGCTGTACGGGATCTCTACCACTAGAGGTGGTCTTCGGTTCTCCCGATAAATTCCGAAGCGAAACGTTAACTTTTCACATCGCTCCATTCTGAAGTGATTATCAAGAACTGCTCAGAAGAGCGGCTTTTGCTCGTTTTAACGCAATACCGCATTACGCTTTTCTCAAGCTCAAGATGCCCGGTCCATGAGGCGTCATCACACTTAGCGGAAATGCCAACCGTTCTTTACGTAGCAAAGAGGATGCGGCGGCTCTAACAGCCGCAGACTAGACGGCCTCACCAACCAGAAAAAATGGCAGGTCGTCAAGACCACGGACACTGTAAGACGAGTCTGGCGTTCCATCATACATGCATGAGATTGGTTTTCAAACCCTCATAAAACGATACCAGGGGCTTCCTGCGTGCAAATAGGGCCAGCCTGGCTCAACCAGGCCTCTCTGGAAATTCATTCTTCTTTTTGGCACGACAACTTTCACCTAAGTTCTTTCCTTTTGCAGGTGACAATCGTGCTACACCCGTCCAGGGCACGGCATAACGGAGACACAGGCGCAGACGTGCAGTAGGGACCTACCCAAAGGTTTCTTTTTTTATTACGGCCCTGCGTAAACCTTTTTTACTGTCTCTTGTTGCTCACATCCTCCGGATACTCCACACAACCGAGAAGGATGCCGGCGTTATTGGCATGTGGCCACGCCAGGATTCTGCATGTACCTGGACACATGGGGTTTCTTATAAAGGGCATTGTTTAGCCCGGTATATGTTATAATGACCAAACACCTGAGGGAGTGTTTGGCGTCGCGAGTTTGGCCCTATATGCATCAGCTCCAAATCATGTCTTTGGTCAAATGTTGGGTTTTCCCGGCTCCCACGTTTTGGTACCTTACGTTCCGTTATATCGGCTAAGGTAGCACTGGGAGAACTACTGCGATTGTTCCCTGGTTCATCCGGATGAGCACCTCAGTAGAGAAAGCCGAAAACTGACTGTCATGATATAGTGAGAGACTGGTCAACCACTCGATGACTAATCAGAATCTTCGGGACTCCTCCGCATTAAAGAAGGGTCATTTCCCGGTCATATACGTATGCGCCTCGTATTTGGACGAGCGCAGAAGTACCAGGGGCTATATAGTAGCCCCACTGTCAAACTCCTATGGCTAAGTGAAAGTGTTAAAGCAATATAGTCCGATTGCCTCGTTCGCTACGCTAGCACCTCCTTAACGGACCAGGACGTTGGATCAAGTGTGGATATGCATCTTTTGCAAACACCCCCGCATTATATGCGTGGGGGCGGAAGCCGACGACTGCAAACTTTCAGGTTATATGCATATATACATAAATGGCCGCACAGGAGGCATCATAGTACATTCGGGCAAAAGTTTAAATATAGCCTTGATTAATTCAGAAAAACATTGTTTGTACAATGGGTCTTGTCGGTGTGAAAACTGGCGGATCTCGGTAGAGGGTCCCGAACTGTGCGTCTAGGTGTATGGTAACAGGAGGCTGGGGACACTATGTTTACCCAGGTTCGGGCCCTCTTGATGGAGGTAATACCCTATGTCCTGCTTGATTGTTCTTCATAATATGAGTAGTACAAGAGTTGATCTACCACGAGATCGAAGAGGCTAAACCCTAAAAGCTAGCCTATGGTATGATTGTTGTTGTTCCTACGGACTAAACCCTCCGGTTTATATAGACACCGGAGGGGGCTAGGGTTACACAGAGTCGGTTACAAGGAAGGAGATCTACATATCCGTATTGCCAAGCTTGCCTTCCGGACGAAGTCTTCAATCTTGTATCTTCATAGTCCAACAGTCCGGCCAAAGGATATATTCCGTCTGTCCGGATACCCCCTAATCCAGGACTACCTCAGTAGCCCCTGATCCAGGCTTCAATGACAATGAGTCCGGCGCGCAGATTGTCTTCGGCATTGCAAGGCGGGTTCCTCCTCCGAATACTTCATAGAAGATTTTGAACACGAGGATCGTGTCCGGCTCTGCAAAACAAGTTCCACATACCAGCGTAGAGAGAATAATATTTCCATAAATCTAATCTGCTGACGTACCCCGTAGTGTGACAACACACCATAACCAGGTCTCTAGTCAAATCGTTTTTCATAACCAATCCCAGCGTGTTTCGCGAGGCGGTTTCCTTGGCACGTCTTGTCGAAGCAGAGATCGTGTCCCCTTTATCACGGGATTCTCATCAATATGGATGTGGGTAACCCAACCGTGCCTATGGGTAGAACTCCTAGATCTTAGGCAAGTCCCAAACGGCCACGAGGAGGACACTTGATATTCACCCTCTTTATAATGGGGACAAGGCTTTTCCCTCTCGATCTTAATCGAATCCGGCTCCCGCCTCGAGTTCCAACACCCAAAGCTCAGGTTTAGGCACTTTGGACCTTCAACTATGTCTGGATCCAACCTTCATGGTCGGTGGATGTCTTCCTCCGTCACGGAGGAGGACATCAAGAAGTTGAGAGAGGCCAGATATCTGACTGCCGAAGTTTCGCATCGGCTGCCTGCTCGAGGGCAAGTCGTCCCTACTCCCAAACCCAGCGAGAGCGTCCTGTCCGTCCCCCACTTCCTCCGAGGACTAGGCCTCGCTCTGGATCCCTTTGTTAGGGGTTTTATGTTCTATTATGGGCTAGATTTTCACGATCTGGCCCCGGATAACCTTCTCCACATCTCGACATTTATTGTCGTATGCGAGGCCTTCCTCCGCATTACCCCTCACTTCGGCATGTGGCTCAAGGCCTTCGTTGTGAAGCCGAAGATGATCGAGGGGCAACATTCAACGTGCGGAGGCGCTTTAATAAGCAAAATCGCTGATGCTCCATGGCCTGAGGGTTGCTTCCCAGAGGTGTCCGGATTGTGGCAGCGGGAGTGGTTCTACATCACAGCTCCCCGAAGTGCCAAGTGGGTAGTTGCCCCCACCTTTCGCTCAGGCCCCCCACCACAACTGATGTCATGGATCAGCAAGGGGCTGAGCTGGGGTCCAGCCAAGGACGTGCCAATACTGCAAAGCCGTATCCAAGATCTCTTTGAGAGAGATTTCGGTCTGGTTATGGTAGTGCAAGTTATGCTAGTTCGTCAAGTCCAGCCTTGCAAACGTCGGCCCCTTCGCATGTGGGAATTCACCCCAGAAGGACCGCGAGCTATTCAACATTTCCTCGGCATGATGCATGAAGAGATGCACAAATTGTTCTTCGGACCACAAATAATGTGTCCGGACATCACTGAGGATGTGGGTCTGAGATGCAATCGCCCGGATACCCAAGTAAGTAGCCCCGCATCCGAACACACTGCCCGTTTATTTATCGCAATGTTGCCCTAAAAAAGCCGCTCTTTGACCAGGATTGGATAGCGAAGGCAAAGTTAATCAGGTGTCCGGCCCCCCTCCCTGAGACCTCACCAAATCCCGTGCTAACCAGGATGCTGGAGATCGCGCCTTATCAAGCCACCTCAGGAGAAGATAAAGGGGGGGAACAAGGAGGCTAGCGCCTCCACGAAGGAGGTTAGCCGGGGAGGAGGAACTGAAACTTCCTCTCCCAGGGAAGGAAGAGAACCGCCTCTAAGGACCCGGAGACAATGGTCTCCAAATGGGGGAGAAATCTTCGCCAGAGGGTCCTGCCCTGGGGGATACCGTGGCCGCACTATGCCCTCAAGGGAATCAGCCCTCCACCGAGCTGTAAGTAAAAGGGTACTTAATTATGGAAATATCTCGCTTTACTTCTGAGGAAAATAATCAAAGCATTTATCTTGCAGTTTGGATCTTAGCCCTTCTCAGCAGAGCTCGTCTTTAGGGGATCTTCTTCCAGAGATGATGGAGAGCAAAACGCGTCCTCCTACCACTCTGCCACACGAGGCGGGTGACCCCGAGGTGTCGTCACAGAGGGTTTCTCCTGATCCAGCAAGGCCAGAAGGTAATCCTATGGCCACCCGAAGTCCTCAGTATCCGGCTCTTGAAGAGTACAATCAAAAGAGTCCGGCACCGTCTGGTGTACGGCCGGACGGACTGAGGGATCTGCTAGAGCAAGCAGCTATCTCAGAAGAGCACCGCACATTGATGGGTACGGTGATTGAAAGGATTTCGTTCGCCAAAAGCGGGTTGCATGAAGCCTTTATGAGTCTACTGACGGGTTTTGAGGTACGTGAAATGATGTACATTTTTGACAGTACCGCACATTTTTAGATGTGCCCTGTGTAGATAGTAGCCCCTGAGACTCTGGTTGTCGTCGAGAACGGCGGCAAACAGAGGATCATAGTCCCAGGTAATAACCAGACTGCCTTTATGTGCAGGTGGTTGAAGCTCCGGTGGCTTGCCGGACTGATGGGTTTGCCAAACTAAAGCGACAACTGGATGCGGCAGACGCCGACATCGTGCTTGTTAACAAGCGGCTAGATGAGGCACAGGGTAAGTGATTTTTCTGGTGATTGTCACATAATAAGAGCAGCATGATGCCAGTATCTTTAATATGTTGTGACTGCAGATGGAGCTTCCACCGTGGAGACCCTTCGGGCGGAGCTTGCCTGAGCCAAGGAGCAAGCAAGGAGTAGCAATGCGGCCGCTTTAAAGGCGGCCGAAGAGTTAAGGGCCGAACAGGCCGCGCATTGCGTGAGCAAAGAAAAAATAGCCAAGATGGTTGTAGAGCTAAAAGATGCTGCTGACCGTTACCAGCTTCTTGAAGAAGAAAACCGGGCGAAGGCGACGGACCTGGAAAAGGCCCGGGTGGCTGCCAAGGAAGCCCGCTCCAAAATTAGAGCGACAAAGGAGGAGCTGCATCAAGCTGCGGATATTGTATCTGGGAACCCCTTCTTGTTGCGGACTAAGTTCGGGATCCGAAGTATGCACCTCTGGACCGACTGTGGAGTTTTGCAGATGCCTACATGGATTTGGCTACAAGTGCTGCTGATGCGGCCGAGTAATTCAAGGATCGGAAAGATCACGAAGTGGAAAAACTGTTTTGGTCACAGTTTCATGCTCCAGTCCGTCCGCTGCTGTTGAATGAGCAAATGGCCAAGTGGGCCGAACTCCATAGATTATCCGGACTTGCCATGAGGTCCGTTGTGGATCATCTGTGGCCGAGAGGGCCAAGGCCGAAGAGCTACTTTAGCTTAGTGCAACAATTCCTTGGTGCTGTGCCACACATCGATGCTGTAAAGAGGTCGACGTGCATAGAAGGCTCGCGGATGGCCCTTTCCCGTGTCAAAACATACTGGGCGGAGATGGATGCCACCACTGTTGCAGCACATGGTTCGGCCATTGGCTGAGTGGCTGCCGAGCACTACTTTGAAGAAGTTCTTGAAGGCGCTCGTTCGATAGAGGCACAGTGCTCGAAGAATATTATTTTTGAGTGACATGTATTCCCATTGTAAAAACAATGTTGTATTGAGTTTATCAAGGCTGTATTTATACTTTTGCCCGAAAGTACTATGATGCCTCCTGTGCGGCCGCTTATGTATATATGTATATAACCTGAAAGATGGCAGTCGTCGTCTTCAGCTCCCACGCATATAATGTGGGGGTGTTCGCAGAATACGCATGTTCACACTTGATCCAACTTCTTGGTCCATTAAGGAGGTGATAGCGCAGCGAACTAGGCAATCAGACTTTAATGCTTTAACACTTTCACTTAGCCAGAGGAGTTTGACAGTAGGGCTACTATATAGCCCCTGGTGGCTCCACGCTCATCCGAATTCAGGGCGCGTACATGCCTGGCCGGGAAACGGCCCTTCATTAAGGCGGAGGAATCCCGAAGATTCCGCTAGGTCATCGAGTGGTTGACCAGTCTCACGCTATATCATGATAGTCAGTCTTTGGCTTTCTCTACTAAGGTGCTCATCCGGATGAACCAGGGCATAATCGCAGTAGTTCTCCTGGTGCAGCCTTAGCTGATAGAGCGGAACGTAAGGCAGCAAAACATAGGAGCCGGGCAAACCCAACATTTTACCAAAAACATGATTCGGAGCTGATGCATATAAGGCCAAACTCATGACGCCGAACACTCCCTAAGGTATTCGGTCTTTATGACGTAAACCGGGCTTAAACAGTGCCCTTTGTAATAAGACCCTGGTGTCCAGGTACGTGCAATATTCTGACGTGGCCACATGCCAATACGTCAGCATCCTTCTCAATTGTACTGAGAATCCAGGGGATGTGTATCAACAAGAGACAGTAAAAAAGGTTTTCGTAGGGTCTTAATCCAAAAAGAATCCTTGGAACGGGTCCCTGCTGCACGTCTGCACCCGTGTCTCCGTTGTGGCATATCCTGGACGGGTGTAGCACGATGGTCATCTGTAAAAGAGAGGAACTTAGTTGAAAAGTTGTCATGCAAAGAGGTAGGTTATACTAAATAAACCATATACAGTTCAAGATGAGTAAAGTTGAGCCTAATTGTCACTTGTTTACACGCGTTGAGCTCCTTGTATTGTTATAGGGGTATAGCCATCAAACCTGTATCAATTATATATATCTACACCGGACTCATCTAATCGTGTCCGTGGTCTTAACGACCTGTCAGATGCTCTAGTTGGTGAGGCGTTTAGTGTGCGGCTGCCAAGGCAGCCGCACGGTCTTCCGCGCGCAAGGAGCGCTCAATATTTCCATTTACTGTAATGATGCCACGTGGACCGGGCATCTTAAGCATGAGGGAAGCGTAATGCGGTATTGCGTTAAAGCGAGCGAAAGCTTCGCGTTCGAGTACTGATTGATAGCCACTTTGGAACGGAGCGATGTGGAAGGTTAACTTATCGCTGCGGAAGTTATCAGGAAAGCCGAATATAACCTCTAGTAGTAGGGAGCCCGTGCAATGGGCTTCTGGGCCAGGCGTTACTCCTTTAAAGGTAGTATTGCTATGGCTGATTTTTGTTGGGTCTATCCCCATTTTGCGGACTGTGTCCTGATATATCAGGTTTAAACTACTGCCGCCGTCCATCAGGAATCGTGTGAAGTGGTATCTGTCAACTATCGGGTCTAACACCAAGGCAGCCCATCGTGTATGCCGGATACTTGCCGAGTAATATCGATGGTGAAAGGTGATTGGTAGGGACGACGAGTGGGAGAACTCCGCGGTGATAGGCCCTGGGGCATGTGTCTCTAGGAGTGCCGCTTTGTTTCTCACCTTTGTCACGTGTAACACGTTTACTGTTTTGACTTCTGGTGGGAATTTCTTCTGTTCCCCAGTGCTTTGCTTGCGAGGCTCGTCCTCGTCTTCGCTTGGTGTATCATGCCCCTTGTGTTTGGCGTTGAGCTTGCCAGACTGCTTGAAGACCCAACATTTTCTATGGGTATGATTTGCAGGTTTATCGGGGGTGTTGTGGATCTGACATATTTTGTCCAGAATCTTTTTTAGACTGGATAGTTCGTCTCTGTTACCTTTGGAGGGCAACTTTTGCTGACCTGGCCGAGAGCTTCTGAATCTGGCGTTTACCGCCATGCTCTTCGGGCTGTCTTCTTTATTCCGACGCTTGTTTTTGCTGCGTTGTGGCTTCCCGTTTCCGTCCCTGACTTCGGATGTGTCGGAGTAATGGGCCACGGGTAGGCCAACCCGAGTCCCATAACCTTTCAAGACATCGGGGCAGGCTGCACCCATCAAGACTCCGGGATGAAGAGCCGCCTCCTAAGGAGTCGACGGCAGGGCGGCCGACTGCCCGCTCACAGCCGAGTCCCAGGGACGACTTCCAGAGAAGCCGGCTTTGGGGAGTCGGCCGGCGACTCCAACAAATCATGACCTTATCGAAGGGGACGGGGCAGGGGCGTGGCTACAGTGAAGCCCACTCCCGCCCCTTACCAAGGGCAGGCATGGCCACAGCACGCTGCAACCGGGAAGATCTCCGCGTGGCATGGAACTGTTGCCCTGCCGGCCCTGACATCAGCGCCACAGTACCGAGTCCTGCGCCCACGACAGCTTGTCTGTACGGCCCGAGGGCAGTAGGTCCCACCAGTCAGTGAGACCCTAGGAGACGGCGAGAGGACTGCGAGTCGGACCCGACGGGAGTCGGCCCGGTGGAGTCGGCCGAGCCCTCGCCTAGGGCCCACGCGCCATTAATCAAGATGTGATGGGGAGTGGACACAGTGATCGCCCGCCAGGTGGCAGGGCTGTTGCCACGACCCCATGACCAAGCCTGCATCATCAGAAGCGCGACTACAGTAATCAGCAGCCGGCAAGACCCGCCCGCGGCGGACGCGGCCTGTCGGCTCCATACCAGACCAGTTAACGGGGGCCACCAGTCGGCGGGCCCCAGCAGTTGGCGGAGAAGTCGGAGGTCGGAGGGACTGACGGCTGGGCCCGCACCCAGTCTTATTACCATTGTACCCCTGGGGGGTAGGCCTATATAAACCCCCAGGGCACCCATGCAAAGGGTTGGATGCCAATAGTTCTAGACCAGACCAGATAAAAGGAGAGAGCTAGCCTTGCCCTCTTCTACCACCAAAAACAGCTCAAGGAGTAACCGTGTAAACACTTGGCCATAGTGCTCATGCGGAGACCCTGCAGAGCAGCAGCAGGGGTGTTATCTCCTCGGAGAGCCCTGAAGCTGGTTAAGATTCGCCGGCGTGCATGTCTTCGCCTCATCCCGTTTCCAGGCACCGGCAACGTTCTACTCGCCCCCACCATGATAAGCCATCCGTTGGCATATGTCGCACCAAACCCCCGACATTTGGCGCCCACCGTGGGGCATGGTGCACCACCGTCCGGAGATCTATTCTGGACGGGAACCCTTTTCCTCCTTGGCGAGCGCAGCCAGCCAGGCACGCTAGGCGAAGTTTGCATCGACGCGCTGCGCGGCATTGAGATCGCTGGCGCAGCCAGCTCCTTGGCCGAACTTGTCGGCGAGGTCCGCCTCTCCGACGAACCTGCGTCCGACACAGGCGCGGGCGGCCCCGAGAACCTCCTCGCGGGCCTCCTCAATCAACTCCACGTTTCCGGTGAGCCTGCCGTAGACTTGGAGTCCATAGGCTCCACCGACCCGATGCTGGTCGACTCCGACACCGCGTCGATCGACGCGTTCCCCACCAACGTGGTGGTCTACGACGAACCTCTCCCCCACGCGGAGAGTGACGGAAGCACCATCACCGTGGTACTAGTCATCAGTCATGACGAGTTCCCTGGCGGAGGAGCGCCTGACTCACTCGGCGCGGCGCTGCAAGACCTAGCTGCGCCCATTCCGGAAGACGCTGACGCAGAGACGTTAGAAGCGCGCCGCCTTCAGCTCGTTGAAGGCGCGAAGAAGCTGGCCAGCATGAGACGCTTGTCAGAATCTTACCAGCGGGAGATGGATCGCGCCGTTGGCGGCTCGCCGGCCCCGGCAGGGCCCGGCCGCCTTGGCATGGTCCAGCAGCGTGGCGTAGCCATCGCCAGCCTGTTTGGGGCTAGCCGCCCCATGTATGCTACACCAGTGGAGAACATCCAAGCCGCCCAGGCAGCGGCGGATGAGCTGGACAATTTCGAGGGCGAAGAACGCCGCCTCATGATGGAGCGAGTCCAGCGGCTCCTCGACGCGGCCGCCACGCAGAACGAGGCCGGCTGCCGCACGGAGGCGCCGCAGCGGCCAAACGATGACCCGCACCGAGATCAAGGCGCGACGTCTCGGACACCGACTGGCGGCGCCCAAGGAAGAAAGGACAAGGAGCCGGCTGTCAGCCACAGTCGGACTCGCATTACCATAGAGCGCGACCGAGATGGCCGCTCGAGAGTAGTGGAACTATGGGACAACTGTCCGCCTCCCCCTCCCCGCAAGGAGAGGCGAGTCTCCCTGCCGCCTGTTGACCATCCGACTCTTGGTGACCGCCTTGGCCGCCGAGAGGGAGTTGGAGAGAATGACGCCCGCCACTGGATCGACCGACTTCACCGGTCCCTGGCACTGGAAGAAGAAGACGAGCTGGGTCCGCCTTATTTCGGGCCCTGCATTCGGGACAAGCCCTTTCCCAGAGGGTTCACACTCCCAAGAGACACGCCCAAGTATACCGGCTCTGTGAAGCCAGAAGACTGGCTAGTCGACTACTCCACGGCTGTCAGCATAGCAAACGGCAACAAGCGTGTCGCCATAAAGTACGTTCCGCTCATGCTCCAGGGCACGGCCCGGACATGGCTGAACAGCCTAAAGCCCCGCAGCATCAACAGCTGGGTCGACTTAACCGAAGCATTCATCCGCAACTTCACCAGCATGTACAAGTGTCCTCCCAAGCCTTGTCAGCTCTCCTTGTGCGTGCAAGGTCCTGACGAGTCGACCCACGACTACCTCACGCGTTGGGCTGAGCTCCGGAACTCCTGCGAGGGCGTGCACGAGGTGCAGGCCATCGAGTACTTCACAGCCGGGTGCCGAGATGGCACCCTCCTCAAGCAACAACCTCCTCTGCGACGAGCCAGAAACCCTCGACGAGCTGCTAATCATAGCGGACAAGTACGCCACGGCCGACTCCTCCATGAAGGCGGAAATTCAAGTCAGCACGACCGGCAAAGTGGCTCCTCAAGCCCCAAGAACTCCGGCTGCAAACGCCGGCCGGCGACAACAGCAGGGCGACAACAAGCGCAAGGCCCCGCAGCCGGCTTCCGGCAGCCGGCGGGTCGTGAACGTTGAAGCCCAGCAGCCAGAAGAGCAGCCTCCGCCCAAGCGACAGAAAGGCGGCAAGCCGAACTGGTTGCCGGCCTTCTCCTATGAGCAGACCTTGGATGGACCTTGCAAGTTCCACAGGGGCGCGAAGCCGTCGAATCACACCACCCGGAAGTGCCACTGGCTCACCAGGATCGCCAAGAGAGACGGCCTCCTGCTACCCCCGCCTGCTGGGCAGCCGCCTCCGCCACCGCCCCAGCAGCCGCCAGTCAGGCCAGTCGGCACAGTACAAGATGAGTACCCTGAAGAACACGGAGCCTACGTGGTGTTCACCAGTATGGCTGATGATCGACGCAGCAGGCGGCTGCAGCGACAAGAGGTGAATGCAGTAGCCTTAGAGACACCAGAGTTCATGCACTGGTCTGAGAAGCCCATCAGCTAGAGCAGGGCTGACCACCCAGAAGTGACGCCGAGTCCGGGCTCCTACGCCTTGGTCCTGGATGCCACTTTTGCTACGGACAAACGAGCCGCACGTTTCTCGCGAGTTCTGATAGACGGGGGCAGCAGCATCAATATCCTGTACAAGGATACCATGGAGAAGTTAGGAATCAAGCAAAGACAGCTTCAGAGCAGCCGGGCAGTGTTCCACGACATTGTACCTGGGCTTTCCTGCTCGCCGATCGGCAAGATCCTGATTGACGTCCTCTTTGGGGACAAAGATCACTTCCGAAGAGAGCCTGTTTGGTTTGAGGTGGTGGACCTTGAGAGCCCATACCATGCGCTGCTTGGCCGACCAGCCTTGGCCAAGTTCATGGCAGTCCCCCACTACGCCTACCTCAAGATGAAGATGCCCAGTTCCAGGGGAATTCTGACTGTGGCCGGCGACTACCGGAAGTCGTCCGCTTCCGCGGCCGAAAGCAGTCGGCTGGCCGAGTCCCTGGTAATCGCAGCCGAGAAGCAACTCCTTGAACAAGTTGTGGCGATGGTCGGCAAGCAGCCGGAGATATCGCCCGACCCAAAGGAGTCGGAAGCCGAAGGTTCGTTCAAGCTGGCCAAAGAGACAAAGAAGATACCCTTGGATCCGGAGCACCCAGAGAGGTACGCCGTCGTAGGTGCAAACCTCGACAGCAAATAGGAAGGCGAGCTCATCGATTTCCTCCGTGAGAATCGGGACATCTTCGCATGGTCTCCCAAAGACATGCCAGGTGTACCGACGGATTTCGCCGAGCACAAGTTACTTGTGCGATCTGATGCAAAGCCGGTCAGGCAGCCCCTGCGCCGCTTATCAGAAGAGAAGAGAAGAGTCGTCGGAGAAGAGATAGCCCGACTCCTAGCAGCCGGCTTCATTATGAAAGTTTTCTGTCCGGAGTGCCTGGCAAATCTGGTCCTGGTACTAAAGAAGAACAAGCAGTGGTGAATGTGTATTGACTACACGAGCCTCAACAAGGCCTGCCCCAAGGACCCATTTGCTCTACCAAGAATCGATCAGGTGATAGACTCCATGGCCGGATGCGAGCTCTTGAGTTTCTTGGATGCATATTCAGGATATCACCAGATCAAGCTAAACCCGGCTGACAGATTGAAGACCGCCTTCATCACGCTGTTTGGAGCATTCTGCTACCTCACCATGACGTTCGGCTTAGGGAATGCTGGCGCCACCTTTCAGCGTTGCATGCAGAAGTGCCTCCTCAAGCAGCTCGGCAGGAACGCCCACGTTTACGTGGACGATGTGGTGGTGAAGACGGAAAAGCGTGGAACACTGCTGGAAGACCTCAAGGAGACCTTTGAGAACCTGCGCCGGTTCCAGATCAAGCTCAACCCGAGAAGTGTGTCTCCGGAGTGCCAGCCGGCCAGCTGCTAGGTTTCCTGGTCTCTGAACGCGGCATAGAATGCAACCCAGTAAAAATCAAGGCCATCGAGAGAATGGAGGTACCCAGCCGACTGCTGGATGTGCAGAAGTTCACTGGCTGCTTAGCGTCCATCAGCCGATTCATCAGTCGGCTCGGCGAGAAAGCTCTCCCCTTATACCAACTCAAGAAGAAGACCACTTTTTTCGAGTGGAACCATAAGGCGGACGAAGCTTTTCACCAGTTCAAGAAGATGCTGACTACTCCTCCCGTCCTGGCGGCT
Source organism: Triticum aestivum (assembly GCF_018294505.1). Lineage (NCBI taxonomy): Eukaryota > Viridiplantae > Streptophyta > Magnoliopsida > Poales > Poaceae > Triticum > Triticum aestivum. The sequence continues at coordinate 425,014,124 of NC_057809.1, forward strand.
CCGACTCCCAAGGAACCTATGCTCCTGTACATCGCCGCCACCAGCCAACTAGTCAGCACAGTCATTGTAGTAGAGCGCAAGGAGGAAGGCAAGGCGCTAGCGGTCCAGAGACCAGTATATTACCTGAGCGAGGTACTGTCGACCTCCAAGCAGAACTACCCCCACTACCAGAAGATGTGCTATGGCGTGCACTTTGCTGCTAAGAAATTGAAGCCTTACTTTCAAGAGCATCCAATCACAGTGGTCTGCATGGCTCCACTTGCCGAGATCATCGGTAGCCGAGATGCCTCTGGTTGAGTGGCCAAGTGGGCCATAGAGCTGGCTCCTTACACCATCTACTACCAGCCCCGCACCGCTATCAAATCACAAGCACTGGCTGACTTCCCCGTCGATTGGTTCGAGACACAGTACCTGCCTCCAGCACCTGACTCCACCCATTGGCGGATGCACTTTTACGGCTCCAAGATGCGCACCGGCTTAGGAGCCGGCGTCGTCCTGACCTCTCCTAAAGGCGACAAGCTCAAATATGCACTGCAAATCCATTTTGCCGCCTGCAACAACGTTGCCGAGTACGAGGCGCTCATTCACGGGCTCCGGCTTGCCAAAGAACTTGGAATCCGCCGGATCTTGTGTTATGGCGACTCGGACTTAGTGGTCCAGCAGTCATCTAGCGACTGGGACGTGAAAGATGCAAACATGGCGAGCTACCATTTCCTCGTGCAGCAACTCAGCGGGTATTCCGAAGGGTGCGAGTTCCTCCATGTTCCAAGAAACGACAACGACCAAGCAGACGCCTTGGCACGAATCGGCTCTACCCGCCAAGCAATACCCTCTGGTGTCGCCCTTCAACGCCTCCTGAAGCCGCCTGTCAAGCCTTCACCAGAATCAGACTCCATTTTTGTGCCGGCTCCTCCCGAAGACGGTGGATCCGACTCCAGAGCTCCGGCAGTCGGAATAGGGACTTTGGCGGATGACTCCAAAGCCGCCACGGTCGTGCCCGGCCCGGGGACTGCGGTGGCGGACTCGAAGATTCCAGAACTCGTCCCAAGGACCGCTCCAGTCGGCCTGGGGACTTCATCAACCCAGCAAGCGGCTGTTGACTCCAACCCACCGCCTCCTAGCCCAGCCGCCCTTGTCCAAGTCGCAGTTCTGGTAGTCGAAGAAATAGCAGCACCCTCATGGGCCCAGCCCATCCTCAAATTCCTGGTGAACAAAGAGCTACCAATTGATGAGACCTTAGCTCGGCAAGTACAACGCCGGGTGGCAGCCTATACCATAATCAACAGAGAGCTGGTCAGGCGTAGCGTCACTGGTGTCTACCAGCGCTGCGTAGAGCCAGAGCAAGGCCAGGCGATTCTCAAAGACATCCATCAAGGCGAATGCGGCCACCATGCGGCCTCAAGAGCACTCGTCGCCAAAGCCTTTCGGCACGGTTTCTTCTGGCCGACTGCCTTGGAAGAGGCCAAGGAGTTGGTCCAAAAATGCAAAGGGTGCCAGAAGTTCAGCTCCAAGCCGCACCAGCCGGCTTCTGCGCTCAAGACCATCCCCATTGCCTAGCCTTTCGTAGTTTGGGGTCTAGACATGGTGGGACCATTCAAGACAGCACGAGGTGGTTTAACTCACCTACTTGTCGCGGTGGAAAAGTTCACCATGTGGGTGGAAGTGAAGCCAATTAAGAAACTGAACCATCCGACTGCCGTGACCTTCATCACCGATATCACAATTCGGTACGGCATACCACACAGCATCATCACCGACAACGGCACAAATTTTGCCAAAGGCGCCTTGGCCCGTTTCTGCGCAACACAGGGCATCCGACTGGACCTAGCGTCCTCGCCCATCCGCAGTCGAACGGCCAAGTGGAGCAAGCAAACGGCCTCATCCTGTCCGGCATCAAGCCTCGGTTGATTGAGCCTCTGGAGCGCTCGGCTGGCTGCTGGCTTGACAAGCTGCCAGCCGTCCTCTGGAGTCTGCGCACGACTCCAAACAAGTCAACTGGCTTCACGCCCTTCTTCCTTGTCCATGGTGCCGAAGCCGTCATCCCAACGGACATAGAGTTTGACTCCCCACGAGTCACCATGTACACCGAGGAGGAAGCAGAAGAAGCACGACAAGACGGCATCGATCTGCTGGAAGAAGGCCGGCTGTTGGCACTCAGCCGGTCCAGCATCTACCAGCAGAGCCTGCGCCAATACCACAACAGGAAGGTCAGGCCAAGATCTTTCCAAGAAGGCGACCTTGTGCTCCGGCTGATCCAGCGAACAGCCGGCCAGCACAAGCTGTCGGCGCCTTGGGAAGGCCCTTTCATCATCAGCAAAGTACTGGGCAATGATTCCTACTACTTGATCGACGCTCAGAAGCCCCGAGCATGCAAGAGGGACGACTCTGGCAAGGAGACAGAGTGGCCATGGAATGCAAATCTCCTCCGAAGATTTTACAGTTGATGCAGTATGTACCACACTAGCTTTTGTATTTAAGTATCAAGACTTCGGGCCCCCTGAGACGAGCTCGGGGACTGCCCTCTTTTGTCTGTATGATAAAAATTATGCCTACAAGTATGTTACTCTTCGTCATGCCGCTTGGCACCGGGCTCGACAAGTCGGCCCAGGGACTTGCCGCCTTGCACTATGAAATGCTTCCTGCAGTCGGACAAGTAGTGTGTAAATGCCTAAGCCGTCTCCTGTCAGAAGCCGTAGCTCGCAGAGCAACTGTACGGTGGGCAGCAGTAAGGTAGAATGCGCATTCGCATGAAAAAATGGCTAAGGACTCAAAGCATAAAACATAGCTCAAGACGGCTTCCGGCCTTTCTCACAAACCGACTCTCGGATAGTTGGATTACCGTCTTCTATCCAACTTGCTCAAACAATCTTGAAAATGGCTAAGTACTTGCTTTCCCAAAGTAGCCTGGCACTTGATCTAGTGACAGTCCGCAGAGCGGCTGTTCGATTGGCAAGACAGGCAACTAAGAGAAAGCGGCAGAGGAAAACAGCCAAAAGAACAATGAGCAAGAAAAGATATATATATATATATATATATATATATATATATATATATATATATATTTACATAACATAGGCCTTTGGCCGAATTGTCGAGTAGAGGTCCAAAATACACCCCGCGGGTGGAATTGTGCGAATTAACAAGTTCTTCAAAGACTACTGAAGCAGATAAAATAAAAGACACAACGGCAGCTCAGGAGGCAGCAGACGGAGTCGGGGCGGCCGGCTGGCTAGTCTCAGCTTGATCGCCTCCGGCAGCAGTCGGGTCGGTCGCACGCGGCTCGTTGCTGGAGGCGCGGTCGGGCTGAGGCTGGCCGTCTGCTCCATCTTCTGGTGCCTCCGCCTCGCCCCCATCCTCCGCCTCGTCCTCCTCCTCGACGCTGGAGCCAATCACCTTCGTCGAGTCTTTGCCGTAGTCTCGGTTCATCCCAAACCACTCCGGCAGTACCTCCTCGCCGTCTTCAGACCGCTCGGGGACGAAGATGCTGGTGTCGGTGTACTCGGCGATCGCCGCAACACGTTTGACGAGGGCATCTTCCGCAGCCGCCAGCTCCAGCTAGGCCTCTGACCGAAGCGTGGCCAACCGGTCCAGATCCAGCCCCGGGTACCATGCCTTGACGAACTCCAAGGCCCGGCGCGCTCCAGCCCGGGCCGAAGAGCCCTTCCAGGCCTCAAGACGACCAGCCGCGACCTCCGGCCTGTTGGCCGTCAGGATGGGGGTGCGCGGAGCCTACATATCCGACCAAAGGGTGGCAATCGCCTGGGCACCGACGCGCTGAAGTCGGCGCAGCATCCGGTGAGCCGGCCGGAGGTGAGCCTCGATGCTCAGGATTTGCTCGTCAAGAGTTCAGGGGGCATCGGCGGCGATCTCTGCGCCCTCCGCCCTCCGACTTTCACGGTTGCCCTCGATGGCTTGGATGGCGGCCTGTGACTGCCCAGGGAAGAAGTCTGCAAAGACGCAAAGAAACGAAGAAGCAAGTCAAAAACCAGGAGTCAGCATGATTTAAATCGGCAGCTCGAGGAAAGAAAATAAAGAGACTCACCATCAACGATGTCTTCAATCTTGTGGAAGCCGGAGGACAACAGTGCCTTCTTGTCAGACCAGGAGGAGCGCTCGCTCAAGAACTCGGCCAAGAGGGCGGTTTCCGCCTCCTCCGCCTCCCTCTACAACTTCACAAGCAGCTCCTTCTGCTCTGCCAACTGAGTGGCCAGCAGATCGCGCTCTATGGCGAGCCTGCTGCACTCCTCCCCTTTGGCGCGCAGGGCGGAGTTGGCTCCGCTCAGCTGCTGTTGAAGAGCAGCGTTGGCTCCTAAAGAAAAGGAAGAAAGATAACAGTCGTCAACAAGGCAGGTCGCCGGGGAGATCCGGCCCGAATGCGCAGCAGTCGGCCCGAATCTCAGGACTACAGCCGCGGGTGCGCTAGCGCGCCCCCGCAGAGAAGAAAAAAGGACTTACTCCGGCTCTCCGGCAAGTCGGCGGTCCGCTTGCCTAGCTCTTCAACGCTACGGTTGAAGGCAGTGACGCGGAGGTTGTGGTAATCCTGCGACAAGCATTTCAGACAAAGTTAGTACCCAGAAGTTCATCAATTGGTGTTCCGGGCCGCCTGCTCAGCAGCCGGCCCGAAACTCGGGGACTACACCCAGTGGGTGTGCTGGCGCGCCCCCACAGAGAGGAACAAGAAAACAAAGACCAAAGGAAAAAAACATACCCGGACGATTGCCCGCGACGCTAGGAACGCCTTGGTGCAACTCTGGAGAGCATTGCCCTCAGCACGGAGCTTCGCCTGGACGTCCAGGAGCGCCCGGTTCAGCAGCCCTGTGCCGCCTCCTCGCACCCACCCAACAGGTGCGGTGCTCGTCGATTCAGCGTCTGGGGCCGCCGAGCTAGTGGTGCCGGCTTCCAGGGGGCGGGGTGCCGAAGTCGCCTTCTCCAGACGACGACGCGTTGGCGAGCCGACTTGGAGGAGTAGCCTCGCCACGGCCTCTTCTTTGGTCGGCGGCACCGGAGGGTCCGCTGGTTGCTCGCCTTGCGTGCCTTCAGACGGCGGCGAAGGCGGCGGCGGAACGTTCGCATCCGGAGCAGAGGGGTCGCCGCCTTCCCTCTCCGCGACGAGGCTCTCCCTGCCGGCTTCTCCAGTTGGCCCCGTGAGCTCCGGAGGCGGCGGCGCAGAGCTCAGCGGGGTAACGAGCAAGGCCGACTAGCGGCGTGCGGCTTCTTCAGCCTGTTGCTTCGCCGCGGCGGCGGCTTCGGCCTCTGCTAGTTTTTTCTTAGCGAAGGCCTCCGCCCTGTCGGCCTCCGCCTTCTCCAGGAGGAGGGCCTCTTCTTCGTTGCGCTTCTCCTGCGCATTCCGCTCCGTCGCCTCCCGGAGGTCAGCAGCAGGGTCAATCCGCCGAGTGGTGGCGGACGTCTCCGCTGACCCCATGATGGAGGCGGCGGCGACCCGCTCAAGAGAGAGGGGAGCCCTGAAGAAAGAGGGGTAAGCAGAGACTCAGACAAACCACGAAGAAAGAATAAAACTTTGAAGACAGAATACTTACGTGGAGACCAATGGCGACTTCTTCACTTCCTTACGGAAGCGGATGGCCTTCGCGGCTGCCTCGTCCCGCCGGGTCGCCGCAGCCGAGCCCTTGGGCTTCTTCGGCCGACTGCCGAACAAAGTCAGCGCGGCCCTACGCTTCTTCCCGCCGCCTGGAGCGCCCGGCACGACAGAAGAGCCCGCGCCAGGCTGGCTGGCTCCTGGCCGATGGTGAGGGGCGACTTCTCCCTCGGCGTTCTCTTTAGTCCAGTCGGAGAAGGTAGCCGAGGGCCTGAAGTCGCCTGCTGTCCCTCCTCCTTCCTCGGCGTCGTCTTCTAGAGCCGCCACCCCCAGATCGCGGTCATCGACGTCGCTCTCCGCCCGATCGGCGGCGAACTCACGGGCCGGCCCCGAGGTGCCGGTTGGTGGGTGAAGAAGGGGATTCTAACCAAAGCCGACTGGTCAGAACAAAACTCAGCAAGAAAAGACAATCTAAAGAAAGAAAAGAAAGGCTACTCACCACGGGCGGGGAGTCGGCACGGGAGTACGGCACCTTGCCGAATCGCCAATCCTCCGGGAGCCTGCTGTCCGAAAGGTAGTTCACCATGAGGGCCACCTCTTCGTGAGGCATGTCCTTGCTGCACATCTGACTCGGGTCGCGGCGCCCGCTCATCTGGCATATTATGTGAGGGCGGCCTTGGAGTGGAAGAACTCGGCGCGACACAAAGGCGGCCAGCAGGTCCGGACCAGTCAGACCCTCCGACTGTGTCAACTCTCGGAGTCGCATGATGGCGCCGGCTCCCGCAGGCGTCAGCGACCTGGCTCGGTACGACCAGTTGGGCAGTCTGCCAGCCGGCGGGCCGGCTTCGAAAGCCGGCAGATTGACCCAGTCGCCCCTCGTGGCGACGTTCCTGACATAGAAGTAGGACCTCTGCCACATTTATCAGCGAGATGGAGGGGAAGGGGTTGTCGGCTCCTGACCTTCGCATGGCGATGAAGGCACCGCATTGAGCCAGCATGCCCGCGGCCTGGGTGCCGAGCTTGGAGAAGAAGAAATCCCCCTAGAGCTCGAGGGTGGGGAGGACTCCGAGGAAGCCTTCGCACAAGGCCACAAAGGCGGACAGCAGCACCACGGTGTTGGGGGTGAGGTGGTGCGGCTGGAGTCCGTAGAACTCCATGAAAGACCGAAAAAAGCTGCTGGCCGGTAGCCCCAGCCCGCACAGGCAGTGCGAGCGGAAGATGACCCGCTCGCCCTCCTGCGGGGTGGGGGAAATCTCCCCCTCCGACGCAAGACGCACCTGCACGCGATCCTCGCCGGGAAGCCGACGGGTCCGGCGGAGGAACTCGATGTGGTCTTCATGGACTTCGGAACTGTCCCAGGTGCCGGAGCGCACTAGGGGAGGCGCGGCAGTGGAGGAGGAACTCATCGCAAGCTGTCGCCGCGGTGTTCGCCGGAGCTTGGGCGTGCGGCGGAGCGAAGAAGAGAGGAGGAGAGCGAGGAGAGTGAGGAAGAAGAGAACGAGGGGTAGTGGGAAGGAGGGGCGCGCGTGCCCCCCTCTTACCCCTACTTATAGCCCCGTGGGCTGCGAAGCCGAGGGGGCAGACGTGGGGATTTACTGCGCCCACAACCCCACGACCCCCACGATCCCCGTAAAGTTACTGCGCGTAGTAACTCCACAGGAATCCCAACCGTCCACCAGGGCCGCAGCGGATCCGCTCGGGCGCCGAGGCACGGTAGTGGCGGGCCCCGCCTATGGGCCTGTCCCGTCGCACGCGTAGGCTAGCAGGAAGGCCTGGCCACGTGCCCTCGCGTTACAGGTCAAGAATGGGCGGCGGCCTGGAGGCTTAGCTAGCACGCCACCTAAATCCCGTCGCGACGTTCGAAACACTAGGCAAGTCAGAATTGAGTGAGTCCGAGTTAAGCAAGTCCGACTCCTTCTAGACGGCCCGGCAGAAGTCAATCAAAGACCATGTGTTGAGCACCCAGGAAGAGAAACTGCTGAGGCTTCTCGGCCGATCGTACGCGGCGCCTCACCAGCTTCGGGGACTACTATCGGAGTAATGGGCCATGGGTAGGCCAACCCGAGTCCCATAACCTTTCAAGTCATCGGGGCAGGCTGCGCCCCTCAAGACTCCGGGACGAAGAGCCGCCTCCTGAGGACTCGACGGCAGGGCGGACAACTTCCCGCTCACGGCCGAGTCCCAGGGATGACTTCCAGAGAAGCCGGCTTTGGGGAGTCGGCCGACGACTCCAACAAATCATGACCTCATCGAAGGGGACGGGGTAGGGGCGTGGCTACAGTGAAGCCGACTCCCGCCCCTTACCAAGGGCAGGCATGGCCACAGCACGCTGCACCCGAGATGATCTCCATGCGGCGTGGCACTGTTGCCCTACCGGCCCTGACATCAGCGCCACAGTACCGAGTCCTGCGCCCACGACAGCTTGTCTGTACAGCCCGGGGGCAGCAAGTCCCACCAGTCAGTGAGACCCTAGGAGACGGCGAGAGGACTGCCAGTCGGACCCGACGGGAGTCGACCCGGGGGAGTCGGCCGAGCCCTCCCCCGGGGCCCATGCGCCATTAATCAAGATGAGATGGGGAGTGGCCACAGTGATCGCCCGCCAGGCGGCAGGGCTGTTGCCATGACCCCATGACCAAGCCTGCGTCATCAGAAGCGCGGCTACAGTAATCAGCAGCCGGCAAGACCCGCCCGAGGTGGACGCGGCCTGTCGGCTCTGTACCAGACCAGTCGGCGGGGCCCACCAGTCGGTGGGCCCCAACAGTCGGCGGAGAAGTCGGAGGTCGGAGGCACTGACGGCTGGGCCCACGCCTAGTCTTATTACCATTGTACCCCTGGGGGTAGGCCTATATAAACCCCGAGGGCACCCATGCAAAGGGTTGGATGCCAGTAGTTCTAGACCAGACCATATAAAAGGAGAGAGCTAGCCTTGCCCTCTTCTACCACCAAAAATAGCTCAAGGAGCAACCGTGTAAACACTTGGCCATAGTGATAATGTGGAGACCCCGCAAAGCAGCAGTAGGGGTGTTATCTCCTCGGAGAGCCCTGAAGCTGGGTAAGATTCGTCGGCGTGCATGTCTTCGCCTCATCCCGTTTCCAGGCACCGGCGACGTTCTACTCGCCCCCATCATGATAAGCCATCCATTGGCATATCTCGCACCAAACCCCCGACAGGATGTACTTGGGTCGCTGGTGCTACATGAGGCTAACCAGCTGTCCTCGCTCGCGCAAAAGCGTGTCATGAGGCTTGTCAATGCTGCGATTGTTCTCAGCTTTTCTTGGCCGAGGTGTCTGGCAAGCCATTCGTCTCGAACGCTGTGCTTTAAAGCTGCTAAGGCTTCAGCGTCTGGACAGTCGACTATTTGGTTCTTTTTAGTGAGAAACTTGTTCCAAAGCTTTAGGGCTGACTCTCCGGGCTATTGAGTTATATTGTAGGATCTAGAAGTAGATGTGTCTAGGAGGGGGGGGTGATTAGACACTTAATGCTAAAGTTGCAATTTTTAAGCTTTTTCGGTTTAAGTGGAGTTTAGGCACAATTTCAACATACACAATACATATCAAGCAAGCATGCAAAGAGTATATGAGCAGCGGAATGTAAAGCATGCAACTTGCAAGAATGTAAGGGGAAGGGTTTGGAGAATTCAAACGCAATTGGAGACACAGATGTTTTTCCCGTGGTTCGGATAGGTGGTGCTATCCTACATCCACGTTGACGGAGACTTCAACCCACGAAGGGTAACGGTTGCGAGAGTCCACGGAGGGCTCCACCCACAAAGGGTAACGGTTGCGCGAGTCCACGGAGGGCTCCACCCACGAAGGGTCCACGAAGAAGCAACCACCCACAAAGGGTCCACGAAGAAGCAACCTTGTCTATCCCACCATGGCCATCGCCCACGAAGGACTTGCCTCACTAGCGGTAGATCTTCACGAAGTAGGCGATCTCCTTGCCCTTACAAACTCATTGGTTCAACTCCACAATCTTGTCGGAGGCTCCCAAGTGACACCTAGCCAATCTAGGAGACACCACTCTCCAAGAAGTAAGAAATGGTGTGTAGGTAATGAACTCCTTGCTCTTGTGCTTCAAATGATAGTCTCCCCAACACTCAACTCTCTCTCATAGGTTTTGGATTTTGTGGAAAGAAGATTTGAGTGGAAAGCAACTTGGGAAGGCTAGAGATCAAGATTCATATGATAGGAATGGAATATCTTGGTCTCAACACATGAGTAGGTGGTTCTCTCTCAGAACATATGAGTTGGAATTGTTTATGTGTTCTGATGGCTCTCTCTACGAATGAAGAGGAGGTGGAGGGGTATATATAGCCTCCACACAAAATCCAACCGTTACACACAGTTTTCCAATCTCGGTGGGAACGAATCAACAAACTCGGTCGGACCGAAAAGGTAAACCTAGTGACTGTTAGAGATTTTCGGTGGGACTGACATGCAACTCGGTAGGACCGATATGGTTAGGGTTTGGGCATAACGTAATCTCGGTGAGACCGATTACACAAACTCGGTGAGAACGAATTTGGTAATTAGCTAACAAGAGAGTTGGTCAGGCAAACTCGGTGGGACCGATCTGCTCTTTCGGTGAGACCGAAAAGTTACAAAAAGGAAACACTGAATTTACATTGCAATCTCGGTGGGACCGATTCGCTTTTTCAGTGAGACCGAAAAGTTACGAAAGGGAAACAAAGAGTTTGCAATCCCATCTCGGTGAGACCGAGATCCCAATCGGTAGAACCGAATTGCTAGGGTTTGGAAGTGGCTTATGACAAGTGAAACTCAGTGGCGCCGGATAGAAAGAATCGGTAGGACCGAGTTTGGCTTAGGGTTTAGGTCATATGTGGAAGTGGGAAAGTAGCTGGGGATTTTGGAGCATATCATTAAGCACATGAAGCAAGAGGCTCATTAAGCAACACCTCATCCCTCCTTGATAGTATTGGCTTTTCCTATGGACTCAATGTGATCTTGGATCACTAAAATGTAAAATGAAGAGTGTTGAGCTTGAAGCTTTAGCTAATCCTTTGTCCTTAGCATCTTGAAGGAGTTCCCACAACCTTTAGTCCATGCCACTCCATTGTTGAACTTATCTGAAACATGCTAGATAGAAATGTTAGTCCAACAAGAGATATGTTGTCATCAATTATCAAAACCACCTAGGGAGCACTTGTGCTTTCAATCTCCCCCTTTTTGGTAATTGATGGCAACATACATCAAAGCTTTAGATAAAGATATAAAGAACAACAAGTAAAGCTTTGGAAGGACATGTAACAAGCATAGGCTCCCCCTACATGTATGCACTCATGTAAATATGAAATATAGAGGCATGTGAGAGCATAGCCATGATAGAGTAGGCAATGTGTTACATGTATCTTGGCCATATGCATCAGAGCAAAAGATTATCAAGGAAAATACCTTCATGCTCATGAGTCCTTCTTGCAAACAGTATGTACATAAGCAAGAACTCCTCATACTCATGATTCTGATGCATATACTTACCTTGTGGTCTTGAGTTGGCTTAGGATGGAATGAACCTGCACAAACAAGGTTAGATAACGCAGGTACATCCACTAGCCAGAGCAAACAAAAGAAACCACAAGAGTACAAAGACTGGGATGACATGTAGAGAGTGAGTACAAGGTACCACATTGGATTCAACATGTCCCCAAGAATAAGGATATGCAATGAATTTGACTGATTTCTTTTCCTTAGGTGTCTTGCTCCCCCTGAATCTTACATGGGATATTTGGAGAAGATAGGGAAGAGAAAATCAGAGCTGAAAGATACATAAGAACATGTCTTTCCCCCTAAAAAGACATGTGACATCTCTCCTCTTGAACATCAAGCATCAAGCATCTGGGATCCTTGAGTATTTTCTCCCCCTGTAAGTCTCTCTCTCCCCCTTAATACTTTCTCTCTTTTAGGATTGGTCCTTGAGACTTTTTCTCTCCCTTGATGTGATCTCTCTCTCCTACAAGCTTTGATGTGATCTCTCTCTCCCCCTTTGACATCAATTTCCAAGAAGGGCTTTCTGGAATCCGTCGTATAGGTTTGGTCCTTGAGACTCAGCACAAAGCAATGGACAAAACTGTGATGTTTGTAGAGGACAAGATTCATTGAGTAGAGCTGGATCAGAAGAAATATAGAACAAGTGACAAACTGTTTTTCCTGAATGCAAAGTCGGTGGCACCGAGTGGCATATTTCAGTGGTACCGAAAAAATTCGGTTGGACCGAAAATTGCAAGTCGGTGAAACCGAGTTTACACAGAGAAAAACACTTGTCACCTCAGCTCACTAGACATGTAGGATCTCACAAAGATTTGCAATGAATTACCTGAAGGATTTGCAAAGAATTAAATGTAGAAAATGCAGAACAAAAACAAAGAGAAAAGAGAAGAAACTGAAAGATCTAGATGAAGTTTTTTTTGTTGTTTTTGAAAAAGAGAAAGAAACTAAACATGCATGAGACAAATGCAATAACACAGAAAAGAACACAAGAGAACTTCATCTAGAGTTGGGCGGTGACATGGCCACCTATGTTAGAGTATATTGACTTAGGAGTCAAGTGAGAACACTTGATCTTAGGTCATACTCATCGTTTAAGCTCAAAATGGGGTTACCATTTATCGTTTAAGCATCTTGATGTATTCACATCTTGTTGAGTTACTTTGACTCATGTCTTGGAGTAAAGCTTCTCTAAGATGGAATAACATACCTTGGGTGGTGGTGTGGTTCTTGCTCATGTAGTTGAACTTGTGTGGGTGCTCAAGGTTGATGTAGCTCATCAAGAGTTGGGAGCACCACTTGGAGTTTGAGTTCATCTACCTACATGGGTTAGTTCTTTGCAAGGAAGAGCACTTGTGTATCCAAAAATGACAATCATGAAGCTCAACATAGAATTTGTCAAAGGATATGTTTGAATGGTTTTGTGCTTCCTTGTCTTCAACCACCATTGTGTAGAGTCTTGGTGATGTAGAGATTGCTCAAGATGTGAGTGAGTCGCAATCTCATGGAATTAGATTCAACCAAGCACCTACATGGGTTAGACAACATGCAAGGTGCAAATATATCCAAGACATAAGATAGTTATCATAAGAGATATATCATGGATTAGTCATAAGCTCATGTCCTGCATGTATCCAATGGAGTTTCTACTCCAAGTTCGAAGCATCAATGATGTTCAATTCTCCTCTCAACCTGCAAAACACTTTCTCATCAAGTGGTTTAGTAAATATATCCGCTAATTGCTTATCGGTGCGAACGTGCTTAAGATTAAAGTCAGCCTTAGCAACATGATCTCGAATGAAATGATGACGAACTTCAATATGCTTAGTTCGAGAATGTTGTACAGGATTATGACCAATTTTGATAGCACTTTCATTGTCACAAAGCAGTGGAACATGTTTCACATAAATCCCATAATCTTTAAGAGTTTGGGTCATCCAAAGTAATTGAGCACAACATGAACCAGCGGCAATGTATTCCGCTTCGGCGTTGGATAAGGATACCGAGTTTTGTTTCTTTGAAGACCCAGACACAAGAGATCTACCAAGAAATTGACAAGTACCCGAAGTGGACTTTCTATCAACCTTGTCTCCGGCATAATCCGAGTCGGAATAGCCAACAAGATCAAAAGAAGATCTCTTAGGATACCAAATGCCAAAGTTTGGTGTATGGATTAAGTATCTCACTATCCTTTTCACAGCCTTATGATGACGTTCTTTAGGAGCAGCTTGATATCGTGCACACATGCACACACTTAGCATAATATCGGGACGTGAAGCGCATAGGTATAACAATGAACCAATCATAGAGCGATAAACCTTTTGATCAACCGGTTCACCATCTTTGGTCAAATCATTATGTCCACTAGTAGGCATGGATGTAGACATACCTTTGCATTCTTGCATATTGGTGTACTTTGTTTGAGAGACAAATGTACCTTCCTTAGTTTGCTTTATTTGCAAACCGAGAAAGAATTTGAGTTCACTCATCATAGACATCTCAAACTTCTCTGACATTAGCTTTCCAAACTTTTCACTAAAGAGAGGGTTAGTTGAACCAAATATGATATCATCGACATAAATTTGGCATACAAATAGTTCTCCATTAACCCTTTTAGTAAAAAGAGTAGAATCAATTTTACCAATTTCAAAACCACTTGTAGTAAGGAACTTGGTCAAGCATTTATACCATGCTCTAGGAGCTTGTTTAAGACCATAAAGAGCTTTGTGAAGTTTGTAAACATGATTTGGTTTCTTAGGATTGATGAACCTGGGAGGTTGTTTGACATAAACTTCCTCCTCTATTACACCATTTAGAAAAGCACTTTTAATGTCCATTTGGTACAAGGTGATATTATGGTGATTAGCATAGGCAAGTAAGATGCGAATGGACTCAAGTCTAGCAACGGGAGCATATGTCTCACCATAGTCCATACCTTCGACTTGTGTGTACCCTTGGGCGACGAGACGTGCTTTGTTGAAAACCACTTGTCCATCTTCATCTTGCTTGTTGCGAAACACCCATTTGGTACCAATGATGTTGTGGTTGTTGTCGGGCTTCTCAACCAATGTCCAAACTTGGTTTCTCTCAAATTGTGTAGCTCTTCATGCATAGTGTTTATCCAATCCGGATCTTCCAATGCTTCTTCAACCTTCATAGGTTCAATGCTAGAGATGAATGAATAGTTTTCACAAAAGTTAGCTAAACGAGTTTTTGAGCGAGTGATTCTCCCGGTTTGTATATCATTGAGGATTTGCTCGACGGGATGATCTTTGGCAATTCTTGCTCGAACTCGTGAGAGCTTTTGCTTGGGTCTTCATTGAACATCTTCTTCATCTTGTTCTTCTTCTTGGCCTTCTTCATTGTTGACGTTGTCATTCTCTTGTCGTGGTGGAGAAGGAGATTGTTGATGTTCGTCTTGATGTATTTCCTCGTTTTCTTCATCTTGGTGTGTCCCACTTGTGGATGCTTCCGTGTCGATTCTTGGTTCACCTTGTCGTGAAGTAGAAGCTTCCACTTGGATGGATGAAGTACTCTCCTTCACCTCCGTTGGACGAACTTTGCCAATGGACAAGTCTTGGATTGCTTCTGAAGGGTCTTTGTCTCCTACATCAATTGGCAATTGCTCTACTTGCGAGCCATTAGATTCATCAAACTTCACATCTACCGTCTCTTCAACCTTCTGGGTGAAATTGTTGTAGACACGGTAAGTGTGAGAGTTTGAGCCATAACCAAGTAGAGAACCTTCATGAGATTTAGGAGCAAACTTTGAACGATGATGCTTGTCAAGAATGTAGCACTATGAGCCGAATACTCGAAAGTATCCAACTTGGGGTTTGTTACCGGTGAGGAGCTCGTATGCCGTCTTGCCGAGTAGCTTGTGAAGATACAAGCGATTTGTTGCGTGACAAGCTGTCTCAACTGCTTCTGCCCAAAAGTGCTTCGGCGTCTTGTATTCATCAAGCATCGTTCTTGCCATTTCGATGAGCGTCCGGTTCTTCCTTTCAACAACTCCATTTTGTTGAGGTGTGTATGTAGTCGAGAACTCGTGTGAAATCCCTTCTTCGTCAAGAAAGGTGTCCACATTTGCGTTCTTGAACTCCATTCCGTTGTCACTCCGAACCTTCTTGATCTTCACGTCAAACTGATTTTGGGCCTTCCTAGCGAAGTTTCTGAAGATCTTCTGGACCTGCGACTTGTCATTAAGAAAGAACACCCACGTAAATCTTGAAAAATCATCAACTATAACTAGACCAAAAGAATTTCCACCGAGACTCTTGTAGGCGTTGGGACCAAAAAGATCCATATGAAGTAGCTCGAGTGGCCTTCTTGTGGTCATGATGTTCTTCACGGGATGTCTTCCTCCAACCTGTTTACCTGCTTGACAAGCACTGCAAAGTCTATCCTTATCAAATATGACATCGTTAACTCCAAGGATATGATTTCCTTTAATAAGCTTGTCAAGGTTTCTCATGCCAACGTGACCTAGTCGTCCATGCCACAACCAACCTTTTGAGGATTTAGCAACAAAGCAAGTTTTAGGTTGTGCCTTTTTAGAGAAATCGACAATGTAAAGATCACCTCTACGCATACCCGTAAAGACCATTTTATGATTGTCTCGACGAAATACTTGGCAATCTACCTCAGTAAATAGGACATTCAAACCGAAATCAGCAAGTCTAGATACTGAAAGTAAGTTGTAGCCAAGAGATTCAACGAGCATGACATTTTGAATGGAACTATCATGTGAGATGGCCACCTTACCAAGGCCAACCACTTTACCCTTCGAATTATCACCAAAGGTGACATATTTTTGAGGGCCCTCATTTTCAGCAAGCTCACGAAACATCTCTTCATCTCCGGTCATATGATCAGTACATCCACTATCAAGAACCCATTCCTTTCCTCCTGATTCATATCCCCGAAGATTTGCCATAAGACCAAAATGTCTCATTGCATCACCAAAATCGAAGTCACTATCATCATCATCATCATCATCATAGTATCCATGTTCATCATGATCTTGTGACTCATCATTTCCTAGAGAGGGTAATTCATTAGATAAATGATCATCAAAGTGGTCACTTTTATGAATTCTTATAGCTTCGAATATGATATCACTAATGATTCCAACATCTCCTTTAGCATGCTTAAGATTGGTAAGTTCAAATAGACAATTACCAAAACTAGGATCACTAGAGTTCATCTTACTCAAGGCAATAGATTTATGGAGAATTTCATCCAAAGTTTTCAAGGAATGATTGGAAATAGTTCCTCAAGAAATTTCCATATAGTATAGGCACAATTAAGATTAGGCAGACTAGCAATCAAATTTTTGGGCAATCCTCTAATGATGAGCTCGATAGTTCTAAGATTGCGAATCATGTCAATATCTTCATCTAGGGTAGGATGCAAAGGATCAATATGAGGTGCACAAGGACTAGCAATATACTTGTTCAAATGATATTGATTGAAGATTACAAGCATCTCATTTTTCCACTCATGAAAATACTCTCCATCAAGAATAGGCACTCTATGTCTAAGACTCCCTAATGTAGACACATCCATCTTCCTCCAATGGTGATTAAACCAAGGCAATGGAGACCAAAGCTTTGATACCAATTGTAGGATCTAGAAGTAGATGTGTCTAGAAGGGGGGTGATTAGACACTTAATGCTAAAGTTGCAATTTTTAAGCTTTTTCGGTTTAAGTGGAGTTTAGGCACAATTTCAACATACACAATACATATCAAGCAAGCATGCAAAGAGTATATGAGTAGCAGAATGTAAAGCATGCAACTTGCAAGAATGTAAGGGGAAGGGTTTGGAGAATTCAAACGCAATTGGAGACACGGATGTTTTTCCCGTGGTTCGGATAGGTGGTGCTATCCTACATCCACGTTGATGGAGACTTCAACCAACGAAGGGTAATGGTTGCGAGAGTCCACGGAGGGCTCCACTCACAAAGGGTAACTGTTGCGCGAGTCCACGGAGGGCTCCACCCACGAAGGGTCCACAAAGAAGCAACCACCCACAAAGGGTCCATGAAGAAGCAACCTTGTCTATCCCACCATGGCCATCGCCCACGAAGGACTTGCCTCACTAGCGGTAGATCTTCACGAAGTAGGCGATCTCCTTGCCCTTACAAACTCCTTGGTTCAACTCCACAATCTTGTCGGAGGCTCCCAAGTGACACCTAGCCAATCTAAGAGACACCACTCTCCAAGAAGTAACAAATGGTGTGTAGGTAATGAACTCCTTGCTCTTGTGCTTCAAATGATAGTCTCCCCAACACTCAACTCTCTCTCATAGGTTTTGGATTTTGTGGAAAGAAGATTTGAGTGGAAAGCAACTTGGGAAGGCTAGAGATCAAGATTCATATGATAGGAATGGAATATCTTGGTCTCAACACATGTGTAGGTGGTTCTCTCTCGGAACATATGAGTTGGAATTGTGTATGTGTTCTGATGGCTCTCTCTACGAATGAAGAGGAGGTGGAGGGGTATATATAGCCTCCACACAAAATCCAACCATTACACACAGTTTTCCAATCTCGGTGGGACCGAATCAACAAACTCGGTCGGACCGAAAAGGTAAACCTAGTGACCGTTAGAGATTTTCGGTGGGACTGACATGCAACTCGGTAGGACCGATATGGTTAGGGTTTGGGCATAACGTAATCTCGGTGAGACCGATTACACAAACTCGGTGAGACCGAATTTGGTAATTAGCTAACCAGAGGGTTGGTCAGGCAAACTCGATGGGACCGATCTGCTCTTTCGGTGAGACCGAAAAGTTACAAAAAGGAAACACTAAATTTACATTGCAATCTTGGTGGGACCGATTCGCTTTTTCGGTGAGACCGAAAAGTTAAGAAAGGGAAACAAAGAGTTTGCAATCCCATCTCGGTGAGACCGAGATCCCAATCGGTAGAACCGAATTGCTAGGGTTTGGCAGTGGCTTATGACAAGTGAAACTCGGTGGCGCCGGATAGAAAGAATCGGTAGGACCGAGTTTGGCTTAGGGTTTAGGTCATATGTGGAAGTGGGAAAGTAGCTGAGGATTTTGGAGCATATCATTAAGCACATGAAGCAAGAGGCTCATTAAGCAACACCTCATCCCTCCTTGATAGTATTGGCTTTTCCTATGGACTCAATGTGATCTTGGATCACTAAAATGTAAAATGAAGAGTCTTGAGCTTGAAGCTTTAGCCAATCCTTTATCCTTAGCATCTTGAAGGAGTTCCCACAACCTTTAGTCCATGCCACTCCATTGTTGAACTTATCTGAAACATGCTAGATAGAAATGTTAGTCCAACAAGAGATATGTTGTCATCAATTATCAAAACCACCTAGGGAGCACTTGTGCTTTCATATATGACTTAAATCGTCTTCATCCGGTGGTCGGACATAGGTCCCTTGGAAATTTGCCCGAAAGGCGTCCTCGTGCTCTTCCCAGCTTCCAATGGAGTTTTCGGGGAGGCTTTTACGCCAGTGCCGAGCTGGCCCTTTAAACTTGAGGGGTAAGTACTTGATGGCGTGGAGATCGTCTTCTCGAGCCATGTGGATATGGAGGATGTAGTCCTCAATCCAGACCCCAGGGTTTGTTGTTCCGCCGTACGCCTCTATGTTTACGTGTTTGAATCCCAGTGGAAATTCATGGTCCAGCACCTCATCGGTGAAACATAGGGGGTGTGCGGCACCCCTGTATTTGGGTGTACCGTGGTGTTCGGATTTTTGTTGTGTTGCATTGCGTGCTGGAGCGCGCTTGCTTGGCCCGTAGATGGATCTTGTTGCGCCGTTCTTTTGATGCGAGCCCTCACATGGATCGCGTTCTGGCTTGTGTGCGGCGTCGTTTGCCGCTCTATGTTGGCCACGAGGTCGTCTATCCGACCGGATGGCTGTTTTGTTTTTTGATTGCGGGGGATTTAAGGCCTCCTCATCGAATTCAGGTAGTAGCTTTCGCTTCGGGTAGCTCTTTGTGTGGCGACTACCGCCGTACTTTGCTGCAGTTTTGAGTACTTCACTCCATCTAATTCTGAATGTGTCTTGTGCAGCCCTGAGCCTTTGCTTCTGCTTTTTAAGACTCCTCGCAGTGGCAACAAGCCTTTGATGGGTATTCTGTTGCTCCAGGTGCCTGTTCGGTGTGATGTCATCCGAACTGTTATCTACGCCAGAGTCGGGTTGTTTGGTTTGATTCTCCGTGTTGCCGTGGTCGGATGGTGGTTCAATGCTGTGTTTTTCGTCCGCTGGCTTACCCTGCTCTATCCCTGGGTCTATATGATCGCTGTTTCTGCTGAGGCGGGATTTGGAGCGGTGCTTACGCCGCCGCTTTGACTGCTTCTCGAGGGAACGATCCTTCGCTGCATCCTTCCGTTCCTCGTCGTTGTTTTCTTTGGGTGTGTCCACCATGTATACATCACATGATGAAGTGGGCATCCAGTGCCTGTGGGCAGTGGCTCCTGTTCGTCTCCTGCATCGTCGTCCATACCGTCCATGTCTTCGGAGTCGAAGTTGAGCATGTTGGTCAAATCATCGAAAGTGGCTACTAAGTGGGTGGTGGGTGGGCGGCAAATTTCTTCATCATTGGCATCCCAATTCTACCGGACATAGTTCGGCCAGGACTCTCCTGACAAGGAGAGAGACCTTAATGAGTTCAGTATGTCACCGAAGGGCGAGTGCTGAAAGATATCCGTGGAGGTGAACTCCATGATCGGCGCCCAGTTGGATTCGATAGGCACGGGCGCAGGCGGTTCAGAGTCCGTGGCCGGGGAAGAATCCGACAGTTCAGCGTCACGGCTCCCGTGAAGGGTAAGGTCGGTATTAAGCTTGATTGCCGCTGAAGATGCGACCTCTGTGGCGGGGTCTATCCACCTGTCCTTGGATGGCGCAACTGGCTCTGAATTGAGGGTCGGAGCGGTCGTCGGTGCGATCTCCCGAACACTGTCTAATGGTTGAGCTAAATCATGCTCATCGTGACCGTGCGGTGCACTTGGCAAGGTCTCGAATCTGTCGAAGATCAAGTCTCCGTGGATGTCGGTCGTGTGGTTTATGCTTCCAAACCTGACCTTGTGGCCAGGGGCGTAACTCTCGATCTGCTCCAGATGGCCAAGCGAGTTAGCCCGCAGTTCGGAGCCGCCGAATACAAAGATCTATCCAGGGAGAAAAATTCTCACCCTAGACTACATCGCTATCGATGATTGAAGGAGCCATCCAGCCTTATGGTGACGACATAGTGGAACTCTCAATGAAAGCACCAATGTCGGTGTTAACACCGGCGGATCTCGGGTAGGGGGTCCCGAACTGTGCGTCTAGGCGGATGGTAACAGGAGGCAGGTGACATGATGTTTACCCAGGTTCGGGCCCTCTTGATGGAGGTAATACCCTACGTCCTGCTTGATTGTTCTTGATAATATGAGTAGTACAAGAGTTGATCTACCATGAGATCGAAGAGGCTAAACCCTAAAAGCTAGCCTATGGTATGATTGTTGTTGTTCCTACGGACTAAACCCTCCGGTTTATATAGACACCGGAGGGGGCTAGGGTTACACAGAGTCGGTTACAAGGAAGGAGATCTACCTATCCGTATTGCCATGCTTGCCTTCCACGCCAAGGAGAGTCCCATCCGGATATGGGATGAAGTCTTCAGTCTTGTATCTTCATAGTCCAACAGTCTGGCCAAAGGATATAGTCCGGCTGTCCGGATACCCCCTAATCCAGGACTCCCTCAGGACTACATGTCACTGGAAAATAATATTCTTCGAGCACTGAGCCTCTATCAAATGAGCAGCTTCAAGAACTTCTTCAAAGTAGTGCTCGGCAGCCAGTCGGCCCATGGCCGAACCCTGTGCCGCAACAGTGGTGGCCTCCATCTCCGCCCAGTATGTTTTGACACGGGTAAGGGCCATCCGCGCACCTTCTATGCACGCCGATCTCTTTACAACATCGATGCGTGGCACAACATCAAGGAATAGTTGCACTAAGCTAAAGTAGCTATTTGGCCTTGGCCCTCCCGGCCACAGATGATCCACAATGGACCTCATGGAAAGTCCAGAGAACCTATGGTGCTCGGCCCAACCAGTCATTCGCTCATTCAGCAGCAGCGGACGGACTGGAGCGTGAAACTGTGACCAGAACAGCTTTTCTACTTTGGGACCTTTCTGATCCTTGAAGTACTCGGCTGCATCAGCAGCACTTGCAGCCAAATCCATGTATGCATTCGCAGAACTCCATAGCCGGTCCAGAGGAGCATACTTCAGATCTCCGAACTTAGTCTGCAACAAGAAGGGCTTCCCAGACACGATATTTGCAGCTTCATTCAGCTCCTCCTTCGTTCCTCTAATTTTGGAGCGGGCTTCCTTGGCAGCCACCCGGCCCTTCTCCAGGTCCATCGCCTTCGCCCGGTTTCCTTCTTCAAGAAGCTGGTAACGGCCAGTAGCATCTTTTAACTCTACAGCCATCTTGGCTATTTTTTCCTTGCTCTCGCAATGCGCGGCCTGTTCGACCCTTAACTCTTCGGCCGCCTTTAAAGCGGCCACATTGCTACTCCTTGCTTGCCACTTGGCTCGGGCAAGCTCCGCCCGAAGGGTCTCGACGGTGGTAGCTCCATCTGCAGTCACAACATATTAAAGATACTGGCATCATGATGCTCTTATTATGTGACGATCACCAGAAAAATCACTCACCCTAAGCCTCGTCAAGCCGCTTGTTGACAAGCACGATGTCGGCATCTGCCTCATCCAATTGCCGCCTTAGTTCGGCAAACCCATCAGTCCGGCTAGCTACCGGAGCTTCAACCACCTACACATAAAGGCAGTCTGGTTATTTCCTGGGACTATGATCCTCTGTTTGCCGCCGTTCTCGACGACAACCAGAGTCACAGGGGCTACTATCTGCATGGGCATACCTAACGTATGCGGTACTGTTAAAAGCATACATTATTTCACGTACCTCGAAGCTTTTCAGCAGACTCATAAAAGCTTCATGCAACCCGCTTTCAGCAGATGAAATCCTTTCAATTACCGTACCCATTAGCGTATGATGCGCTTCCGAGAAGGCAGCTTGCCTCAGATGATCCTTCAGCGCGTCCGACCGCACACTGTACGGACCCTTGTTGTCGCTCTCCTTAGGAGCCGGATACTGGGGATTCCGGGCAGCCAAAGGGTTATCCTCTGGCCCTAGTGGATCCGGAGATACCCTTCGTGACGACACTTCAAGTTCGCCCGCTTCTTGAGCTGGGGGGTCCGGGGGAGGCGTGTCGCTCTCCATCATCTCCGGAAGAAGATCCCCCGAAGATGAACTCTGTCGAGAAGGGCTGTGAGGGAGTCCTGGATTAGGGGGTCTCCGGACAGCCGGACTATCTCCATTGGCCGGACTATTAGACTATGAAGATACAAGATTGAAGACTTCGTCTCATGTCCGGATGGGACTCTAGTTGGCATGGAAGGCAAGCTAGGCAATATGGATATGAATATCTCCTTTGTAACCGACCTTGTGTAACCCTAACCCTCTCCGGTGTCTATATAAACCGAAGGGTTTTAGTCCATAGGACAACAACCATAACATACAATCATACCATAGGCTAGCTTCTAGGGTTTTAGCCTCTCCGATCTCGTGGTAGATCTACTCTTGTACTACCTATATCATCAATATTAATCAAGCAGGACGTAGGGTTTTACCTCCATCAAGAGGGCCCGAACCTGGGTAAAACATCGTGTCCCCTGCCTCCTATTACCATCCGGCCTAGATGCACAGCTCGGGACCCCCTACCTAAGATCCACCGGTTTTGACACCGACATTGGTGCTTTCATTGAGAGTTCTGCTGTGTCGTCGCCACCAGGAAGGATGTCTCATCCCATCTTTAAAGACGGCACTATTGCTGAGGGAGCTTTGGCTATTGGCCAAACTCTCCTACTAGGTGGTTTTCTTATGACCGCCTGTTCGGCCGCTGCGCCGATGACGATGACTTCTCCGGTCATCGAAAGCAACCTTCACGTCAACTCGGAACTCGCCGAGTAGTTAGATCCAATGGAGCTCTCTTCCCTGAATGAGCTCTTGGATCGCATCGCCGCCCTGGGAGTCGCTACAGACTACGATCAGATTGGGCCTAAACCCGATCTGAGAGAGATCAACTCTCCCCAGGTCACCCATCACGTTGCAGTGGTGGAGGAACAATGCGTCAACCCTTCATCTATCTTAAGGACTAGCTTTGTCTGGATTCCCGATCCCTCCAAGCCGGGTACCCGCGGAGGGGAGGACGTCACTCAAGGCTTGAACCTAGAATCAGGCAGCGGGCTAGATTCATCGGAAAACATCCAAGAATACAAACTTCCGAGTTCGGAAACTCCTTGGCCCCTGAGTCTCAGATTGGGTGAGGATTCGGATTCAATTCCACCCACCCACCCAAACATACGCGATCTATCCCAAATTAGGCAAGAGCCCGAAGAAACAGTACACCATTACTGGGCCAGATTCCTCCTGGTCATGAACAGGATAAAGGACTCCCGCGAGGAAGACGCAATTTCATTCTTCTACTATAATTGCACGGACAAGGGAATCCTCAACGCCATAAGTCATCGCGAAATTACACGCTTTGCCAACTTGGTGTCCATAGTACGAAAGTACTGTGCGATGGAAAGCGCCTGGAAAACCAAAATAAAATTTTGGGATAATCCGGCCCTGAATACAAACCCAGTCCGAAATAAAAGGGTGCATTATCACAATACACCTGGGTTAACTACCAAAAAGCAAAATCCCTCTACGGGGTAAGGAATCGTACTAGAGGGATGGCTCAACGGACCCTGCAAAATTCATAGTACAACGGATGCAATACCAACGCACAGCCTTAGAGCATGTTGGATACTCCGACAGGTGGCCAAAAGTGGTGAGGATCTACTCCTCCTAAAGACAACGGAGCATCATCCCGTGGACAACAATATGGTGTTAACGGTCTTTGAGACCTTCGCGTCAAATAATAGACGCAAGCGAACACTCCGCAGCATGGCCGAAATCTGCCACATAGCAGAAATAAATCCTTGGAGTGACACGGCTATTACCTTCAATGCCAGTGACGAACCTAAATTCCGAACAGCCCGAGCACCAGCCGCACTGGTCCTCAGTCCAATCGTGGACGGCTTTCGACTCACCAAGGTACTCATGGACGGCGGCAGCGGATTAAACCTCATCTATGAGGAAACTCTTCAAAAGATGGAAATAGACTCGAGCCGCATCGAGCAAAGTAGCACAAACTTTAGAGGAATAATCCTCAGTCGGGAAGCAGGCTGTGCTAGAAAAATCACACTAGACGTGGTATTCGGCATGCCGTATAATCACAGGTCTAAAGAAATTACATTCCAAGTGGCCCCGTTCAGCAGCGGATACCACGCTCTATTAGGGCGGGAGCGTTTATAATCTTCCAAGCCATACCCCATTACGGGTACATGAATCTCAAAATGCCTGGGCCTAACGGAATCATCACTCTTGCTACTGATCCGGACATAGCACTCCGCGCCAAAAATAAGACAGCTGCATTGGCCCTTGAGGCACTATCCGAAGCCCTAGCGGCTGAGGAACTAACTACACTGCGCACCACAGTGAACAAGGACGATGTGATACTCGATAAAAGATCCAAGTCCACCTCCTTTAAACCGGCGGGCGAAATATTCAAATTCCAAGTCCATCCAACAGACCCTACAAAAACAGCTTCCATCGAGGCACAATTAAACCCTGATGTCGACGCCGCACTGCGAGAGTTCCTATGCAAGAACTGGGACATTTTTGCCTGGCACCCTTCAGACATGCCAGGAATCCCACACAGGCTGGCTGAGCACAGTCTAAATATCCTAAAAGGATTTAAGCCAGTCAAGCAGGCTCTTCGATGTTTCTCCGAACCTAACAGACAAGCCATGGGAGAGGAACTAGCCAAGCTATTGGAGGCCGGATTCATCAGAGACATAAAACATCTGGACTGGCTAGCAAACCTGGTGATGGTACCAAAGAAGGACAAATCCTGGCGCTTGTGCGTCGATTTTAAGGACCTTAACAAGGCCTGCCCAAAGGATCCCTTCCCCTCCCCCGCATCGATCAAATCATCGATGCTACCGCAGGACACGATTCATTGTGTTTCCTCGACGCATACTCCGGCTATCATCAAATTAAAATGGCAGAGCCAGACCAAGCCGCAACGGCATTCATCACACCATACGGCCCATTTTGCTTCAACACAATGCCCTTCGGGCTCAAAAACGCCAGCGCAACATATCAGCGCATGATTCGGACATGTCTGGCAAACCAGATCGGCAAAACAGTGGAGGAATACGTGGATGATGTGGTCGTTAAAACCAAACATGTCGAAACTCTAGTAGACGACTTGAGGCTCACATTCGACAACCTCCAAACATATGACATCAATCTCAATCCGGAAAAATGCGTTTTCGGCGTACCAGCCGGAAAGATCCTAGGATTCATTGTCTCCAGTAGAGGTATTGAAGCTAATCCGGCCGAAATCCGAGCGTTGTCACAATTGGCTACCCCAACAGACCCCAAACAAATACAAAAATTGACTGGATGCTTTATCTCCCACTTGGGAGAAAAGGCATTACCCCTTTATCGCCTCCTCCAGCGCACCGAATACTTAGAGTGGACGGATGCCGCCACGGCCGGACTCAACGAAATAAAAGCCATATTGGCAACAAACCCAGTCCTGGCCGCGCCAAACATTGGCGAACCAATGCTATTATACATTATGGCAACTCATCAAGTAGTAAGCGCAGTGCTTGTCATCGAGCGAGAAGTGGACGGACAAAAATTCCCCCTTCAAAAGCTGGTTTACTATGTGTCCACTGTCCTTACTCCATGGAAATCACGGTACCCGCATTATCAAAAGATAGCGTACGCGGTATTTATGGCATCCCGGAAGCTGCGACACTACTTTCAA
Source organism: Triticum aestivum (assembly GCF_018294505.1). Lineage (NCBI taxonomy): Eukaryota > Viridiplantae > Streptophyta > Magnoliopsida > Poales > Poaceae > Triticum > Triticum aestivum. The sequence goes on from NC_057809.1 coordinate 425,040,098, forward strand.
GAGTGTTCGATAACGGTAGCCTCGGAAGTACCACTTAACGATATTATAAACAACCGCAACGCGACGGGCCGGATTGCCAAATGGGCCATTCAGTCCTCCCGTTCGACATAACTTACAAGCCACGGCGAGCTATTAAGTCGCATGTTTTTGCTGACTTCGTCGCTGAGTGGACGGAAGCAGAACTCCCTAAAGAGTACGGCACATATTCAAACTGGATCATGCACTTCGACGGCTCCAAAATGTTGGCTGGTCTGGGGGCTGGCGTCATTTTGACGTCCCCAACAGGAGACACCGTTCAATACATACTACAGATAATGTATACGGACTCCAACAACGCCGCCGAATATGAGGCCCTTCTACATGGTCTCCGGATGGCAGTATCCATGGGCATTCAATGCCTAGAGGTGCGCGGGGATTCGAACCTCCCGATATCCCAAATAAATGGAGACTTTGATGCCAAGGATCCGAAAATGGCAGCTTATCGCAATGTCGTCCTAAAAATGTCAGCTCGATTCGAGGGGCTCGAATTTCAGCATGTGGCTCGGGAAAACAATCAGGCGGCGGATATCCTCGCCCGCATCGGCGCAAAATGCGACGCGGTCCCTCCCAACATATTTCTGGAAACGCTTTTAAGCCATCCGTAGCATGGGAAGGGGACACCGGTAACAATAGTCCGGACCCGGCCAAAATACCCGATACCAAACTCTCTGACACAATCGGAGGCCCCGCCACCGAAATAACACAATCAGCCCACGAAATAATGGCCATTATTGCCCCGTGGACAGAACCATTCCTGGCCTACCTAACTAGACACGAACTTCTGGAGGACCAAAATGAGGCACGCTGCATAGTGCGGCGATCCAAGGCCTACAGGGTCCATGAGGGAGAATTGGACAAAGAAGCGCTACCGGAGTCCTTCAAAGGTGCATCTCCGAAGAGGAAGGGCGGAACCTTTTGGTAGAAATTCACGCCGGACTCGGCGGTCATCACATCGCAGCTCGGGCTCTTGTAAGGAAGGACTTCCGTATAGGATTCTATTGGCTAACGGCCCGGGCAGATGCACAGGACTTGGTCCAACGTTGCGCTGGTTGCCAGCTCTTTGCAAATCAAAGCCATCTGCCACCCACCGCCCTCCAAACAATCCCCATTACATGGCCCTTCGCGGTCTGCGGGCTTGACATGGTTGGACCCCTTAAAGGGGGAACCCACAAGAAAAAATACTTATTGGTCATGGTGGATAAATTCACCAAATGGATAGAGGCTAAACCGGTTAAAACAGCCGAATCCAGACCGGTGATAGATTTCATATCCGGGGTTGTACACCATTACGGCGTCCCCCAGAGCATCATCACTGATAACGGCATGAACTTCATGGCCGACGAGATAAAACTCTGGTGCAGCAAAATGGGCATCAAGCTCGACTATGCTTCAGTCTATCACCCACAAACCAACGGTCAAGTCGAACGAGCAAATGGTCTTATAATGAGCGGCATTAAACCCAGATTAGTGCGCTCCTTAACGGAGTCTGACACGCACTGGGTAGAGGAGCTCGACTCCGTACTCTGGGGGCTGCGGACCACGCCAAATCGTAGTACCGGATATACACCATTTTTTATGGTGTATGGCGCAGAGGCAGTCCTGCCCTGTGACACAATTCATGACTCACCTCGAGTGCGCATGTACGAAGAAAGAGAAGCCGAGCTCGATCGACAGGACAGTCTGGACACCTTGGAGGAAGAACGCAACGTAGCCAAAGCCCGTTCCGCATTTTACCAGCAACAGGCTCGCAAATACCAAAGCAGAGAAGTACGGGCCAAAACTTATAACATTGGCGAACTAGTTCTACGACTGCCGGATAAGAAAAAGAACAAGCTCGAGCCCAAATGGGAACGTCCCTTCATTATCGACCAAGTTCTGACCGGTGGAGCGTATCGACTGCAGGATGCATCGACTAGTCGACTCGAGCCGAACCCATGGAATGCAGCCAGGCATCGAAGATTCTACGCCTAGCACCGGACTCTATGTTAGTCCCCTCCCTTTGTCCATTTTTTGCATATGCATCATCTGTCTTGTTTCCCTTTCTTTCTTTTATTTCTTTAGGCCTTCAAGGGTCACCTTCTGCCTCACTCATACATTACAGATGTGCTATCCGCACTCTTCATACCTGGGGGCTTCTTTCACAGAAGCTTAAATTATTTACCTGGGCCTCACGCCTAACACATGTGTTATACTTCCGCATGTACCTTTTTTCACCATTATATGCATCGATATGACTTAAGTTTTGGCCAAGCTGGGTTGCCTGGATCTTGTATTTATGCCCTACGTTCCCGTTAATTCGGCTAGGGCGTAAGGGGAGCACCTCTGCGATTGTTACCGCCGGGTCAGCCGGACGTGTACCTCAGACTGGATGAAGCCGAAAGCTAGCGTTCTTAAGGGAATATTCGGTCGGTGAACAAAAGATGGCTTCTATTTATTATCCATATCTGCCCCCAGATGCTTTTTCTGCGCTTCTTATCACAGTACGGACATGCACTTTGTGGCATGCTTACCCAGGGAAAGGAACCCTTAACGGAACTATTCTCTCTGGAAGATATTTCTTACTACCCATGTAATATAACATAACTAGTTGGGCACTTGTCTGATAAAGCACTAATGACCCCTACGCCTGGTCTCCACGCATGCCCCGGTTCTTAAATAACCGAGAGGGTATTCGGATACACTCCGGACTGTCGGGTCCCGAGGTTGAAGCGAAAAGGACCGCCACGACAAACGATCTACAATCCGGCTAGAAGGCATTATAGATGTCACTTTAAAATTACATAGTCAATTTGACTGGTTGAATTCCTCTTCAATGCCATCCAATAGGTTGTCTAGTCTATAGTCCTGTTGGGAATACTTTGCGGCCAATTCTACTTGGTCGTACACTAAGCTCACAGGGATCTCCTTCCCATCAGGCCCCACAGGTCCGACTTCGGCCATGTGGTTCGGGTCAGCCTTCATGTACCGTGTCTTCACCATTGCCCAGGCTTCCCTGGCGCCCTAATGGCAGGCCGATATCTTCCATAATCGGAAGCGCCACCATGCTCCCTTTAGCTTTTCTGCAAGCTCTCCAAGGCCTTCGGGTATGGAGACGGATGGCCACAAGGCCTGGGCGACGCCTTGCATCACCTGCCGAACTCGTTCGTGCAACTGTGAGAGCTCGGGAAGAAGATCACCCATTGAACCGGGCATCTCCTCGGTAGGACGACCTATTAGCATACCTACGGACATAACTCTGTCAGCCAGCTTCCTCGCCAAACTCTTTTTCAAAGTTCGTTCAAGCACTTACTAAATATGCCACGTCGAAGCCGCCGATTCTCTTTAACAGAGTCCGCAGTTGGGCACGAACATCTTTTAGTTCCACGCCCAGCTTGGTGTTGGCATCTAGGAGATCATTCTTCTCCTGCCTCATCCTTGTAAGCACGCTCTCACCGGCCTTCAGCTGGCGTATGAGCTATTGCTTATCCGGATTTACTCCAGCGCCATCTGCAATTTTATCGTCAGATCAGCATATACGCCGCATTCTAATATGAAACTTATCATTCGAAGGATATGTTACCAGAAGGGGTCTCTTTGGGCTCCCCTGCTGCGGCCAGTGCGGCCTGCAGTTGGGCTTTGCACTCTTCCAGCTCCTAGGACAGTTGAGTATTCTTTTTTGTAAGAACTTGCATAACAAATGATCCTTAAATTAGTTATCCTAACTATTTCAAGTCTCAGGGGCTACTGATATATATATAATCATCAAATTTTCTCACCCGTATGTCTTTTACATACCGCTCTGTGGCTCTGGCTAGACCATTTTGAGCGGCACGGAGGTGCGCGTCTCCTGAGTTGAAGGCATCCAATGCCTCTTGGGAGAAACAAGCGTCACAAAGAACAGTCCGGCGACGCCTGTGGTTCATGGCACTTTCCACCTCGGAATTGGTGGCGGACAGTTTGTCCGCATCCTCTATCGGAGGACCGCCCGGCACACGCCTCATATTCGTTCCCGCCTCCGAATCCAGCCTTGGAGCCTGGCTGGTGGTGGAGCGACGGGTAGCCTCTCCGGGTATAGTCCGGTGAGCGCTTTCCTGAAAAGAAGGCATGGGCGTTAGTATGCCTCTGAGAATAATGGCTTGCAATAAAGACGGCGCGCCATACCACTACGCCGATGTCTCAATCCGGACTGCGGGTCTTTTCAGCCCGCCTGGCCTCGCGGCCCCTTGTTGGCTAGTTGGCACAGGCTCGGCCTTCTGCCCCGAGGACCTCCCCTGCAAAACACGACTGTTATCCGGCAATCAAAAAAGCGCAAGGACGGATCCCTTTTTAAGTGTTGGGACTTCGGTCTCAGTCACCTGTGAGGCTGGAACTACCCCAGGGTAATCGGCCATAATGGCCACCAAGGCATTGTCATTACTCGATTGGTAAAATACCCCATCGATCAGCTCCACAGATATGTCCGGATCCTCCTGGGAGGCCGGGTCAAGGGACCGTCCAGGGTCCTCGGGTTGTGGAAGAGGGCTGTTTATCTCCTTTACAGCCTAGCGCAGCTCCTGCGATGAAATCGCTAGACTGAATACTTAACTACGGGAATACGAAACAGATGGGCAAGAAAAAGTCAACGCTTACCCAACTCGGAGGATTGTACATAGAGAATCCGCCCTGCGGGTTGACACGAAGGAATTCCTCCTCTTCTCCCTTGTACAAAGTGGACAAGATCTTTATTAGATCAGCAGCCAATCCCGGCCCTTTGCGGCCGTGGCGGGTGGCATCATCCTCCTCGTTGAAATCCCACATGGGGTGGCCTCTATACTGGAGCAGCTGCACCCCCCGCATGATACATATGGCCATGACCTCGATCATGGTCAATCCGGATCGAGCTAAAAAACTTATCCGGCTCATCAGGTAAAGAACGTCCCTGTGATCTTCCTCTAGGGAGCTCCGTGGATGCCAGCTCCGGCGCTTCTTCAAAGGGGCATTGTCGAACTCAGGAAGGCCGATCCAAATAGGATCCAAGAGGGGGACGTCTTCTATATAAAACCATTTTGAAGGCCAGTCTTCGGATGTCTTCTTTGGGGTTCGGACAAGTATCCGGTCCTGGCAACACGCCACACTTCGGATCTGCCCACTTGATATATTGACCCCTTCTAAGAAAGGGGCACAAGGCAGAACAGCTTCTTCCATAGAGCGAAATGAGCCTCACAGCCCAAAAACAACTCGCAAAGGGCTACGAATCCCGCGATATGCAGCATGGAGGCAGGCGTAAGGTTGTGCAACTGGAGGCCATAGAACTCCAGGAGCCCCCGGAGAAACAGATGAAATGGGAATCCCAGCCCTCTTACCAAATAAGGGACAAGGCATACCCGCTATCCCTTGGAGGGATTGGGAAGGCTCTCCGCTTGCTCTCCGCCATTATAGGTGGCAAGCCCGGCTCGAACCGGGACCAGGTACGCTGGGGGAAGAAATCCCTTGGTCTGAAGCATCACTAATTTGCTGTGCGGGTCGAAACATCTCTCCCAATCTCCAGGCTTGGAGCTAGGGGGCGAGATGAGGAGCTGCGTTGACCGGCCATGAAGGAATGGATCTCTGTCGGGTGCGCTCCGATGAAGGCTCGCCGAGGGAGGATGGTGTGATTTGGATCTGAATCCTCCTCTTTTTAATAGGCGGCTCATTCATACAGCTAGAGGGGTAAATGTGAAAACGCCCTGGCTCTTCACATTCGCTCGACACGTGGAAAGTGGCCATTATTAGGCGTGGAAGCCAAGGAGTGCAACATTCACAAGAGACCGGACACTATTTTGACAGGTACACAGAATTTGGAGCGGAACCCGCCTTGCAATGCCGAAGACAATACTGTGCGCCGGACTCATCGTCGTTGAAGCCTGGTTCGGGGGCTACTGAGGGAGTCCTAGATTAGGGGGTCTCTGGACAGCCAGACTATCTCCATTGGCCGGACTGTTAGACTATGAAGATACAAGATTGAAGACTTCGTCTTGTGTCCGGATGGGACTCTACTTGGCATGGAAGGCAAGCTAGGCAATACGGATATGAATATCTCCTCCTTTGTAACCGACCTTGTGTAACCCTAACCCTCTCCGGTGTCTATATAAACCAAGGGTTTTAGTCCATAGGACAACAACCATAACATACAATCATACCATAGGCTAGCTTCTAGGGTTTTAGCCTCTCTGATCTCGTGGTAGATCTACTCTTGTACTACGCATATCATCAATATTAATCAAGCAGGACGTAGGGTTTTACTTCCATCAAGAGGGCCCGAACCTGGGTAAAACATCGTGTCCCCCGCCTCCTGTTACCATCCGGCCTAGACGCACAGTTCGGGACCCCCTACCCGAGATCCGCCGGTTTTGACACCGATAGGCTGCGATCTGGACTAGAATTTATAAGCATCGGTTATTGTCTTCAGAAGTAAGGTAGAATATCTTCACTATTAAGTACTTTTTGATTACTTACAACTCGGTAGAGGGCTGATCACCGCACGGACATTGTGCGGCAAGAATACCCTCCGAGGCAGGACCCTCTGGCTGAGATTTCTTCTCCTGTTTGGAAACCTTAGTTTCCGGATCTTCAGAGGTAGTCCTCTTCCTTCCCCGAGGAAAGAGAATGTCAGATTCTTCCCCTGTGTTATCCTCCCTCGCGGAGGCGCTCATTCCCTCAGTTGGAATAGGTAGCGAAGGAGGCCCGCTTTCGCCCTCTTTATTCATCCTTCATCTTCCTTTGAGGGCACTATCAAGGTGCTGGCTCGAGCATCTTTTCCAGCACCGGATTGCCCAAACCCTCAGGAAGGGGGGCCAAACACCGGATCATCTTCACCTTTGTTATCCAGTCCTGGTCAAAGAACGATTCTTCAGAATGATGTCATGATAAATAAAAGGATAGTGTGTTCGGCCATGGGATTACTTACTTGGGCAGCGGGGCGGTTGCAGCTTAGGCCCACGTCCTCGGTGGTGTCCGGACACTCTATTTGGGACCGAAGAACGATTTGTACATCTCCTCGTGCGTCATGCCGAGGAAATGGTGAATAGTGCGTGGTCCTTCCGGGTTGAATTCCCACATGCGGAGGGGTCGGCGTTTGCAAGGTAGGACTCGACGAACCAACATAACTTGCATTACCATAACCAGACTGAAGTCTCCCTCGAAGAGATCTCGAATATGGCTCTGCAGTACTGGTGCGTCCTTGGCTAGACCCCAGCTCAGCCCCCTGCTGATCCATGACATCAATTGTGGTGGGGGCCCGAGCGAAAGGTGGGGGCAGCTACCCATTTGGCACTTCGGGGAGCTGTGATGTAAAGCCACTCCCGCTGCCACAATCCGGACACCTCTCGAAAGGAACGCTTTGGCCATGGAGCGTCAACAATTTTGCCTATTAAAGCACCTCCGCACGCTGTGTACTGCCCCTCGACCATCTTCGGCTTCACATCGAAGGTCTTGAGCCACAAGCCGAAGTGAGGGGTAATGCGGAGGAAGGCCTCACATACGACAATGAATGACGAGATGTGAAGAAGGGAATCCGGGGCCAGATCATGAAAATCTAGCCCGTAATAGAACATAAGACCCCTAACAAAGGGATCTAAAGCGAGGCTTAGCCCTCGGAGGATGTGGGAGACGAACACAACGCTTTCGTTGGGTTCGGGAGTAGGGACGACCTGCCCTCGGGCGGGCAGCCTATGCGAAATTTCGGCGGTCAGATATCTGGCCCCCCTCAACTTCTTGATGTTCTCCTCCGTGATGGAGGAAGGCATCCATCGGCCTTGAAGGCTGGATCCGGACATGATTGAAGGTCCGAAGCACCTGACCTGAGCTTTGGGTGTTAGAACTCGAGGTAGGGGA